>NC_041382.1:421861562-421985356 GCF_002162155.2 Triticum dicoccoides
CTGCTGCCCGAGGAGCTACTGGAGGGCCGATGGGCGGGCCAGGTCCTCGCCGGTTCGTTGCCCCTACCGCCCTCCCTGGGGCAGCACTCCAGCCGGCGCCCTTCAGCATCGAAGACCTTGAAGAACATCAGGGAGGCGCCGTCGTATTCAAGATGAATTACGAGGGCACCTACCATCCGGCAGACCCGGGCGATTTCACCCCAGCCCCGGGTCATGAAGACCTTGCCCGGAGCGATGACTGCGACCTCCGCTCCGGTTGCAAGGGTACTGTAGTCGGCATGCTGCAGCCAGAGCTCCAGAGCCCCGCTCGGCGGCATCTCGAAGGCGAAGGAGGGAGGAAGGCGAATCCAAGAGCTCGGAGGCATGGCGGCGTGGAGCACGAGCTCGCGAGAGGAGCGCTCGGCGTGGACTCCAGGAGGAACGACACGCAGCACCGTGACTCACCGGCGTCGACGACGGCACCGTTGGTGTCGCTCGACGCCTTCTCCCCTAGGACCCATGACATGAGCGTACAAGGGTAGTGGATACCCAGTCGGCGGCCGCTCATACCAGGGCCTCGGTGCCTCCTGCTGAGCACCCTCATCTTGGTGGTAGAGGACCAGCCGCTTCTTCAGCGGAAGTGGGTCAGGACCCTCTTGGGGGGCCTTTCCCTTCTCTTCTGCAGAAAATCGGCGGATTGGTGCCATTGACGCAAGGAGAAGCAAGAACAAGGAAGAAGAAGGAAAGGAGCAGCAGCAAGGGATGGACTAAAGGGGCTCACACAGCCCCGTACTTATAGCCGGAGGAGGCCAACCATCGAGCACCACGACCGCAGGTAATCATGACCAGTTTACCTGCATGCAGGGATTTGTCAAGTCGTGCGGTCACCGAGGCATCTTGGGGAAGCGCAGACGCCCGCGACCAATCAATCGCCATGTGGCGCCCAAGGCCACATGCTATTGGGGCCCGCGGCGCTTCGTGCTTGCCTCTTCGCTTCCCTGCCAGGCCAAGCCCGGGCGCGCCTTGGGCCCGGGGGCTACTATCGTCGTTCTGGGAACGGGGGTCCCAAGACTTGCCTGCCTGCGGCCTGCGGCGTGCCTCAAGTGGGGGCCCAGTGCGGCCCATCTTCATCAGCTCAAGCTCAAGACCCTCGCGAGGGGCCAAGCATCGTGGGGCAGACAACAGGAAGCTTCCTTAGAGGCAGCCTCATCAGGCACGCTCGCGAGGAGGCAGAGAGATCAAGGCAAGGGTACCTCGCAAGGAGCCCGTGACGCAAGCCATGACGATCGTGACCAGGCGGGTGCCAGGCGGGCGCTGGCCTGCGCAGTGTCCTTGTTTCCCCTTTGGTCAAAGGGGGCAAGCACAGGCCAAGGCATCGGGCAAAGGTTACCATTCCGGTGCAACGAGACCAAGACCAACAGAGCGGCAGGACGGAGGTCACCGTGGAGCCCAAGACGGCGTCACCACCCGTGCTTTTGGCAGCCGAAGACCACCTTTGGTCAGGATAACTTGTACTAGATGTTCCCCTTCAAAATGGCCAATTGTTGGCGCCCTTCCCGCTCATTATTTAGGGAGAGGCCCAAGGCCTCTATAAATAGAGCTAGCCACTGCAGAGTGGGAGAGAGAGAAAAGGGGAGGAGACATCGAGGGACGGTGAGACATCAAGACATCTAGAGAAAGAGATTCATGGGGGGATCGACACACCTAGACATCTAGCGATCTGATAGAGCCCTAGCAGAGAGAGAGGGAGGCGACCGAACTCATCCAAGTAGTTCATCGCACCAGCTCAAGAACACCTCTCGCCAGGCTGTTCTTCCCTTGTACTATTCATCATCAGCCCCTGAGGCAATCCACCACACCACACACTGGAGTAGGGTATTACACCACAACAGTGCCCCGAACCAGTATAAACCTCGTGTCCCTTGTGTTGTTCGTTGTTTCCAGCTTAGATCACGCGAGGAGTTTGGACGTAGATCGGTAGGGGAGAGATCTCCGCGTGCACCCCAGTGTTCAAACCTCAAGGGTCTGCCGGAACCCAAAATCCGACAGCAGGGAACACGATGTTTTACCCAGGTTCGAGCCCTCTTGATGGAGGTAAAACCCTACGTCCTGCTTGATTTATTCTTGATGATATGAGTATTGCAAGAGTTGATCTACCACGAGATCGGAGAGGCTAAACCCTAGAATCTAGCCTATGGTATGATTGTATGTTGTCCTACGGACTAAAACCCTCCGGTTTATATAGACACCAGATGGGGCTAGGGTTACACAAGGTCGGTTACAAAGGAGGAGATATACATATCCGTATTGCCTAGCTTGCCTTCCACGCCAAGTAGAGTCCCATCCGGACATGAGACGAAGTCTTCAATCTTGTATCTTCATAGTCCAATAGTCCGGCCAAAGGATATAATCTGGCTGTCCGGATACCCCCTAATCCAGAACTCCCTCAGTAGCCCCCGAACCAGGCTTCAATGACGATGAGTCCGGCGCGCAGTATTGTCTTCGGCATTGCAAGGCGGGTTCTTCTCCATCTTTCGAACGTTTGTAAAGCAGTGTCCGGTCCCATAAATGTTTGGACCTCTTGGCTTCTGTGCCCAATAAGGGCTTTCTCCCACGCGTTGAATGAATACGAGGCGCCAGGGCATTTTTACATTCGCCCCCCTAGCTAGATAAATAAACTGTCTATTAAAGGGATGGGGATCCTTAGATCCGATCCACACCATCCTCCCCCAGCGAGAGTCCATCAAAGCGTGTTCCGGAAAGATCCATTCCAGCATGGCCGACCTCCGCAGCTCCTCCTCCTGCCCCGAAGCCCTAAGCCCGGTGATTGGGAGAGGTGTTCAGTCCCACACAGTCGTCTAGTCGAACTGCAGACTAAGGGATTTCTCCCTCCAGCGTACATGGTGCCTGTTCGAGCCGGGCTTGCCACCTATAATGGCGGGGAGCAAGCGGAGAGCTTTCCCTGTCCCTCTATGGGGGAACGGGTCTGCCTTGTTCCCTATCTATTAAGGGGACTCGGATTTCCAATTCATCCATTCCTCCGCGGGCTCCTAGAGTTCTACGGCCTCCAATTACACAATTTCATCCCCGCCTCCATCCTACATATCGCCGGCTATGTGGCTCTCTGCGAGTTGTTCCTGGGCTGCGAGGCTCACTTCGAGCTGTGGAAAAGGCTATTTTGCCTCGTCCCTCGCACACAGAGGGGGTCACTTTATCAAGTGGGCGGAGCCGAAATATGGTGCATCGCCCATACAGAATACCTGTCCGGCACTCATAAGAAGTCATCTGAAGACTGGCCTTCAGAATGGTTTTATATGGAGGACGTTCCCCTTCCGGACCCTGTTCGGCGGGGTCTTCCTGAGTTCAACAATGCTCCTCTGAAGAAACGCCGAAGTTGGCGCCCACGGAGCCCCCAGGCGGAAGACAATGGAGAAGTCCTCTATCTGATGAACCGAATTAAAGCACTGGCTCGATCAGGATTGACAGCAACCACTTCAATATCGTGGGCACCCCTTGTGGTGTTATAACGGGGCGGAGGACGCCACCCGCTGCGGGGGTAAGGGTCCGGACAATGCTGCCGCTTTAGCGAAAATTCTGTCTGAATTGTTCAAGGGTGAGGAAGAGGAGTTCACCTGCATCAAGCCACGGGATGGATTCTCCATGTACAATCCTCCAAGCTGGGTAAGTTATATCTCCCTGCTCCCATTTTTCCTGCATTCTTTGTCGTAAGTATCCACCTTGCCACTTTGCGGCAGGAACTGCGAAAGCCATAAAGGAGGTCAGCAGCATTTCTCCACAACTAGAGGACCCTGACCGGGCCCTCGACTCCGGGCTTGAAGAAGATTCGGTTATATTCGTGGAGCTGATAGACCGGTAGTTCTATCAGTTAAGCTGCGATGATGCCATTGTGGCCATTACGGCCGACTATCCCGGACTGCTCCCTGCATCGCACGTAAGAAAAACCAAAAATCCCAACTCCAAAACTAGGATCCCCTTTTAGACACTTCACCCACCATATACGCATGGTATTTTTACAGGGAAGGCATTCGGGATGCCTTGCCGAACCCGCAGCGACGCGCCAATAGGAGGCACCGAGGCCGGGTAGGCCAAAAAGGAAGGCGGTCAGGACGGAGACGCCGGCGCAAAGGTATGACAAACCCCGCTCCGTGGTTGTCGTCTTTCTCGAAATATAACTACGCCCGTGTTTGTTTAACAGAAAAAACGCTTGTTGGAATATGTCCGACAATGTTACTAATCACGCTTCCACCAGCCGGGCGCCAGGACCCGACATAGAGGCGGAAGCCGATATGGGGCGGGCGCCGGATAATCCCCCTACAGAGGATGCAGATAGATTACCCGCTACAAACTCAGAGGTGGAAAGCGCCATGAATCATAGGCGCCGCCGGGCCGTACTCCGTGATGTTTGTTTCTCACCAGAGGCATTTGATGCCTTCAATTCTGGAGAGGCGTACCTCTGAGATGCTCAAGACGGTCTAGCCAGAGCCACAAATCAGTATGTAAAGGATGTACGGGTGAGTAAATCTGATGATTTATATGTATCAGTAGCCCCTAAGACTTGAAACAGTTAGCATAACTGATTTAAGGATCATCTTTATTGTACAGGTTCTTACAGAGAAGAATACTAGGCTGTCACAGGAGCTAGATGAATGCAAGACCCAACTGCGAGCTGCTGTGGCCGCATTGCAGGAACCGAAAAAGTCACCTGCTGGTAACATTTACTTTAAAGAATGATGGTTACCATATAATGTGCGGCATGGCTGCGGATCTAACAATAGATGTTGCAGATGAATCCGAAGGACCAGCATGTTATGCGACAGCTAGAGACTGGCAAACTCGTGCTGACTGAGGTTAGGCAGGAGAAAAACAATCTCCAAGACGCCAATATTAAGTTGAGCATGGAACTAAAAGACGTTCGGGGCCAGCTTGCAGACTCCGAGAGGGAGAATACGCGGCTTCGGCGCGGCATTTTCAGTAAGTGCTTGAACGAATACTTTTAAAGGAGTTCGGCGAAGAAGCCGACTAACAGCATTATGTCTGTAGGTATGCTGACGGGTCGTCCCGCGGAGTAAATGCCCGGGTCTGCGGGTGATCTTCTATCCGGGCTATCACATCTGCACGAACAAGTTCGGCAGGTGATGCAGGGTGTTGCCCAAGCCTTGTGACCGTCCGTCTCCCTGCCAGAGGTCTTTGCAGAGCTTGCGGAGAAGCTCAAGGGAGCACGGCGGCGCTTCTGATTATGGAAGATATCGGCCTGCCGACAGGGTGCCAGAGAAGCCTGGGCCATGGTGAAGACGCGGTATACCAAGGCAGACCCAAATCACATGGCCGAGGTCAGACCTGTGGGGCCCAACGGAAAAGAGATCCCCGTTAGCTTAGTTTATGGGCAAGTAGAATTAGCCGCAAAGTATTCCCAACAGGATTGTAAGCTAGACCGCCTATTGGATGGTATAGAAGAGGAATTTAGTCAGTCTACATGACTATGTAATGCAAGTGACATGTATAATTCCTTCTAGCCGGATTGTAGATCATTTGTCTTGGCGGACCTTTTCGCTTCAACCTCGGGACCCGATATTCCGGAGTGTATCCGAATACCCGCGCAGTTATATAAGAACCGGGGTATGCGTGGAGACCAGGCGTAGGGGTCATAAGTGCTTGAACAGACAAGTGCCCAACTAGTTATGTTATATTACATGGGTAGTAAGAAAAATCTTCCAGGGAGAATAGTTCCGTTAAGGGTTCCTTTCCCTGGGTAAGCATGCCCTAAAGTGCATGTCTGTATTGCGATAGGAAACGCAGGAAAAACATCTGGGGGCAGATATGGACAATAAATAAAAATCATCTTTTGTTCACCGACCAAATATTCCCTTAAGAATGCTAGCTTTCGTCTTCACCCAGTCTGAGGCACACGTCCGGTTGACCCGGCAATAACAATCGCAGAGGTGCTCCCCTTATGCCCTAGACGAATTAACATGAACGTAGGGCATAAATACAAGAGCCAGGCAACCCAGCTTGGCCAAAAATTAAGTCATATTGATGCATATAATGTCGAAAAAAGGTACATGCGGAAGCATGACACATGTTCGGGGGCCTGAGGCCCAGATAAATAATTAAGCTTCTGTGAAAGAAGCCCCCAGGTATTATGAGCGCGGCTAGCGCATCTATAATGTGCAAGCGAGGCACAAGTTGGCCCTTAAAGGCCTAGAGAAATAATAAAAGAAAGGAAGAAAGAAAAACAAGACAGATAATGTATATTCAAAAAATGGACAGAGGGAGGGGACGAACATAGAGTCCGGCGCTAGGCGTAGAATCTTCGGAGGCCGCGTTCCATGGGTTCGGCTCGAGTCGACTAGTCGTTGCATCCCGCAGTCGGTACGCTCCACCGGTCAGAACTTGGTCAATAATGAAGGGACCTTCCCATTCGGGCTCGAGCTTGTTCTTTTTCTTATCTGGCATGCGTAGAACTAGTTCACCAACGTTATAAGTTTTGGCTCGTACTTCTCTGCTTTGGTATCTGCGAGCCTGTTGCTGATAAAATGTGGAACGGGCTTTGGCTACGTCGCTCTCCTCCTCCAGGGTATCCAGACTGTCCTGCCGATCAAGCTCGGCCTCTCTTTCTTTGTACATGCGCACTCAAGGTGAGTCATGAATTATGTCACAGGGCAAGACTGCCTCTGCGCCGTACACCATAAAGAAGGGTGTATATTCAGTACTACGATTTGGCATGGTTCGCAGCCCCTAGAGTACGGAGTCAAGCTCCTCTACCCAGTGCGTGTTAGATTCCGTTAAGGAACGCACTAATCTGGGTTTAATGCCGCTCATTATAAGACCATTTGCTCGCTCGACTTGGCCGTTGGTTTGTGGGTGATAGACTGAAGCATAATCGAGCTTGATGCCCATTTTGCTGCACCAGAGTTTCACCTCATAGGCTGTGAAGTTTGTGCCATTGTCAGTGATGATGCTATGGGGGACGCCATAACAGTGTACGACCCCGGATATGAAGTCTATCACTGGTCCGGATTCGGCTGTTTTAACAGGTTTGGCCGCTATCCATTTGGTGAATTTATCCACCATGACCAGTAAGTATTTTTTCTTGTGGGTTCCCCCTTTAAGGGGTCCAACCATGTCAAGCCCCCAGACCGCGAAGGGCCACGTAATGGGGATTGTTTGGAGGGCGGTGGGTGGCATGTGGCTTTGATTTGCAAAGAGCTGGCAACCGGCGCAACGTTGGACCAAGTCCTGTGCATCTGCCCGGGCCGTTGGCCAATAGAATCCTATACGGAAGGCCTTGCTTACAAGAGACCGGGCTGCGGCGTGGTGACCGCCGAGTCCGGTGTGAATTTCTGCCAGAAGGTTCCGCCCTTCCTCTTCGGAGATGCATCTTTGAAGGACTCCGATAGTGCTTTTTCTATATAATTCTCCCTCATGGACCCTGTAGGCCTTGGATCGCTGCACAATGCAGCGTGCCTCATTTTGGTCCTCCGGGAGTTCCTGTCTAGTTAGGTAGGCTAGGAATGGTTCTATCCACGGGGCAATGACGACCATTATTACGTGGGCTGAAGGTGTTATTTCGGTGGCGGAGCCTCCGATTGTGTCAGTGTGTTCGGTATCGGGCATTTCGGCCGGGTTCGGACTATTGCTACCGATGTCCCCTTCCCATACTACCGACGGCTTAAACAACCTTTCCAGAAATATGTTGGGGGGACCACATCGCGTTTTGCGTTGATGCGGGCGAGGATATCCGCCGCCTGATTGTTTCCCCGAGCCACATGGTGAAATTCTAGCCCCTCGAACTGAGCTGACATTTTTAGGACGGCATTTCGGTAGGCCGCCATTTTCGGATCCTTGGCATCAAAGTCTCCATTTATTTGGGATATTGCAAGGTTTGAATCCCCACGCACCTCCAGGCGTTGAATGCCCATGGAGACTGCCATCCGAAGACCATGCAACAGAGCTTCGTATTCAGCTGCGTTGTTGGAGTCTGTGTACAATATTTGCAGTACGTACTGGACGGTATCTCCGGTTGGGACGTCAGGACGACGCCAGCCCCTAGACCAGCCAGCATTTTAGAACCGTCGAAGTGCATAATCCAATTGGAGTATGCGCCGTACTCTTTAGGGAGTTCGGCCTCCGTCCATTCGATGACAAAGTCGGCCAATACTTGCGACTTAATGGCTCATCGAGGTTTGTATGTTATGTCGAACGGGAGGAGCTCAATGGCCCATTTAGCAATCCGACCCGTAGCGTCGCGGTTGTTTATAATATCATTGAGTGGCACTTCCGAGGCTACTGTAATCGAACACTCTTGAAAGTAGTGTCGTAGCTTCCGGGATGCCATGAATACCGCATAGGCTATCTTTTGATAATGTGGGTACCGTGATTTGCATCGAGTGAGGACAGTGGATACATAGTATACCGGCTTTTGAAGAGGGAATTTATGTCCGTCAGCTTCTCGTTCAACAATGAGCACTGCGCTTACAACTTGATGAGTTGCCTCAATGTACAACAACATTGGTTCGCCAATGTTTGGCGCGGCCAGGATTGGGTTGGTTGCCAAAATGGCCTTTATTTCTTCCAATCCGGCTATGGCAGCGTCCATCCACTCAAAGTGTTTGGTGCGCCGAAGGAGGCGATAAAGGGGTAAAGCCTTTTCTCCTAAGCGGGAGATAAAGCGGCTTAGAGCCACCACGCATCATGTTAACTTCTGGATTTGTTTGAGGTCTGTTGGGGTAGCCAATTGTGACAAAGCTCGGATTTTGGCCGGATTAGCTTCAATACCTCTACTGGAGACAATGAAACCCAGGAGCTTTCCGGCTGGTACACCGAAAACGCATTTTTCCGGATTGAGCTTGATGTCGTATGTTCGGAGGTTGTCGAACGTGAGCCTCAAATCGTTATCAAAGAGTCGACGTGTTTGGTTTTGATGACCACGTCATCTACGTATGCCTCTACTGTTTTGCCGATTTGTTTCTCCAGACATGTCTGAATCATGTGCTGATATGTTACACCGGCGTTTTTAAGCCCAAAAGGCATTGTGTTGAAACAGAAGGGGTCGTATGGTGTGATGAATGCCGTTGCAGCTTGGTTGGACTCCGCCATCTTGATTTGGTGGTAACCGGAGTATGCGTCGAGGAAACACAATGACTCGTGTCCTGCGGTAGCATCGATAATTTGGTCGATGCGGGGGAGGGGGAAGGGATCCTTTGGGCAAGCTTTATTGAGGTCCTTGAAATCGACACAAAGGCGCCAGGATTTATCCTTCTTTGGTACCATCACCAGGTTTGCTAGCCAGTCCGGGTGTTTTATCTCTCTGACGAATCCGGCCTCCAATAACTTGGCTAGTTCCTCCCCCATGGCCTGTCTCTTAGGTTCGGAGAAACGCCGAAGAGCTTGATTGACTGGCTTGAATCCCTTTAGGATGTTGAGGCTATGCTCGGCCAGCTTGCGTGGGATTCCTGGCATGTCAGAGGGGTGCCAGGCGAATATGTCCCAATTCTCGCGCAGGAACTCTCATAGTGCGGCGTCCACGGTGGGTTTTAACTGTGCCCCGATGGAGGCTGTTCTTGTAGGGTCCGTTGGGTGGACTTGGAATTTGACTATTTCATCCGCTGGTTTAAAAGAGGTGGACTTGGATCTCTTATCGAGTATCACGTCATCCCTGTCCACTGTGGAGCGTAGCGTCGTTAGCTCCTCGGCCGAGAGGGCTTCGGATAATGCCTCGAGGGCCAGTGCGGCTGTTTTGTTTTCGGCTCGGAGTGCTATGTTCGGATCACTAGCGAGGGTGATGATTCCGTTGGGCCCAGGCATTTTGAGCTTCATGTACCCGTAATGGGGTACGGCTTGGAAGATCGTGAACGCCTCATGTCCTAAAAGGGCATGGTATCCACTGCTGAACGGGGCCACTTGAAATGTAATTTCTTCGGACCTGTAATTCTCTAGCGTACCGAATACCACATCTAGTGTGATTTTCCCAGCGCATCGTGCCTCCTGACTGGGTATGATTCCCCTGAAGGTTGTGCTACTTTGCTCAATGCTGTTCCAGTCTATTTCCATTTTTTGAAGAGTTTCCTCATAGATGAGGTTTAATCCGCTGCCGCCGTCCATGAGTACTTTGGTGAGTCGAAAGCAATCCACGATTGGACTGAGGACCAGTGCAGCTGGTGCTCGGGCTGTTCGGAATTTAGGTTCGTCACTGGCATTGAAGGTAATAGCCGTGTCGCTCCATGGATTTATTGCTGCTACGTGGCAGATTTCGGCCATGCTGCCGAGTGTTCGCTTGCGCCTATTATTTGACGCAAAGGTCTCAAAGACTGTTAACACCATATTGTTATCCACGGGGTGGTGCTCTGTGGCATTTGGATAAGAAGATCCTCACCACTTTTGGCCACCTGCTGGAGTATCCAACATGCTCTAAGGCTGTGTGTTGGTATTGTATCCGTTGTACTGTGAATTTTGCAGGGTCCGTTAAGCCATCCCTCCAGTATGGTTCCATGCCCTGTAGAGGGTTTTTGTTTCTTTGCAACTAGCTTGGGCGTCTTATGATAGTGCACCCTTTTACTTCAGACTGGGTGTATATTCGGAGCCGGATTATCCCAAAATTTCGTTTCGATTTTCCAGGTGCTTTCCATCGCACAGTACTTTCGTACTATGGATGCCAAGTCAGCAAAGTGTGATATGTCAAGGCGACTTAAGGCGTTTAGGATTCCCTTGTCTGTGCTATTATTGCAGAAAAGTGAGACTGCATCTTCCTCACGACAGTCCTTGACCTTGTTCATCACAAGGAGGAATCTGGCCCAATAATGATGTACTGTTTCATGGGGCTCTTGCCTGATGTGGGAAAGATCGTTTATGTCTGGGTGGGTGGGTGTATTTGAGTCTGAACCCCTACCCGATCTGAGACCCAGGGGCCAAGGAGTTTCCAATATTGGAGGTTCGGGTTCCGGAGTGTTACCCGATAAGTCTGGCCCGCTGCCTGATTCTAGGTTCAGGGCTTGGGTGATGTCCTCCCGTAAGCGAGTATCCGGCTCGGAGAGCTCGGGAATTTGGACATAGTTAGTCCTCAAAATAGAGGAAGAGTTGCCGCGTTGTTCCTCTACCACCGCAACGTGATGGGTGATCGATGGAGAGTTAATCTCCCTTTGATCGGGTTTCAGCCCAATCCAATCATAGTCCGTAGCGACTCCCAAGGCGGCGATGTGATCCAAGAGTTCGTTTAGATAAGAGATCTCCATTGGATCCATCCGCTCGGCGAATTCCGAGCCGACGTGGATGCTGTTTTTGATGACTCGAGAAGTCATCGTCGGTGCAGCGGCCGAACAGGCAGTCATGACGAAACTGCCTAGCCGGAGAGTTTGGCCGACAGCCAAAGCTCCCTCGGCGGTGATGTTGCTTTTAACAACGAGACGAGGCATCCTTCCTTACGGCGACGTCACAGAGGAACTCTCAATGAAAGCACCAATGTCGGTGTCAAAACCGGCGGATCTCGGGTAGGGGGTCCCGAACTATGCGTCTAAGGCGGATGGTAACAGGAGGCAGGGAACATGATGTTTTACCCAGGTTTGGGCCCTCTTGATGGAGGTAAAACCCTACGTCCTGCTTGATTTATTCTTGATGATATGAGTATTACAAGAGTTGATCTACCATGAGATCCGAGAGGCTAAACCCTAGAAGCTAGCCTATGGTATGATTGTATGTTGTCCTACGGACTAAAACCCTCCGGTTTATATAGACACAAGAGGGGGCTAGGGTTACACAAGGTCGGTTACAAAGGAGGAGATATACATATCCGTATTGCCTAGCTTGCCTTCCATGCCAAGTAGAGTCCCATCCAGACATGAGACGAAGTCTTCAATCTTGTATCTTCATAGTCCAACAGTCTGGCCAAAGGATATAATCCGGCTGTTCGGATACCCCCTAATCCAGGACTCCCTCAATTATGCTTACTGCTGTGGCCGGGTTCTCGATGTCGAGCCCGATGTCCTTGGTCTTCTTCGGCCACTTTTTCTAAGCCTTGAAGAGCCGATTCCATATATCTTCGTGTGTGGTGCCGAAGAAGCGCTTCAAGGTCCGTGGCTCCTCCGGATTGAACTCCCACATGGGGGAGGCCTGGAGCTGGCAAGGAAGAATGCGGCGGAAGAGCATCACTTGAATCACGTTTGTGAGACCAGTGTTCTCACCCAACATGTCGGATATATGCTTTTGAATCATCTTCACCTCCGATTTGGACCCCCAATCAAGGCCCTTGGCCATCCACGAGGTGAGTCTCAGGGGGGGGGGTCCGTATATGAAATCGGGCATGGCCGCCCAGTTGGCATCGCAGGGTTCGGTGATGTAGAACCACTCCTGTTGCCATACCTTGACTGTTTCTACAAATGCCCCTTTGGGCCAGATGGCGTTTGGGAGCTTGCTTACCATAGCTCCGCCGTAATCTGCATGTTTTCCGTCGACCACCATCGGCTTCAGATTAAAGACCTTCAGCCACGGTCGAAGTGTGGAGTGATGCGGAGGAGAGCCTCACACACGATGATAAACACCGATATGTGGAGGAAGGAGTTTGGGGCTAGATCCTGGAAATCTAGCCCGTAGAAGAACATGAGATCCCGGACAAAGGGGTGGAGGGGAAATCCCAGCCCTCGAAGGAAATGGGGGATGAACACAACCCTCTCACCAGGCCCTAGAGTAGGAATGCCCTGGTCTTTGTCTGGAAGCATATGCGTGATGTCCGCATATAGATAGCTCGCGCTCCGGAGATCTTTGACGTCCTTTTCGGTGACGGTGGAGGCCTCCCACTTGCCCTTGGAGCCGGACTCGGCCATTGCTGGAAGGGTGGCGGCATTGGAGGAGGTCGGAGTCGTGGGCGCTGGAGCTTGGAGATTAGAAGACGGAAACTAGAGGAAGGCATGAAGAAACGAGAGGGGTCTTCACCCTTTTATGGTCGGTGAAAATGCCAAGCGTCCCCTCTGAAGCCATAAAACTCGACCGCTCCCAAGAAGATCGTGCATAAGGTGCGGTTGGATTACCCAAATCATATTGATGAGAATCCCGTAATGGGTGGGCACGATCTCTGTTTTGATGAGACATGTCAATGGAGGCTATGCCTCGAAACACGAAGCAAGCAGCGTGACAACGTTCGAAGTGTTGAAAAGTCAAGTGTGACGCTTCGCCAAAAGAGTTGTCAGTAAAGACACTGTTTCTATTTGGACGCCTTGCCTTTGTGGCTAAGGGTTTTATTAATTATGCAGAACTGGACACAATTCCTTTATGCAGGAGGCCTGATTAAAATGCTCGAGAGGAGGAACCCACCTCACAATGTCGAAGACAATCTGCATGCCGAACACATCGTCATTGAAGGCCGGTTCAGGGGCTACTGAGGGAGTCCTGGATTAGGGGGTCCTCGGGTGTTCGGTCTATTTTATATGGGCCGGACTGTTGGGCCGTGAAGACAAAGCAGAAGATTATCCCGTGTGTCTGGGTAGGACTCCTATATGTGTGGACGGCAAGTTTGGTGTTCGGGTGTACTATTTCCTTCCCCTGCAAACCGACTCTGTACAACCCTTGGACCCTCCAGTGTGTATATAAACCGGAGGGTTAGGTCTCTAGAAAGAAGGAGATTCATAGGCTAGACAGCTAGGGTTTAGCCATTACGATCTCGAGGTAGATCAACTCTTGTAACCCTTATACACACACCGAATATAATCAAGCAGGACGTAGGGTTTTACCTCCTTTAAGAGGGCCCGAACCTGGGTAAACATCGTGTCTCTATTGTCCCTTGTTACCATCAATCCTCAGACACACAACTTGGGACCCCCTACCCAAGATCCGCCGGTTTTGACACTGACACCCATCTCAAGTGATGATCGGACATGGGTTAGTTGATTTGGATCATGTATCACTTAGATAAACTTGAGGGATATTTATTTAAGTGGGAGTTCATTAGTAATTTTATTAATTTAACTTAAATTTATCATGAACTTAGTCTTAATAGTTTTGCATATCTATGTTGTAGATCAAGAGCTCGCTATTCAGCTCCCCTATTTTTTGATATGTTCCCAGAGAAAACTAAGTTGAAAGATGATAGTAGCAATAATGCGGACTAGGTCCATGATCTGAGGATTATCCCAATTGCTGCATAGAAGAACTATGTCCTTGATGCACCGCGAGGTGACATGCCTATTGCAGGAGCAGATGCAAACATTATGAACGTTTGGCAAGCTCGATATGATGACTACTTAATAGTTTAGTGTGCCATGCTTTATGGCTTAGAACCTAGACTTCAAAAATGTTTTGAACGCCACAGAGCATATGAGATGTTCTAAGAGCTGAAATTGGTATTTCAGACTCATGCCCATGTCGAGAGGCATGAGACCTCTGACAAGTAATTTTCCTACAAGATGGTGGAGAATAGCTCATCTAGAGAGCATGTGCTTAGAATGTCTGGGGTACTACAATCACTTGAATCAAGTGGGAGTTAATCTTCTAGATAAGATAGTGATTGACAAAGTTCTCTAGTCACTATAACCAAGCTACTAGAACTTCATGATGAACTATAATATGCAAGGGATGATGAAAATGATTCTTGGGCTCTTCGCGATGCTGAAATCGGTGAAGGTGGAAATCAAGAAAGAGCATCAAGTGTTGATGGTTAGCAAGACCACTAGTTTCAAGAAAAAGGGCAAAGAAAAGAAAGAGAACTTCAAGAAGAATGGCAAGCAAATTGTCACTCCCGTGAAGAAGGCCAAAGCTAGACCTAAGCCTGAAACTAAGTGCTTCTACTGCAAAGGGAATGGTCACTAGAAGCGGAATTGCCCCAAATACTTGGCGGATAAGAATGATGGTGAAGTGAACAAAGGTATATTTGATATACATGTTATTGATGTGTACCTTACTAGTATTCGTAGTATCCCCTGAGTATTTGATACTGGTTTAGTTGCTAAGATTAGTAACTCGAAACAGGAGTTGAACACAAAGACTAGTTAAGGGCGACGATGTGTGTTGGAAATGATTCCAAGGTTGATATGATCACCATCACACACTCCCTCTACCTTAGGGATTATTGTTGAATCTAAATAAATGTCATTTGATGTTTGCATTGAGCATGAATATGATTTGATCATGTTTATTGCAATACGGTTATTCATTTAAGTCAGAGAATAATTGTTGTTCTGTTTACATGAATAAAACCTTTTATGGTCATACACCCAATGTAAATGGTTTACTGAATCTCGATCATAGTGATACACATATTCATAATATTGATGCCAAAAGATGCAAAGATGATAATGATAGTGCAACATACTTGTGGCACTACCGTTTAGGTCATATTGGTGTAAAGCGCATGAAGAAACTCCATGCTGATGGAATTTTGGAATTACTTGATTATGAATCATTTGATACTTGCGAACCATGCCTCATGGGCAAGATGACTAAAACTTCGTTCTCCGGAACAATGGAGCAAGCTAATAACTTATTGGAAATAATACATACCGATGTATGCGGTCCGATGAGTGCTGAAGCAGCGGCGGGTATCATTATTTTCTGACCTTCACAGATGATTAGAATAGGTATGGGTATATCTATTTAATGAAACACAAGTCTGAAACATTTGAGAAGTTCAAAGAATTTTAGAGTGAAGTGGAGAATCATCGTAATAAGAAAATAAAGTTTCTACGATCTGATTGCGGAGGCGTATATTTGAGTTACGAGTTTGGCCTTCATTTAAAACAATGTGGAATTATTTCACAACTCACGCCACCTGGAACACCATGGCATAATGGTGTGTCTGAGCATCATAACCGTACTTTATTGGATATGGTGCATTCTACGATGTCTCGTACCAGTTTACCACTATCGTTTTGGGGTTATGCATTAGAGACAACTGCATTCACATTAAATAGGGCATCGTCTAGATCCATTGAGACGACACCATATGAACCGTGGTTTGGCAAGAAACCTAAGTTGTCGTTTCTTAAAGTTTGGGGTTGCGACACTTATGTCAAAAGGCTTCAGCCTGATAATCTCAAATCCAAATTGGAGAAGTGTGTCTTCATAGGATACCCTAAGGAAACAATTGGGTACACCTTCTACCACAATTCCGAAGGCAAGATCTTTTTTGCCAAGAATGGAACCTTTCTAGAGAAGGAGTTTCTCTCGAAAGAAGTGAGTGGGAGGAAACTATAACTTGATGAGGTAATTGTACCTTCTCTCGAATTGTACAGTAGCACATCACAGAAAACCATTCCCGTGAGGCCTACACCAACTAGATAGGAAGCAAATGATCATGAAACTTCAGATCAATTTACTACTGAACCTCGTAGGTCGACCAGAGCACGATCCGCACCAGAGTGATACGGTAATCCTGTTATGGAAGTCATGTTATTAGACCAAGGCGAACCTACAAACTATGAAGAAGCTAGGATGAGCCCAGATTCCGATAAATGGATTGAGGCCATGAAATCTGAGATAGGATCTATGTATGAGAACAAAGTGTGAACTTTGGTGGACTTGCCCAATGATTGGCAAACCATTGAGAATAAATGTATCTTCAAGAAGAAGACTGGCGCTGATGGTAATGTTACTATCTACAAAGCTTGACTTGTCACAAAAGGTTTTTGACAAGTTCAAGGAGTTTACTATGATGAGACCTTCTCACCCATAGCGATAACTAAGTCCGTCCGAATCATGTTAGCAATTGCCACATTTTATAATTATGAAATCTGGCAAATGGATGTCAAAACTGCATTCCTCAATGGATTTCTTAAAGAAGAGTTGTATATGATGCAACCAGAAGGTTTTCTCGATCCTAAAGGTGCTAACAAAGTGTGCAAGCTCCAGCGATCCATATATGGACTAGTGCAAGCATCTCAGAGTTGGAATATATGCTTTGATGAGGTGATAAAAGCATATGATTTTATACAGACTTACGGTGAAGCCTGCATTTACAAGAAAGTGAGTGGGAGTGTCGGTGTCAAAACCGGCGGATCTCGGGTAGGGGGTAATAGGAGGATGGTAATAGGAGGCAGGGGACATGATGTTTTACCCAGGTTCGGGCCCTCTTGATGGAGGTAAAACCCTATGTCCTGCTTGATTTATTCTTGATGATATTAGTATTACAAGAGTTGATCTACCACGAGATCGGAGAGGCTAAACCCTAGAAGCTAGCCTATGGTATGATTGTATGTTCTCCTACGGACTAAAACCCTCCGGTTTATATGGACATCGGAAAGGGCTAGGGTTTCACAAGGTCGGTTACAAAGGAGGAGATATACATATCTGTATTGCCTAGCTTGCCTTCCACGCCAAGTAGAGTCCCATCCGGACACGAGACGAAGTATTCAATCTTGTATCTTCATAGTCTAACAGCCCGGCCAAAGGATATAGTCCGGCTATCCAGAGACCCCCTAATCCAGGACTCCCTCAGGGAGCTTTGTAGCATTTCTGATATTATATGTGGATGGCATATTGTTGATTGGAAATGATATAGAATTTTTGGATAGCATAAAAGGATACTTGGATAAGAATTTTTCAATGAAAGACCTCGATGAAGCTGCTTATATATTGGGCATCAAAATCTATAGGGATAGATCAAGATGCTTAATAGGACTATCACAAAGTACATACCTTGACAAAGTTTTTGAAGAAGTTCAAAATAGATCACTCGAAGAAAGAGTTCTTGCATGTGTTACAAGGTGTGAAGTTGAGTAAGACTCAAAGCCCGACCACGACAGAAGATAGAGAGAGAATGAAAGTCATTCCCTATGCCTCAGCCATTGGTTCTATAAAGTATGCCATGTTGTGTACTAGACCTATTGTGTACCTTGCCATGAGTTTGGCAAGGGGGTACAGTAGTGATCCTAAAGTAGATCACTGGACAGCGGTCAAAATTATCCTTATAGAACTAAGGAAGTATTTTCTAGGTTATGGAGGTGATAAAGAGTTCGTCGTAAAGAGTTACATTGATGCAAGCTTTGACACTGATTCAGGTGACTATGAGTATCACTCTGGATACATATTGATAGTGGGAGCAATTAGCTAGAGTATCTCCATGCAGAGCATTGTAGACATATAAATTTGCAAAATACATATGGATCTGAATGTGACAGACCCGTTGACTAAACTTCTCTCACAAGCAAAACATGATCACACCTTAGAACTCTTTGGGTGTTAATCACATGGCGATGTGAACTAGATTATTGACTCTAGTAAACTCTTTGGGTATTGGTCACATGGCGATGTGAACTATGGGTGTTAATCACATGGCGATGTGAACTAGATTGTTGACTCTAGTGCAAGTGGGATACTGATGTCTACTACACAACCTTCTTCTTGTAGACGTTGTTGGGCCTCCAAGTGCAGAGGTTTGTAGGACAGTAGCAAATTTCCCGCAAGTGGATGACCTAAGGTTTATCAATCCATAGGAGGCGTAGGATGAAGATGGTCTCTCTCAAGCAACCCTGCAACCAAATAACAAAGAGTCTCTTGTGTCCCCAACACACCCAATACAATGGTAAATTGTATAGGTGCACTAGTTCGACGAAGAGATGGTGATACAAGTGGTATATGGATATAGATAAAGGTATTTGTAATCTGAAATTATAAAAACAGCAAGGTAACTAATGACAAAAGTGAGCGTAAACGGTATTGCAATGCGTTGAAACAAGGCCTAGGGTTCATACTTTCGCTAGTGTAAGTTCCCTCAACGATACTAACATAATTGGATCATATAACTATCCCTCAACATGCAACAAAGAGTCACTCCAAAGTCACTAATAGCGGAGAACAAACGAAGAGATTATGGTAGGGTACAAAACCACCTCAAAGTTATTCTTTCCAATCAATCCGTTGGGCTATTCCTATAAGTGTCACAAACAGCCCTAGAGTTCGTACTAGAATAGCATCTTAAGACACAAATCAACCAAAACCCTAATGTCACCTAGATACTCCAATGTCACCTCAAGTATCCGTGGGTATGATTATACGATATGCGTCACACAATCTCAGATTCATCTATTCAACCAACACATAGAACCTCAAAGAGTGCCCCAAAGTTTCTACCGGAGAATCACGACGAAAACGTGTGCCAACCCCTATGCATAGGTTCATGGGCGGAACCCGCAAGTTGGTCACCAAAACATACATCAAGTGAATCACGTGATATCCCATTGTCACCACAGATATCCACGGCAAGACATACATCAAGTGTTCTCAATTCTTTAAAGACTCAATCCGATAAGATTACTTCAAAGGGGAAACTCAGTTCATTACGAGAGAGTAGAGGGGGGAAGAAACATCATAGGATCCAAATATAATAGCAAAGCTCGTGATACATCAAGATCGTATCATCTCAAGAACACGAGAGAGATAGATCAAACACATAGCTACTGGTACATACCCTTAGCCCCGAGGGAGAACTACTCCCTCATCATCATGGAGAGCACCGGGATGATGAAGATGTCCACCGGAGAAGGATTTCCCCCTCCGGCAGGGTGCCGGAATGGGTCTAGATTGGTTTTCGGTGGCTACAGAGGCTTCTGGCGGCGGAACTCCCGATCTATTGTGCTCACGGATGTTTTTAGGGTATACTGAGATATATAGGCGGAAGAAGTACGCAGGGGGGGCACGAGGGGCTCACGAGGGTGGAGGGCGCGCCCAGGGGGGTGGGCGCGCCCCCCTGCCTCGTGACCTCCTCGCAGATCCCCCGACGTGCACTCCAAGTCTTCTGGGCTTCTTTCCTTCCAAAAATGAGTTCCGTGAAGTTTCAGGTCAATTGGACTCCGTTTGGTTTTCCTTTTCTTCGAAACCCTAAAATAGGGTAAAAACAGAAACTGGCACTGGGCTCTGGGTTAATAGGTTAGTCCCAAAAATGATATAAAAGTGTATAATAAAGCCCATAAACAGTCAAAACAGTAAATAATATAGCATGGAGCAATCAAAAATTATAGATACGTTGGAGACGTATCAGATACTGATGGAAATATGCCCTAGAGGCAATAATAAAATGGTTATTATTATATTTCATAAATCATGATAAAGGTTTATTATTCATGCTAGAATTGTATTGATCGGAAACTTAAATACATGTGTGGATACATAAACAAATACCATGTCCCTAGTGAGCCCCTACTAGACTAGCTCGTTGATCAACGATGGTTAAGGTTTCCTAACCATAGACATGAGTTGTCATTTGATAACGGGATCACATCATTAGGAAAATGATGTGATGGACAAGACCCATCCGTTAGCTTAGCATATTGATCGTTTAGTTTATTGCTATTGCTTTCTTAATGTCAAATACATATTCCTTCGACTATGAAATTATGCAACTCCCGGATACCAGAGGAATACTTTGTGTGCTATCAAACATCACAACATAATTGGGTGATCATAAAGATGCTCTACAGGTATCTCCAAAGGTGTTTGTTGAGTTGGCATAGATCGATATTAGGATTTGTCACTCCGAGTATCGGAGAGGTATCTCTAGGCCCTCTCGATAATACACGTCATAAGAAGCCTTGCAAGCAAAGTGACTGATGAGTTAGTTGCAAGATCATGTATTATGAAACGAGTAAAGAGACTTGTCAGTAACGAGATTGAACTAGGTATGAAGATACCGACAATCGAATCTCGGGCAAGCAACATACCGATGGACAAAGGGAATTACGTATGTTGTCATAAGGTTTGACCGATAAAGATCTTAATAGAATATGTAGGAACCAATATGGGCATCCAGGTTCCGCTATTGTTTATTGAGCGGAGAGGTGTCCTGTTCATGTCTACATAGTTCTCGAACCCGTAGGGTCCGCACGCTTAATGTTCGTTGACGATATAGTTTTATATGAGTTATGTGAATTGGTGACGGAATGTTTGTTCAGAGTCCCGGATGAGATCACCAACATGACGAGTAGCTTCGGAATGGTCCGGAGGTAAAGATTGATATATGATACGTCTCCATGATTTGGACTCTAACTTTTGCCCTTGTTTTGGACTCTAACTTGCATGATTTGAATGGAACTAACCCGGACTAACACTGTTTTCAGCAGAATTGCTATGGTGTTATTTATGTGCAGAAACAAACGTTCTCGGGATGACCTGAAACTTCACGGAGCAACTTTTCAGAAAATATAAAAAATCCTTGCAAAAGATGAAGGCCAGGGGGCCCACCACCTGTCCACGAGGGTGGGGGCGCGCCTTCCCCCCTAGGGTGCGCCCCTACCTCGTGGGCCCCCTGGAGCTCCTCCGACTCCAACTCCAACTCTATATATTGTGTTTTGGGAAGAAAAAATCAGAGAGAAGGATTCATCGTGTTTTATGATACGGAGCCGCCGCCAAGCCCTAAAACCTCTCGGGAGGGCTGATCTGGAGTTCGTTCGGGGTTCCGGAGAGGGGAATCCGTCGCCATCGTCATCATCAACCATCCTCCATCACCAATTTCATGATGCTCACCGTCGTGCATGAGTAATTCCATCATAGGTTTGCTGGACGGTGATGGGTTGGATGAGATTTATCATGTAATCGAGTTAGTTTTGTTAGGGTTTGATCCCTAGTATCCACTATGTTCTGAGATTGATGTTTCTATGACTTTGCTATGCTTAATGCTTGTCACTAGGGCCCGAGTGCCATGATTTCAGATCTGAACCTATTATGTTTTTATCAATATATGAGAGTTCTTGATCCTATCTTGCAAGTCTATAGTCACCTATTATGTGTTATGATCCGTTAACCCCGAAGTGACAATAATCGGGACCACTCCCGGTGATGACTATAGTTTGAGGAGTTCATGTATTCACTATGTGCTAATGCTTTGTTCCGGTACTCTATTAAAAGGAGTCCTTAATATCCCTTAGTTTCCATTAGGACCCCGCTGCCATGGGAGGGTAGGACAAAAGATGTCATGCAAGTTCTTTTCCATAAGCATGTATGACTATATTCGGAATACATGCCTACATTACATTGATGAACTGGAGCTAGTTCCGTGTCACCCTAGGTTATGATTGCTACATGATGAACCACATCCGGCATAATTCTCCATCACTGATCCATTGCCTACAAGCTTTCCATATATTGTTCTTCGCTTATTTACTTTTCTGTTGCTATTGCTATCATCACTACAAAATAGCAAAAACATTACTTTTACTATTGTCACCCTTTGCTACCGTTACCACTACTATCATATTACTTTGCTACTAAACACTTTGCTGCAGATATTAAGTTTCCAGATGTGGTTGAATTGACAACTCAACTGCTAATACTTGAGAATATTCTTTGGCTCCCCTTGTGTCGAATCAATAAATTTGGGTTGAATACTCTACCCTTGAAAACTGTTGCGATCCCCTAAAGTTGTGGGTTATCAACACTATTTTCTGGCGTCGTTGCCAGGGAGCATAGCTCTATTCTTTGAGTCACTTGGGATATATATCTTCTTATCATTATGAAGAACTTGAGAGATCCAAAAACCAAGATCTATCCCTCAATTACGAGGGGAGGTAAGGAACTGCCATCTAGCTCTGCACTTGATTCACCTTCTGTTTTGAGTAAGCTTGCGACACCTAAACCTGCTTCTGCTATTCGTTCCGATATGTCGCATGTTATTGATGATGCCACTTCTGCTATACATGATACTTATGATGAAACTACTTCTATGCTTGATACTACTATGCCACTTGGTGAATTCCTTGATGAACAACTTGCTAGGGCTAGAGAGAATGAAAATATTGAATTTGATAATACTGATGAAAGTGATGATGAAGAATCACTTGTTATTCCTGAGGGTTATGTTTTTGATCAAGAAGCTTCTTTAGCTATTTTAGCTTGCAAAGATAGATATGAACTTAAGAGGTTATTGGCTAAATGGAATAAACAATCTCTAAATGCTAGAATGAAACCTGACCCTGCTTTTGCTACTTCACCTATCTATGTTACTGATAAGGATTATGAATTCTCTATTGATCCTGATATAATTACTTTGGTTGAATCTGATCCTTTTCATGGCTATGAATCTGAAACTTTTGTGGCACATCTTACTAAATTAAAAGATATAGCCACCCTGTTCACTAATGATGAGATAACTCATTACTTTTATATCCTTAAAATATTTCCGTTCTCATTAAAGGGTGATGCTAAGATATGGTTTAACTCTCTTGATCTTGGTTGTGTGCGTAGTCCCCGGGATATGATTTATTACTTCTCTGCTAAATATTTCCCTGCTCATAAGAAACAATTTGCTTTAAGGGATATATATAATTTTGCGCAAATTGAAGAAGAGAGTCTCCCACAAGCTTGGGGGAGGCTTCTCCAATTACTTAATGCTTTGCATGATCATCCTCTTAAGAAAAATTAAATACTTGATATCTTTTATAATGGACTAACCGATGCCTCCAGAGATTACCTAGATAGTTGTGCTGGTTCTATTTTCAGGGAAAGAACGCCGGATGAAGCTGAAATTCTATTGAATAATATGTTGGCAAATGAAAATAATTGGACACCTCCTGAGCCAACTCCTGAGCCTATTCCTAAACCAACTCCGAAGAAGAGGGGTATTCTATTTCTCAGTCCTGAAGATATGCAAGAGGCAAAGAAATCTATGAAAGAAAAAGGTATTAAAGCTGAAGATGTTAAGAATTTACCTCCTATTGAAGAAATACATGGTCTTAATTTACTGCCTGTTGAAGAAATATATGATCCTAATCCACTACCTATTGAAGAAACTCGTGGTCTTGATAACCCGACACAGGTAGTAAAGGTAAATTATCTCTATAGATATGATAAGGCTGAAATCCCATTTACTAAGTTTGCTAGCCCATGCTTAGATGAGTTCGATAAATTTATGGCTAAGCAAGAAGATTTTAATGCTTATTTTGGTAGACAATTTAAATACAATTCAAATATGCTTGAACACTTGGGTGACTATATGGCTAATGTTACAGGTGAACTTAAACTTATTAGTAAACATGCTTCTATGGTTACCACTCAAGTAGAGCAAGTACTTAAAGCTCAAAACGATTTGCTCAATGAATTGAATAGTAAGAATAATGATCATGGTGTTAGAGTTATGACTAGAGGTGGTAAAATGACTCAGGAACCTTTGTATCCTGAAGGCCATCCTAAGAGAATTGAGCAAGATTCTCAAAGAAATAATATAGATGCACCTAGTCCTTCTAAAAGGAAGAAAAAGAAAAATGATAGGACTTTGCATGCTTCTAGTGAACCTATTACTGAAACACCTGAGAATCCAAATGATATTTCTATTTCTGATGCTGAAACACAATCTGGTAATGAACCTGAAACTAGTGATAATGTTAATGATAATGTTCATGATGATGCTCAACCTAGTAATGATAATGATATAGAAATTGAACCTGCTGTTGATATTGATAACCCACAATCAAAGAATCAACGTTATAATAAGAAAGACTTTGTTGATAGGAAACATGGTAAAGAAAGAGAACCATGGGTTCAGAAACCCATGCCTTTTCCTCCCAAACCATCCAAGAAAAAGGATAATGAGGATTTTGAGTGCTTTGCTGAAGTGATTAGACCTATATTTTTGCGTATGCGATTAACTGATATGCTCAAAACCAATCCTTATGCTAAGTACATGAAAAATATTATTACAAATAAAAGAAAGATACCGAAGCTGAAATTTCCACCATGCTTGCTAATTATACTTTTAAGGGTGGAATACCAAAGAAACTTGGAGATCCAGGAGTACCCACTATACCATGCTCCATTAAAAGAAACTATGTTAAAACTGCTTTATGTGATCTTGGAGCCGGTGTTAGTGTTATGCCTCTCTCTTTATATCATAGACTTGATTTTAATAAGTTGACACCTACTGAAATATCTTTGCAAATGGCTGATAAATCAACTGCTATAGCTGTCGGTATTTGTGAGGATGTGCCTGTTGTAGTTGCAAACGTTACTATTTTAACGGACTTTGTTATTCTTGATATTCCCGAGGACGATAGTATGTCTATTATTCTTGGAAGACCCTTTTTGAATACTGCAGGGGTTGTTATTGATTGCACTAAAGGCAATGTCACTTTTCATGTTAATGGTAATGAGCATATGGTACACTTTCCGAGGAAACAACCTCAAGTTCATAGTATCAACTCTATTGGAAAAATTCCATCGATTATATTTGGAGGTTTTGAATTTCCTCTTCCTACTGTCAAGAAGAAATATGATAGTCTTATTATTGGGGATGTGCATATCCCCGTTGAGGTAACATAGTGTTATTCGAAATTTCTCCGGTTCCATGTTATTCGGAATGAGTTCGTTAACAAGACTTGATCAACCTTGCTAGTGGATTCCTTTTGACGATCATGAGATGGATGAAACTAGAAGCCACAACTCTCTGTACCCTCCTTTTACTTTCTGTTATTTATATTAAATAAAGTAAAATAATATTTTTCTGTCTGTTATCTGATTATCCGTGCAATATAAAAATACCCCAAAAATAAAAGTTCTTCAAATGCCCTAAAATTTAAATATGATTTTTTCTGAAATATTTGAGAATATTTGGCACTAAGAACACAGCAGGGGGGTCATCCGCCTGGCCACGAGGGTGGAGGGCGCGACCTACCCCCCTAGGCGCGCCCCCTGCCTCGTGGGCCAATGGTGGCCCTCCTCCACTTATCCTTTCACCCATACACTCCTTCTTCCTCCCACAAACACGAATAACCAGCTCAAACCCGAGTCCAAGCTCATTTTGCTGCCATTTTCGATCTCCTTGCTCAAAGCACCTCTCACAACACTGCTTGGGGAGATTGTTCCTTGGTATGTGACTCCTCCATTGGTCCAATTAGTTTTTGTTCTAGTGCTTTATTCATTGCAAATTTTTGCTGCCTAGGTGACCATGTTCTTGAGCTTGCATGTCAAATTTGTATGGTTCCAAGTAGTTTTGATGCATGATATAGGCCCTAGGAACTTGTAGGAGTAGTTGCTATCAATATTATTGAGCTTGGTTTACTTTTATTTTGAAGTTACTAAAAATTTCAGAATTTTTCAGAAAATGATGAAGAGAATTTTGAGGGGCTCATCGAGCCGAAGCTCGAAGGAAAAGGCACAGAAGCCTAAGTATAATCTGCCTCGCACCGCGGAGGTTCTATCGTGGGTTTGTCACGACAGATGTCCTTGTGAAAGGACTTAGTCGTGGAGCCATCGCTACGGGTTAGCTTAAAGGGGTTAAACCGGACAAGGGGACACGAGGAGTTTTATACTAGTTCGGCCCCTTCAAGGAAGGTAAAAGCCTACGTCTGTCCCTAAGGAGTATTGCTAGGGTTCCGAAGGCCAGGGAGCGAATCCGCTTTGTCTGGCTCTCGAGTTGTTGTCTGTCCCTAAACCACTGTCGGGTCGTCCCTTTATATACATGGGTCGACGCCCGCCGAGCTACAGAATCCTGAAGCCGGATCATAAACATGTCCGGTTCGGTCTCTATCCTTCCTATCTTACAATACAAGTTACATGACTAGGTCGGTTTACATTTACAGGCTTTAACCCGCCTTCGGGCCTTGGGCCTTCGTGAAGCGCCATCATCCTTGCATCTTCATGGGCTTCTAATCTTCAAGGAGTTAACCCGGCTACACAAGGCCGTTTTACCTCCAGTAGTAATATCCCCAACATTAGGCCCCATATTGGTTTGAACTTGTTCATGCCAATCTTCAACACTTAGAAAAATTCCTCCCTCGTATCTTCACCTTGATCTTGTAAACCGCCGTGACATCATACTTCACGATGATGATAAACCACCCTGACGTCATCTATCCGTTGATTCTGAAAATTACCTTCTTTTAATGTATATTCAGCCACCGAGGTGCCACCTTTATTAATTTATCCATTTTTGGGCTCCTCGATTCCCGCACTTGCCGTTTTATCGCTTCACCTTATAAATAGGGGTAGAGGACCCCTTTCTTTTCTTTCCGCTATCCTTTCATCCCTTCTTCTTCCTCGCGACGTCTCCGCACCTATGAGCCGCCATCATCGCCAAGCCTCGCCTTTGCTTCACCGTCGGCCGCTGCATTGACCTGTTCGCACCAGAGTTCCGTAGCACACCTCCGCTGCTTCCGCGGCCGTAGTAAGTCTTTCCCCCTTCCTTTCTAGATCCATTAGGGTTTCCCTGCTCTTCGCGGTTCTTGAAGTTCATCGGAGCTTTTGGTGCTGTTCTTCCTTGGCTTGTAGATGAATGCTTCGCACTTATCGTATCCCTTGCCGTGGCTAATCTTCTGTTACCACCATAAACCCTTATGCGCAAAAGCTGATGTAGTCCTTCATAAACTGTTTCGGGTCTTACCCTTTTTATGTCAAAATATTTTTGCTTTTCTGTCTTACCTTAGATCCGAAATTTGCATATGTCTCTATGAAATTTGTTTCTCCTCACTCCAACATAGGCGGTTTAACCTTATATAAGCAATCTATACCATTAGCCCTCTGATAAACCGGAGGAGCCTTTTACCTTCATAGTTATACTCCGGTTTCATAGTGTCTGAGTACTCCTATCCTGGTATTACCTTTTATCCCTTATTGCATTGGTCTCCGGTTTATGCCATTTCGCATATTAGTACGTTTCTTACTCCATTGTATCTTGCATATCATCATGAGTGATTTATAAACTGGCCTTTCATTTTTAGCTTGTTTGTTTCGCAATGGCCAAAGAATTCACTGCTTGCAACTGGGCTCGTTCCCGGGTTACTGAGACTCAGTTGAATGAGATGGTCAGCATCGGCTCCCTGCCTAAGAAAACTGAAATTAAATGGCGAGTTCCAGGAACAGAAAATCCTCCAACCCCAAAGCAGGGTGAGGTGGTGGTTTTTGTTGACCACATAAGCCGTGGCTTCAAACCGCCAGGGTCGAAGTTTTACTGGGATGTGCTTGCCAATTCCCAACTCCATCCCCAAGACATTGGGCCCAATTCAGTATCCAACCTAAGTAACTTCCAGGTCTTCTATGAAGCGTACTTACAGGAAGAACCAACTGCAGAACTGTTCCGGGACTTCTTTCACTTAAACCGGCACACAAAGTTTGTAAATGGTCCGAACACTGAACTTGGTGGTGTCTCGATTCAAAAGCGGAAAGAAGTTGAGTTTTCTCATGCCAAACATCACAGCCACCCAAAGGAATGGAACCAAACTTGGTTTTATTGCAGAGACACTTCTCCTGAAGATGAAAATCGCCTTCCAGGCTTTCGTGACCACCATCTTTCCAACACCCATCCGATGCCGCAACGCTTAAGCTCTGCCGAAAGGGCGAAATATGCCCCTCAACTCGCCAAACTCCGGGCCTTTATGGCCAATGGTTTAACACGTGTTGATTTCGTGCGCTGTTGGATATCTTGGAGCATCTTGCCTCTAAGCCGGCGTCCCAGTTTAATGTGTGAGTATACCGGTGAGGTAGATGACCCTCAACGCCATTGCAATGTTCAACTATCTGATGAAGAAGTCACTGAAGGTGTAAAAAAGATTCTGAATGAATCAGAACTGGTCTATAGCCAAAACGGTTTGAGTCCCTTCTATGCCAAGAACAAACCGCCTACTGTAAGCATTATACTTCTTTTTTATCTCTAATATTTTCATTTTGTGCAACCTGTAATCCTTCTTCTGTGTATGTATGTATAGGATGATGACCCCTTCTGGAAACGGAAAACCGTAGAAAAAGCGGTAAAACCAACTTTAGACAAAGCGGTCAAACCATCTCGCCCCAAAACCAAAGCCGTCAAACGGACGTCAAAACGGAAAACGGCTGATCGGATCACCATGGAGCTTGATGACGACACTGATGATCCGGAAGTTGAGGCAGAACTTGACTCACTTGGCTCTCTTTTCATGCATCTCATTAACAATGATATTCCTCAGGAGGACGTAGAAGGAAGCCAAGCTGATGATGTAGAGGTAATTACCCTTTCCTCTGGTTCAGACTCTATGCCAACACAAAAAACCCGCCAAGTAGTCCGGAAAGTAAGCTTTTCTCATCCTCTTGCTCACTTGGATCCAACATTTATTTTGAAGACTCAGCAGCATGAAGCTCGCCGGACAACCCGGCACAGTGGCCAACAGGTCACTTCAGCCGGTTTACCTGGTACCCCAGTTCGGAAGCGCCGGTCTAAGGTCTCCCCTTCTCCTAACCATTCTTACCCCAAGGCAGGTTATTTCAGACAACCTCTTAATCCATCCGATTCAAATTATCAGGTGACACCTCCCTCATCATCTGGCGAGTCAACAGCAACTCAACTCCCTCCTTTGAAAACTGTGGCCGGGTAAGTTGTAAAACCTTTTCCTTTAATGCATCATAGAACTTGAATAAGATATTAATCCTTTTATATTTTGTTTGCAGGGCCAAAGCCAGACCCAGCAAGAAAGCTCGGGTCACCAATCCGCCCGAAGATCCGGCCACTTTTGAAGAAGAACCCAGAGGTGAATCGGAACAAACTTGTGAACCGGAGGGCCTTCATCCTGAAGCTGCCTCTGGTGAACCGCCCCTTCAAGGCCAAAACACCGATGAAACAACTGACACTGAACCTGCTGCACCTGACGTTGAACCGGCAGAGCCAAACCGGGCTAGTCCGGTGAGAAATGCTGATACTCCATTATCACCAGCCAAACATACTGAAGGTCAAGGAGACGATGTTATCATTACTGGAGTGGGCCATAGCTCTCTTGGCCATCCCGTCATCTTGGCCCAACATAGTGCCAAAGAAGAGCAAGCTGCTAAAGAAAAAGGCAAGTGGAGCAGCGATTTATAAAGCTATGCTCATTTCAACGCTGAAGAGCTTCACTCTGGCTTCTTGAACCGTCTGCACTCAAACCGGGACTATGAAGCCGGTTTGGTGAACTTGATGAAAGAGCGATATGAGGTAAATTCGTCTCCCTTTGTTTATTGATTCATAGCTGAGATAGTAGCCCAAGTAGCCCCCAAGGGCCGTTTTATGATGTTAAGCATAAACCGGGTCTTTGTAACCAAGACTCATCTTTAACAATTAGATAACCTTGTGTAGCATAGCCCCCAAAGGCCGGTTTAACTAGGCAAGTTAATCCGGGTTTTAATCCATGCATCCACTTTAGAACAGACGCACATTAGCCCCCAAGTGTCCATGATAATGCTTGTATTGTTCTGGAGACTTGTATAAAATGCAGCACTTTAGAGCGAACAAGCATTAGCCCCCAAGTATGAAGTGCATAACTTGTTATAGGCTTTGTACTTAGAACATATATAACTTGTTGCTTAATATGCCTTCAATTTGCAGGCTGAACTGAGAAGCAAAGATGCTCGAAACTCTGACTTGCAAGAAAATGTGAAGTCACAACAAGCAGAGGCTGCAAAAGCCAAAGAGGAGCTGACCCAAGCCCTGGCCGTAATGGAGAGGATGAAGGAATCTTTCAACAAGGATCGGGCTAACTGGGAAAACGAAAAATCCGATTTAACCAAAAGAGCTGAAGACGCCGAGGCAGCCCTGAAACCAGTTGTAGATGAACTAGCTGGTTTGAAACGCCAAATCAATGCTATGACTTCCGCTATCTTTGGTAAGTGTCTACTTATGTGTTTTGCGCAAGTCAATGAACCTTATCACTGACCAGAATGTTGATAAAAATCTTTGGCAGGCACTCGGATCGCTCATCTTGGCACAGACATGCGGATGAAGCTCAAAGCGGCATATACATTGGTTGAACAGCTGTACTTTGGGTCTCAGCGGGCTATTTGCGCGGCAGCTTACAACAAACCGGCCCCAACTTTGATTAAAGAAACACTTGAGAAGTTGGCCATGTTACCAGCCCGTATTGCCAAATTGAAGAGGGCAGCTGCCAGGTCCGGAGCTTTAACCGCACTTATTCGAGCCAAAGCCTAGATTCCAGACCTTGAAGCGGATGATATCATTAAAGGATACCCAGGTGTGAAGGAAGACGGTTCAAAATTTGATAACGATGACCTCCGGCGGCTGACCAAACAAATGCGGATAGTAGCCAGCAAACTGGCCGATGATACAGACTTGTCCCATTTTCAACTGGTTTATGACGCTGAAGGGAAAACACAGCCAGCCGACATCCATGAAGTTGAAGAACTTGTGCTTCCGATTCGTAAGCACACTTATGCTCCTGATATTAACTCCTCCAATCTTATCCATGAGGAAGCAGTATTTCAAGCTTTAACTAGAATCGATTGGTCGACAGTTGATTTCCAGCGTCTCAGGAGGGATGAAGAAGTGCCCACACCAACTGACCCTCAACCATCAAACCGTCCAGACGAAACGTCCTAAACCGGTCGCCTGTTTACTGGCCACTGTGTGCCAATCTTGTGAAAAACAATTATGCCATTGGAGCCGCTTTGAAAACTTCTTGTAATAGGATAGCCAAAACTCCGTTATTTGCCATGCCATCGAGCATGTTCTGTAATGCCTCATGACAACTTGTGCCACCTTTTGGGATATATTTATGCATAACCCATGATGAATTGTGTTCCTAGGTACAACAACTTAAAAGCATCTAGCGGTTTACCGCTAGACGGGTCATAATATCCAGGAAGTGTACAATTACATAGATGAAATAATCGAAGTGTTTGTACAAAAAGCAATATGCATAACATACCTCATTGGTTGACCAACAGTGTATACGACAAAGGTGTTAATACCAATCCGGAACATTGATAACCCCATCTTTGTAATGCCAGTCTATATATTAAACTGGACCGGGATAACTACCAGGTTTTCTTTATAACACTGGTGATTTAGTCAAACCAGGCTGGGTCAATAAACACCGGTTTATAACTAATCATGTGCCAACAACTTGTAGTTGAAAAGCAAGCCGGGTCAAAGACACCGGATTATCAAAAGAAACTTATGAACTTAAACAAATAAAACTCAAAAAGAAAAATATGCAAGGCTTTTTACGAGATGCCAGGCTCCAAATCGAGGCTTTTCATGGGCTGCCAGGCCTCTGAGTTAAACCATTTAACAAAGCCTTTTAAGATGGGCCTCCAATTAACCAATCATCGTTTTAACTTTGACAAGTTCAGGGTCTATAAAAGATTGACATGTCAAACGTTCGATGGGTCATACCAGGATTACCTGGACAGGAGTGGCTTACTTGATGAAGGCAGGTTAACCCGGGTTTTTAGGTGAATACACCAGGCTTCCAAGCCATGGCTTGATAGCCAATTACAAGGGTCCTTTCAAACTCTTTGTTGCTTTGCAAAAAGATCCCCCAAGTAACTTTGTGAGCTGTGCTTAGTGTGTGCCCATGTTTGAGTCTGTGCTTTTGTGCAACACTCTCTTTGGCTCCACATATTTTTCTTTTGTGGCCTAAATGCCTATCAAGAGGTGTAGCTATGGTGTGATAACAACCAAGCCCCCTAGTGATATCCCTTCGTGGTTTCAAAACCGATCAAGAGGTGTAGCTGTAGTTCAAATATGACTAAGCCCCCTAGTGATTTTCTTTATATCCGTGCAGCTGCTAAGACCGGATTAACAAAAACTCCGCTTTGTCAGTTAACTTGTATAAGCACACACATGATATAAAAAGAACAGATACCCCTCTTATAACAGAGGCTCCAGTTTATTATATGATATATACACTATCATAAATATGTACAGATGAAGAGCCTATGGCTTCAAGTATAGTAAGGCCAAAGGAGAGCTATGTTCCATGGCCGCTTGGTCTCCTCCTCCGATTGATGTGAGTCTTTATGCTCTCGAACATCAATGAGGTAGTAAGACCTATTGTGCAGGTTTTTGCTGACCACGAAGGGTCCTTCCCAAGGTGGGGATAACTTGTGCATATCAGTCTGATCCTGGATGAGCCGGAGCACCAAATCGCCTTCTTGAAAGGTTCTGGTTTTAACCCAGCGGCTGTGATAACGTCGGAGATCTTGTTGATAAATCGCCGATCGTGCTGCTGCTAGATCATGCTCTTCATCCAACAGGTCCAGAGAATCTTGACGTGCCTTCTCATTGTTAGCTTCAACATAAGCCATCACACGGGGCGAGTCGTGACGGATGTCACTAGGAAGAACTGCCTCCGCTCCATAGACCATGAAGAATGGTGTGTAACCCGTAGACCTATTGGGTGTGGTGTTGATGCTCCATAACACAGAAGGTAGCTCCTCAACCCAACAACCCGGTGTCCGCTTTAAGGGAACCATAAGCCTGGGTTTGATACCCCGTAGAATTTCTTGATTTGCCCTCTCTGCTTGACCATTAGACTGGGGGTGAGCCACCGATGCTAGATCGAGCCAGATGTGCTCACGTTGACAAAATTCTTCCATCTCCCCCTTTGATAGGTTAGTACCATTATCCGTTATAATGCTGTGTGGAAAACCAAACCGGAATATCACCTTTTTGATGAATTGAACCGCCGTAGCTGCATCACACTTGCTGACTGGCTCTGCCTCCACCCATTTGGTGAATTTATCAACTGCTACTAACAGGTGGGTCCTTTTGTCCTTGGATCGCTTGAAGGGTCCAACCATATCAAGCCCCCAAGTCGCAAATGGCCATGTAATTGGAATCATCCGCAACTCTTGAGCCGGAATGTGCGCACGGCGTGCGGATTTTTGACACCCGTCACATCTCTTGACTAAATCTTTCGCATCAGCATGCGTCGTCAACCAGTAAAAACCGTGGTGAAAAGCTTTAGCAACCAAAGACTTTGAACCGACATGGTGACCGCAGTCCCCTTCATGGATTTCTCGCAAAATCTCACAACCTTCTTGAGGAGAAACACAGCGCTGAATTGCTCCTGAAACGCTGTAGCGATGTAACTCCCCGTTGAGTATGGTCATGGACTTGGAACGCCGGATTATCTGTCGGGCCAACGTTTCATCGTCTGGTAACTCGCCCCGGTTCATGTAAGCCAGATATGGGATTGTCCAATCCGGTATGGCATGCAGAGCTGCCACCAACTGAGCCTCTGGATCAGGAATAGCCAAATCTTCTTCGGTTGGCATCTTGACTGACAGATTATGCAATACGTCAAGAAAGACAATGGGTGGGACCGGTTTACGCTCGGAACCAAGACGACTTAAAGTGTCCGCCGCTTCATTCTTCCGCCGGTCTATATGGTCCACCTAATAACCCTTAAAGTGACCAGCCACTGTTCCACCTCTCGTCGATATGCAGCCATGAGTGGGTCCTTAGAATCCCAAGTGCCAGACACCTGTTAAGCCACTAGATCTCAATCGCCGAAGCACTTAACCCCGCTTAAATTCATCTCCTTAGCCATCCGAAGACCATGGAGCAAAGCCTTATATTCAGCTGCATTGTTAGTACAAGGGAATATTAAATGGAGGACATAACAAAACTTGTCACCTCGTGGGGAAGTTAGTATGACTCCAGCCCCCGAGCCCTCCAACTCTCTGGACCCATCAAAATGAATAGTCCAATATGTATTATCTGGTTTTTCTTCAGGTGCCTGTAACTCCGTCCAATCATTGATGAAGTCCACGAGTGCCTGGGATTTGATTACTGTGCGGGGTATATATTTGAGCCCATGAGGTCCAAGCTCAATAGCCCACTTGGCAATTCGGCCAGTTGCCTCTCTGTTTTGAATGATATCTCCCAGAGGAGCTGAACTAACCACTATGATGGGATGGCCCTGAAAGTAATGTTTAAGCTTCCGGCTTGCCATAAACACTCCATACACCAGCTTCTGCCAATGTGGATACCTCTGCTTTGATTCAACGAGCACCTCACTGATATAATAAACCGGCCGCTGAACCGGATATTCCTTACCAAGCTCCTTGCGCTCTACCACAATAGCTACACTAACAACCCGGGCATTAGCAGCCACATACAGCAATAACGGTGCTTTCTCAATCGGCGCTGCAAGCACGGGCGGTTCAGCTAACTGCCTCTTCAGATCCTCGAATGCTTTATCAGCTGCCTCACTCCAGACAAAGTTATCTGTTTTCTTGAGCATCTGATATAAAGGGATGGCCTTCTCTCCAAGGAGACTGGTAAACCGGCTCAAGGCTGTTATCCAGTCGGCCAGACGTTGAACGTCATCAATGCACGCCGGTTTAGCCAAAGATGTAATTGTTGAAATCTTTTCCGGATTAGCCTCAACGCCTCTATTTGATACCAGAAAACCCAAGAGCTTGCCCGCCGGGACACCAAAGACACACTTCTCCGGATTGAGCATCATCTTGTAAACCCAGAGATTGTCAAAGGTTTCTCTCAAATCATCTATCAATGTCTCCTCCTTTATGGATTTTATCACAATATCATCCACATATGCATGAACATTGCGCCCAATTTTCTTATGAAGGCAATTCTGAACACAACGCTGGTAAGTTGCCTGGGCACTCTTGAGTCCAAAGGGCATGGAAACATAGTAGAAGGCTCCAAAGGGAGTTATGAAAGCTGTCTTCTCCTGGTCCTTAACTGCCATCTTGATATGATGATAACCAGAATAAGCATCCAGAAAACACAAATGGTCACAACCTGCCGTCACATCAATTATCTGATCAATGCGAGGGAGAGCAAAGGGGTCTGCAGGGCAAGCTTTGTTTAAATCTGTGTAATCCACACACATACGCCAAGTGACGTTTTTCTTAAGAACCAGCACCGGATTAGCCAGCCACTCTGGATGAAAGACCTCTACAATAAACCCTGCGGCCAACAAACGGGCTACCTCTTCACCAATAGCCTTACGCCTTTCTTCATTGAAGCGGCGGAGAAACTGCCGGACCAGTTTAAACTTAGGATCAATGTTGAGTGTGTGCTCAGCGAGTTCCCTCGGTACACCTGGCATGTCAGAAGGTTTCCATGCAAAGATGTCCCGATTCTCACGGATGAACTCGATGAGCGCGCTTTCCTATTTGGGATCTAGGTTAGCGCTAATGCTGAACTGTTTGGATGAATCGCCAGGAACAAAGTCAACCATCTTAGTATATGTAGCCGATTTAAACTTCAATCTGGATCATGTTCCCTAGTTGGCTTTTTCAAAGAAGTCATGTCTGCCGGATCAACTTGCTCCTTATAGAATTTCAACTCCTCCGTGGCACAAACTGACTCAGCATAAGCCGCATCACCTTCCTCACATTCCAAAGCGATCTTTCTGCTTCCATGTACTATGATAGTCCCCTTATGACCTGGCATTTTAAGATGTAAATAAACATAACATGGACTTGCCATGAATTTAGCATAAGCCGGTCGCCCAAACAAGGCGTGGTATGGACTTCTGATTTTTACCACTTCAAATGTCAATGTTTCTGACCTTGAATCATAATCATCGCCAAAAGCCACCTCTAAGGCTATCTTGCCAACAGGATACGCAGACTTACCAGGCACCACACCATGAAAAACGGTATTTGACAGTTTAAGATTCTTATCTGTCAACCCCATACGGCGGAATGTATCATAATATAGAATGTTGATACTACTTCCCCCATCCATGAGCACTTTAGTAAACTTGTATCCCCCAACTTGAGGGGCTACCACCAGGGCCAAATGACCCAGATTGTCAACCCGGGGTGGGTGATCCTATCTACTCCATAAAATGGATTGCTCAGACCAGCGCAAATATTAAGGCACCACCGATTCCACAGAGTTTATCGCCCTCTTGTGAAGCTTCTGATCACGCTTACACAAACTAGTAGTGAAGACATGATATTGCCCACTATTTAGCTGCTTGGGATTGCTCTGGTAACCCGACTGCTGCTGTTGCTGCTGATTCCCCTGATGGTTGTATCCTCCCTGGTTGCCTTGGTGCCCTTGATTGATGTGTCCGGTTTGGTTGCCTTGAAACCCTAAATCGGAACCGCCACCTCCGTAACCCAGCCCGTGGAAACCACCTCCTGAACCGCCGGGCGGGCCATTATCATACTGGAACATATTGGAATTCTTGAAATCCCGCATGATATAACAGTCCTTCCAAAGATGCAATGCTGGCTTCTCCTTTGATCCATGCTTTGGACAGGGCTGATTTAATAGGCGCTCTAAATTGGGGCGTGAACCTCCACCCCTGGGGCTGCTTGCCCTTACAGCGCTGGCCATTCTCCTGAGCATTGGTGTTAGCAAAAAAGTCCAAGCTGTTGTCAGCCTTGCGCTTACCGCTGTTCCCATGGCCTGCCGGATTATGCTACTGACCCTTGGCGTTGCCGTTCTTTTTCCCTTTCCCCGGTTTGTCCTCCTTTGAATCTGGGTCCTTGGTATTATCTGAATCGGCATACTTAACCAAAGCGGCCATGAGCGTTGACATATCATTGCAGTGACATTTGAGCCTTCCTAATTTCTGTTTGAGCGGTAGGAAATGGCAATTGCCCTCTAATGTTAACACTGCAGTGTCTGCATTGATACAATCTGATGAGTGCAAAGTTGCTGAGACCCGTTTGACCCAATGTGTCATGGACTCCCCTTCCTCTTGGACACAAGCGGCCAGATCCACGATTGACATTGGCTGCTTACAAGTATCTTTGAAGTTTTGGATAAACCAGTGCTTCAATTCAGCCCATGATCCGACAGAGTTAGTTGGTAAGCTCTTCAACCAAGTACGAGTTGTTCCTTCCAACATCATGGTGAAATATTTAGCACACACTGCCTCATCCACATCTAACATCTCCATTGCCATCTCATAGCTTTCCACCCACGCCTCTAGTTGTAAATTGGCGGTGTAATTTGGTACCTTACGAGGTCCCTTGAAGTCCTTGGGCAGTCTCACATTACACAAAGCGGGGGTGAGACACGGCACTCCCAAGGAACTGAACACCACACCTGGCTCTACTGAAGCGGTAGGGTGAACCGGAGTATGTTGTCGTGTTCCATGTTGAGCCGCTAACTCGGCCTCCCGACGTGCACGGCCATGGTCCACAACATCCTGCGCATTAGCGCCTCCCCCTGTCGGGTTGTTTCCTCGTGGTGAATTTCGGCGACGTGCACTGCTGGACATGGCCGGTTCGTCCTCAACATGTCTGCTATAGCTCCGGCTTGGACAGGGAGTGGAATGAATCCTCTCACGACTGTGTGAGTATGCCTGTTGTTGATTTAGTGCTATTTGAAGGAGATCCCTGGCCCGACGTGCTTCAACTGCAACTGGTGACTCGTCGTCAGTTGGGAGGGCTGCCAGGCGTGAAGCAGCGGCCACAATATTGTCCAACGGGTTGGAATAATGCTCGGGAGGTGTTGGTACATACTGTGACACCACGTTGTTCTGGCGAGGTGGGTCCATCGTGCGCGGTTGAACCGGCGCTCCTATTCCCGGTGCCTCTGCCCAGTTTAGTATGGGTTGGTTACCAGCTCCTGCTCCTGGTGTGTTGAAGAGATTTTGCGGCTCATAAACCGACGGGAGACGCGATCGGTACCTTCTTCTCATGACTTCCTCGGAGGCATTCTGATCTAGCCTAATCTGGTAGGCCTGTACTTCCAATTCAGCCCATTCTGTAGCCATCCTAGCGTTCTCTGCTGCTAGGTCCGCTTTCGCCTGAGCTATCTGATCTTTCACCTTTGCAATCTCCGCATTGTGCTGATCCCTGGCTGGTGCATCCACCTCTGCGGCCATCAATGTTGCCAAAGTGTCGAACAAATCAGACAGGACTTGGGCTGGAGGCGGCGCAGAGCTTCCTGCCCCTGCCGGTGTGGCTGTTGTTGAACCGGAGAGTATGGCTGCGACGGTCGATGAATGAGGCACTGATTGTGTGATGGCCATGAAGATGGTGGCCCGGTTTGGCAGATCAGGGGAATCCAGAATACTGTTGCCCTCGGATCCTCCATCAACCCGGCCGTCCTGCAACTGATAAAGCGATTTGGTCTCTCCAGAGGACTCGTCATCAGAACAGACCATGGTCTCTCCATCAGACACTGGCCCGCCGTCGTATCTTTCTCCATGGATGACGCCTACGAAAACATGCCTTGTCATGGGCTGAACCAGCGAAGAACTTGCACGCCGAGCCGTTTCGATGATGTCGGTGCAGGTGTCCGGGTCAGGGGCCGGTTCGCCAATCTTGCCGATGAAGACGTGAATCCCACCGAAGGGGACCCGGTATCCGTACTCGATTGAATCGGCCTCGGGACCCCATCCTGCATTGTCGATGTAGAGCTTGCTGTGACGACTCTTCGTCATCCGGCCCATAGCGTATCCCTTGAGTCCATCAAAGCTGCCCTTCAAGAACTCAAAACCATCATGCGATAGCCCCACGGTGGGCGCCAACTGTCGTGGGTTTGGCACGGCAGATGTCCTTGTGAAAGGACTTAGTCGTGGAGCCATCGCTACGGGTTAGCTTAAAGGGGTTAAACCGGACAAGGGGACACGAGGAGTTTTATACTAGTTCGACCCGTTCAAGGAAGGTAAAATCCTACGCCTAGTTGTGATTGGTATTTCTAGGGTTTCGAAGGCCAGGGAGTGAATCCGCTTTGTCTGGCTCTTGAGTTGTTGTCTGTCCCTAAACCGCTGCCGGGTCGTCCCGTTATATACATAGGTTGACGCCCGCCGAGCTACAGAGTCCCAAAGCCGGATCATAAACGTGTCCGATTCGGTCTCTATCCTTCCTATCTTACAATACAAGTTATATGACTAGGTCGGTTTACATTTACAGGCTTTATCCCGCCTTCGGGCCTTGGGCCTTCGTGAAGCACCATCATCCTTGCATCTTCATGGGCTTCTAATCTTCAAGGAGTTAACCCGGCTACACAAGGCTGGTTTACCTCCAGTAGTAGTATCCCCAACAGGTTCGGGTGTGTGAATGGCCATCCGATGATTTCTTGAGAGCAGATGGGATTTATGAAGATTTTTATGAATTGGCTAAGAATGCAGGCCTCACCGCTTTCCTCCACGACCAACGCGATCAGTATCTCTTACTCACAAATATCTTTGTGAAAAACTTTCATTTCCATTCTAGGAACTCACCACCTACGGTGGAGTTTCATTTATATGATGAGCATAAGGAGATGTCACTTTATGATTTTTGTCGGGTTTGTTTTGTCCCTTTCGAGGGCAAGACAGAGGAACCACATCGCGAGGATGTGGATGGGTTTATTGATACTATCATTGTAGGGGAAACAAGGAAGGTTTCCGATGCACGAATCACTAGCATACATTTTCCTGTTTTATGCTATTTTGCATTATTTGCTAGTCGTTGTTTAATTGGTTGCGGAAACTGTGGAAACCTTAGTGTCCCTGATATTATTATTTTGCTCCACAGTTTATACGGTGATAACTCTGTTAGTATGGGCGGCATTATTGCTAAACGGTTAAGTCTGAACCGTATAGAGGGCCCCATCTTTGGAGGCATCTATGCTTCACGCCTAGCTGCACATTTTAACATACCTATTAGGCATTATGAGAAGGAAGAAAAAGTGTTGCCTCGTGTTTATTTAGACTATAAAAGTATGGTGGTACATGATTTTATTGTTAAGAATAGGGAAGGAGCACTTAAATACAAATTGTTATTTGATAAACATCATCCTGAGACTATTACCCTGCCTGCTCCTTCTTTGTTTGATTTATCTGCAGGCCAGTACCTTGTTCCGTTAGAGGCTATTCACGCCTACCGGAACCCTGCACCAGCTATGGAGCCAGAGAAGGAACCACAAGTTGATCCTTCACGACATTCTAATTAATAGTGGGATCTGGAGATGATTGCCAACCAGTGGCAATCGGAGTCTTCTTCTTCTTCGTAGTACGACCTCAACTTCTACTATGGATATCAGCCAGGCCAGCCGTGGCCATAGACCAACTTAGGCCAAAAGCCTAAGCTTGGGGGAGTACAAATTTCTCACCGACATTACATTCATGTTCACACACTCATTGCTAGATGCCGGTGCTCATACTTTTTCATTGTATCATCCATGCTAGTTTATTTTCCTTTTTATGCTTTCTTCTTGTGTGTTTAATAAACCTTAAGAAAAAACCAAAAAAATTTAGTTGTAGTTTTTAATCAATTTAATTTCCATGCTTGTAGTAGTAATTAAAAAGAAAACCCAAAAAGATTTCATGTTCTTCTTTTGCTTGTTGGGAGCTTTCCCGTGTAAATAGTTTTATTTCTTTTCTTTTCTTTGGGGGTCGATAAGAGAAGACCATAATTAAATTGTTGAAGTGGCTCTTATATGCATTATTGTTGATCTGACAAAAGAGCCCATATTGCCTTGTCTTCTCCTGTTTATTGAATGCTTTCAGATTCCAGCTTAGTCCAATGCACATGCACTTTTAATATTATTCACATCATTCGGTCGTGCAAGTGAAAGGCAATTATGATGATATATGATGGACTGACTGAGATGAGAAAAGCTGGTATGAACTCGACCTCTCTTGTTTTTTTAAATATGATTAGTTCATCGTTCCTGATTCAGCCTATTATGAATAAACATGTTTGCAATGACAGCTAGAGATCATAGTTTCTTGTGCCATGCTTGATTAGCTATGAGTTATAATGGTTTACCTTGCATGCCAACATGCTATTAAAATGGTTATGATGTGGTATGATAGGGTGGTATCCTCCTCTGAATGATTTGAGTGACTTGACTTGGCACATGTTTATGCATATAGTTGAAACAAAATCAACATAGCCTTCACGATATTTATGTTCATGGTGGATTATATCCTACTCATGCTTACATTCGGTGTCAATTAATTTTAATGCATGTCCATGACTGTTGTCACTCTCTAGCTGGTCGCTTCCCAGTCCTTTGCTAGCCTTCACCTGTACTAAGCGGGAATACTGCTTATGCATCCAACTCCATAAACCCCAAAGTTATTCCATATGAGTCCACCATACCTACCTATATACGGTATCTACCTGCCGTTCCAAGCAAATTTGTATGTGCCAAACTCTAAACCTTCAAATAAATATCCTGTTTTTTATGCTCGAATAGCTCATGTATCAACTAGGGTTGTCCGTATCTTCCATGTTAGGCGGGTTATTCTCAAGAGGAGTGGACTCCGCTCCTCACTCACGAGATAAATGGCTGGTCACCGGGATGCCCAGTCCCATGCTTTATGCAAACTAAATCAAAATAATTGCAAACAAAACTCCCCCTGGGACTCTTGTTAGTTGGAGGCACTCGTTGTTTCAAGCAAGCCATGTATTGATGCTTGTTGGTGGAAGGGGGAGTATAAACTTTACCATTCTGTTTGGGAACCGCCTATAATGTGTGTAGCATGGAAGATATTGCCATCTCTTGGTTGTTATGTTGACAATGAAAGTATACCGCTCAAAATATTATTCACCTCTATTTCAAAACCGAGCTCTGGCACCTCTACAAATCCCTGCTTCCCTCTGCGAAGGGCCTATCTATTTATTTTTTATGTTGAGTCATCATCCTCTTATTAAAAAGCACCAGTTGGAGAGCACTGCTGTCATTTGCATTCATTACCGTTAGTTTACATTGGGTATGACTTGACTGGATTTTTTTACCATGAATTGCAATGTCTAGTCTGTCCTTGATCTTTAAAGGTGCTCTGCATTTATGTTTTGCGGTCTCAGAAAGGGCTAGTGAGATACCATCTTGTTGTATCATATTATGATTGTTTTGAGAAAGTGTTGTCATCCGAGATTTATTATTATGGCTCGCTAGTTGATTATGCCATTGATATGAGTAAACTTGAGACCTATGCGTTATTGAGAATGTGGTTAGTTATAATATTTGTTGAAAACTTGAATGCCGGCTTTACATATTTACAACAACAAGAGAAAATAGAGTTTGTAAAAGTTTTTGTTTATCACTTTCAGTTTATCAACTGAATTGCTTGAGGAGAAGCAAAGGTTTAAGCTTGGGGGAGTTGATACGTCTCCATCGTATCTACTTTTCCAAACACTTTGCCCTTGTTTTGGACTCTAACTTGCATGATTTGAATGGAACTAACCCGGACTGACGTTGTTTTCAGCAGAATTGCTATGGTGTTATTTATGTGCAGAAACAAACGTTCTCAGAATGACCTGAAACTTCACGGAGCAACTTTTTGGAAAATATAAAAAATCCTTGCAAAAGATGAAGGCCAGGGGGCCCACCACCTATCCACGAGGGTGGGGGGGCGCCACCTACCTCATGGGCCCCTAGAGCTCCTCCGACTCCAACTCCAACTCTATAGATTGTGTTTTAGGGAGAAAAAATCAGAGAGAAGATTCATCGTGTTTTACGATACGGAGCCGCCGCCAAGCCCTAAAACCTCTCGAGAGGGTTGATCTGGAGTCCGTTCGGGGCTCCGGAGAGGGGAATCCGTCGCCATCATCATCATCAACCATCCTCTATCACCAATTTCATGATGCTCACCGCCGTGCGTGAGTAATTCCATTGTAGGCTTGCTGGGCGGTGATGGGTTGGATGAGATTTATCATGTAATCAAGTTAGTTTTGTTAGGGTTTGATCCCTAGTATCCACTATGTTTTGAGATTGATGTTGCTATGACTTTGCTATGCTTAATGCTTGTCACTAGGGCCTGAGTGCCATGATTTTAGATCTGAACCTATTATGTTTTCATCAATATATGAGAGTTCTTGATCCTATCTTGCAAGTCTATAGTCACCTATTATGTGTTATGATCCATTAACCCCGAAGTGACAATAATCGAGATATTTACCGGTGATGACCGTAGTTTGAGGAGTTCATTTATTCACTATGTGCTAATGCTTTCTTCCGGTACTCTATTAAAAGGAGGCCTTAATATCCCTTAGTTTCCATTAGGACCCCGCTGCCACGGGAGGGTAGGACAAAAGATGTCATGCAAGTTTTTTTCCATAAGCACGTATGACTATATTCGGAATACATGCCTACATTACATTGATGAACTGGAGCTAGTTCTGTGTCACCCTAGATTATGATTGTTACATGATGAACCGCATCCGGCATAATTCTCCATCACTTATCCATTGCCTACGAGCTTTCCATATATTGTTCTTCGCTTATTTACTTTTCCGTTGCTATTGCTATCATCACTACAAAATACCAAAAACATTACTTTTACTACTGTCACCTTTTGCTACTGTTACCACTACTATAATATTACTTTGCTACTAAACACTTTGCTGCAGATATTAAGTTTCCAGGTGTGGTTGAATTGACAACTCAGCTGCTAATACTTGAGAATATTCTTTGGCTCCCCTTGTGCCGAATCAATAAATTTGGGTTGAATACTCTACCCTTGAAAACTGTTGCGATCCCCTATACTTGTGGGTTATCAATATATAGGACGATGCTATTTGGACACCAGAAAGGTTTCGAAATGTATCGGGTATGCATCGGAGTGCCGGAAGGGGTTCTGGGAGGCCACCGGTTAGTGGTGGGCCTTATGGGCCAAAGGGGGGAGCACACCAGCCAACAAGGGGGCTGGTGCGCCCCTCCACCCTTGCCCACGCACCAAAGGAGGGAGGAAAGGAAGGGGAGGCGCCCTAAAGGCAGCCAACCCCCCTTACATTCCCTCCCTACACAAATATGAAAGGGGGGAGTTTGGACAGGGCAGGCGCCCTAGGGAAGCCGCCGGCCACTTGGGGCACCCTAGGGGCTGCCTCCCCTCCCCCTCCTGTTGGGGAACATAGTAGTTCAAAAAAATTCCTACGATCACGCAAGATCTAACTAGGAGATGCATAACAACGAGAGGGGAGAGTGTGTCCACATACCCTCATAGACTGTAAGTGGAAGCGTTTAGTAACATGGTTGATGTAGTCGTACGTCTTCACAATCCAACCGATCCAAGTACCGAACGTACGACACCTATGTGTTCAGCACACGTTCAGCACGATGATGTCCCTCGAGCTCTTGATCCAGTTGAGGACGAGGGAGAGTTGTCAGCACGATGGCGTGGCGACGGTGATGATGAAGTTACCGATGCAGGGCTTCACCTAAGCACTACGACGATATGACCGAGGTGTTGAACTATGGAGGGGGGGCACTGCACATGGCTAAGAGATTGTCTGTTGTGCCTTTGGGGGTGCCCGTCGGTGTCAAAACCGACGGATCTCGGGTAGGGGGGTCCCGAACTGTGCATCTAAGGTCGATGGTAACAGGAGACAGGGGACACGATGTTTTACCCAGGTTTGGGCCCTCTTGATGGAGGTAATACCCTACGTCCTGCTTGATTGATCTTGATGGGTATGAGGATTACAAGAGTTGATCTACCACGAGATCGTTGTGGCTAAACCCTAGAAGTCTAGCCTGTATGATTGTGATTGTCCTTGTCGCTACGGACTAAACCCTCTGGTTTATATAGACACCGGAGGGGACTAGGGTTACACAAAGTCGGTTAGAAAGAAATGAAATAATACATCCGGACGCCATGCTTTCCATCCATGCAAAGCAGAGTCCCATCCAGACACGGGAGGAAGTCTTCTAGCTTGTATCTTCATGGCACAATAGTCCGGCCCATGTCACACAGGCCGGACGCCCGAGGACCCCTTAATCCAGGAATCCCTCAGTAGCCCCTAAACCAGGCTTCAATGACGATGTGTCCGGCGCGTAGATTGTCTTCGGCATTGCAAGGCGGGTTCCTCCTCCGAATACTCCAAAGCGGTCTTTTGAACATAGAAGACGAGTTCGGCTCTGCAAAACGAGTACCACACACAACCACAGAAAGTATAAAATTTTAACAACTCCCATCTACTGACATCTTTTTATAGTGAGACGCCATGTCTCCGCCCGGTCATTATTTCGAACCATCTTTTAGCCTCCCGCTTCACGTTTTGAGACGTGGTTTTCATTGGCTCGTCTTGTCGAAGCAGAGGTCGCATCCCTTTATCACGAGATCCTCATTAATATGGGTGCGAGCAATCCAATCGTGTTGTTGGAGATCCCTTGGGAATAGGCGAGCATAAAGGCCCATGAGGAGGCGTTCGTTATTCTTCGCATTTATAAAGGGGCATAGACCGGTCCTTCCTCTTCCTCAACCTTCCCAACCTCAAGCTCTAGCACCTAGGATTCGATTTCTACCATTGTTATCCGGCCCTCTAGTTATGTTCGGATCCATCTCCCAAGGTCGGTGGTCGGTCTCCTTGGTCACCGAGGAGGATATCATGAAGCTTCGGAAGGCGAGGTACCTGACTGCGGAGATCCCCCACAGGCTCCCTATGAAAGGGCAGGTCATCCCCACACCAAAATTCGGTGAGAGGGTTGTATTCATCTCCCACTTCCTCCGCGGGTTAGGGTTCGCTCTTCACCCCTTCGTTCGCGGCCTCATGTTCTATTATGGGCTAGATTTTCATGATCTGGGTCCAGAATCTTTTCTTCACATCTCCGTGTTTGTCATTGTGTGTGAAGCCTTTCTCTGTGCCCCCACACTTCGGCCTATGGCTCAAGACTTTCAATGTGAAGCCGAAGCTAGTTAACGGGGAACAAGCGGAGTGCGGCGGTGCTATGGTGAGCAAGCTCGTCAGCACTGTCTGGCCAAAAGGCACCTTCGCGGAAACCTCCAACTTATGGCAACAGGAGTGGTTCTATATCACCGAACCCCCGTGGCACCAAATGGGCAGCCACACCTGTGTTCCGATCCAGCCCTTCATTGCAGCTCGCATCGTGGATAAATAAATGGCTAGACTAGGGATCAATTAATGAAGTATAGATGCTGCAAAGTCGTATCCGGAGTATCCTCGAGAGGGACGTAGGCCACGTCAAGGTGGTCCAAGTGATGCTAGTCCGCCGGATCCTCCCATGCTAGCGACGGCCTCTTCGTATGTGGGAGTTCAATCTGGAGGGACCGTGGACCCTTCAACAATTTTTCAACACAACGCACGAAGGGATGTGGGAACTGTTCTTCAAAACTCGGGAGCGGTGGCCGGACACATCAGAGGACGTCAGTCTCAACTGCAACCATCCAGATACCTCGGTAAGCACCCAACTTCTGATCGCAACTTGGTTGATTATCCCATTGTAATGTACTGAGAGTTCTATCTTCATCGAGGGCTGGATAAAGAAAGCGGAACGAATTAGATGTTCAGCTCCACTTCCTAAAGACTCGGCCGATCCTGTGTTGACGAGGATGTTGGTCCCGGCGCCGTATCAAGTTCCAGCGCCAGAGGACAAGAAAAAGAGCGAAGAGGATGAAAGCGGCCTCCATTCTGCAGGTATGCTAGACACTATGTCCGAAGGGGCTGAGGCTCCCTCTTCAAAAGACGAAGGGGAAGGAGAAGGTGATATTCCTTCCCCTCATGGGAGGAAAAGAACTGCATCCGAAGACTTGCAGGTGGAAGCACCGAAGAGAGGGAAGGCATCCCTACACTATGGTTCGGGTTCTGAAGCCGACGTCGTCGCAAGGCACCTCTCTAAGGACAAGCCCCTTGCCAAATAATAAGTGAACAAGGATGTTCTAGACATATCCCGCTCTTTTCGAGTTACAGGGTAATATTTAAACTATATGCTTGCAGTTCAGCCCACAGTCCACCCCGACAGTCCTCCTCATCAGGGGACTTATCTCCGAGGATGATGGAAAGCGAGACCCTTCTCATGCTTCCTCGCCTCCTAGGGCAGATGACTTCAAGGTGTCATCTCGGAGAATCTCCCCTGACCATCAAGCGGCATGGGGGACAATGAAAACAACACCAGAGGGCGGTACTTCGATCCTTAATGGTACGGGGGTGCAGCCCCTATGGGGGCTAGCAATGAAGGCCCCGAACTATCCGGCTTACAGCCGAAGACGGCCCTAGGGTCAAGCAGATGTATCCCTTTGAAGGGAATGCATACTCCCATGGTAGCCTCCAGGAATCTGGAGGTGCCGAATACTCTGAAGAGCACATTAGAAAGTGTGTCCATCTCAGAGGAACATCGTACCTTAATGGGTATGGTGGTTGAAAGAGTTTTGTCCGCGAGAAGCAGATTGAATGAAGCGTTCCTGGGCCTGTTGAGAGGCTTCGAGGTATGTAATGTAATAGTTTTAACTATTTTTCATGCACAATGCACCCATGTACAGATAGTAGCCCCTGAGGCTCTGGTCGGCTTCCACAGGGAGGCGATCAGAGGATCAAAAAGACATGCTCAGGAAGTAACCTTATTGATCTAAACATAGGTTGTTACGTCCATGGTGACCGCCCAAGCTACGGAAGTTGCAGATCTAAAGCAGAAGCTTGAGTTAGCGGATGAGGACATCACTCTTATTAATAGGCGGCTCGACGAAGCACAAGGTATGTGTTGGGGTAGCTTGTTTATGCATGTATAGTAGTATGAGCATGAGGCTGAAAATCATATGCATAACTGTAGATGGTGCTGCTGTGGTTGAGACCCTTCGGGCTGAACTTGCCCGGGCCAAGGAGCAGGCCAGAGTGAGCGACGCAACTGCCAAGAAGGTGGTTGCAGATTTAAAGGCCGAACAGGCCACCCTGCGCCAGTGCCAGGACAGAATATCCATCGTGGAGCGAGAGCTGAACGATGCTACTAATAGGTGCAAATCTCTCGAGGAGGATAACAAAACCAAGGTAGCCGAACTCAACAAGGCCTTACTAGAGGCAAAAGAAGTGCGATCCTATTCTAGAGCGGCTCAGGAGGAGATCTAACAGGCTGGAGAGATAGCGGCTGGTAAGCCCTTTCTTTTACAGACTAAGTTCGGCGACCCAAAGTATGCTTTGCTTAACCAAATGTGGAGTTCTCTAGACGCGTTCTTGGATCTGCCGAGGAGTGTTTCCGACGCGATGCAGTTCTTCCAGGCACAGGAGGGATGTGCTGCGGAGAGGCTTTTCTGGTCGCAATTCAACGAGGCAAAGCATCCGGCGCTGCTGAATGAACAGATGGCCCAGTGGGCCGAGCTACACAGGATGTCTGGAGCTACCATCAAGGATGTCGTAGTTCGGCTATGGCCAGTCGAACCTGTTCCGAGCAGTTATTTTTGTTTGGTACAGTGGCTTGTTGATGTAGTGCCGCGTATTGACGCCGTCAAGCGGTCGGCGTGCATAGAAGGTGCGCGGATGGCCTTCGCCCACGTCAAGATGCACTGGGCAAAGATGAAGGCCACCGATGTTGCAACCGAGGGTCCGCCTGGGGGCAAGGACCATCGCATGCCGGAGCATTATTTGGAGGACGTCCTAGAGGGCGCCCGCTTGATACAGGGACAGTGCTTGAAGGATATTATATTTGAATAAATGTACCAGAATTGTAAAAACAATATGATGATACGTTAAAGTTGTGTTATATATTCTTGCCATTATTCCTCCTATGCGACTGTTTCTTATAACCTGAAAGGTTGCCAGTCGTCGGCTTCGGCCCCCTCGCATATAATACGGGGGTGTTTGGAATAGCACCTGATTACTCTTGACCCAATGTCTTGGTCCGGAACGGAGGTGTCAGTGCGGCGAACGAGCCCCTGGCATGTATGCAGTTATCCGAATACGGTTGCATTACATAGGTGACCGGAAAACAGTCCTTCGTGTAATATGGAAGAAATTGCAAAAGATTCTGATAGGTCGCCGAGTGGTTGACCAGCTCTTGCCGCATCATGGCAGTTAGTTTTCGGCTTTCTCTACTGAGGTGTTTGACCAGGTGAACCGAAAACACAATCGCAGTAGTTCTCCCTTTACTACCCTAGCCGATAGGGTGGAATGTAGGGTAGCAAGCACAGGAGCCGGGCAACCCAACTATTGACCAAAGACATGATTCGGAGCTGAGCATATAAGGCCAAACTCCTGACGCCGAAGTGCGCTATAGAGTTGTTCGTACTTTTTCGGCAACCCATATGTTGCCGTATCAAGCCCCTGGCGATTCACGCCGAGGTGTAAATTATGACACCACCACGCATGCCATTTTATGTGCCAGGGGTCGAGGGTTAGGGAAGAGGCTTTGTACATGTTTCAAATAGAACTTTTGGTCTAGAAAAAATCTTTTGGACCTCCTGTCGCACGTCTGCGCTGCCTGTGCTTCCGCGAAAAGGCTTTCGTAAAGGGAGCGATCCCCGGTTATTTGCGGGGAAGCCGGACTCATAAAGAGTCCCTTAAGGTCCATGGGACGGACAAGTATTAATTTACCTGTAATAAAAGTATAGATAAATAGTTAGAAAAGAGGAAAGGTTAAAGTCTGGACTAACAGATTTGTAGGCTTGTCCGTTTTGTGCCTCCGCCAATGACCAAGGTATTTTGAGCGCATAGTTATGTATGCGCAGTGTAAAATCCGCGGGTATAAGAGGCGAGCGACGGAGGCGGAGCTGCTAATCCAGCTCTGAAATTGACCGGTCATGCGGAGTAGAGGCCGGCGATTTAATGACTGATGAGATATGTGGCTTAAGGAGTGCGGAGGGAGCGTTCCGCGTTTCTGTTGATTGTTATGGTGCCGTGGGGACCGGGCATCTCAAGCTTTAAATAGGTGTAGTTTGGGACCACATTGAAACGAGCAAAAGTGGTCCGCCCGAGCAGTGCATGCTAGCCAATGCGGAATGGGGCAATATCAGAGATCAATTCTTCGCGTCAGAAGTTTTCCGGTGAACTCAAGACAACTTCCAGTAAGATTGAGCCTGTGCCGGGTGTTGCTCCCTTGAAGGTGGTTGTGTTGGGCTTGATCCTCGAAGGGTCAATGCCCATTTTGCGGATAGTGTCTTGATAGAGTAAATTGAGGCTACTGGCGCTGTCCATGAGGACTCGCGTAAGATGGAATCCGCCGATAATCGGATCGAGGACCAGGGTTGCCGAACCTCCGTGACGGATACTGGTTGGGTGGTCCTCGTGATCAAAAGTGATCGAGCAGGCCGCCCTTGGATTGCATTTTTGGGCGTCCGTCTTTATGGCGTGGTCATCTCGTAGTTCGTGATTGTGCTCCCTTTCAGAGGTATGCGTCACGTATATCATGTTTACTATTTTTAATTTGGGGGGGGGGGATTGCTTCTGTCCCCCGGTGCTCGGTAGGAGAGCCTCCTCTTCTTGACAGTCACTGGGCGGCCCCTTCCCTTTGTGTTCGGCATTGAGGTTGCCGGTTTATTTGAAAACCCAACAATTTTTGTTGGTATGGTTGGAGGGTTTATCGGGGCTGCCATGGATCAGATAGGGCCGATCCAGTATTTTATCTAGACTGGATGGACTGTCTCTGTTTGCCTTAAGTGGCTTCTTCCGTCGACCAGTTTTGGAGCCAATGAATCCGACATTGACCCTTGTGTCTTGGGTTTCTGCATTATTGTTGCGACGCTTGTCTTTATTGCGTCGTGGCTTGCCATTGCCATCCCTGTCTTCTGAGGTGCCAGGATCGCCTGCGCTATTGCTTCTACGAGCGAGCCAGCTATCTTCTCCCGCGCAAAAGCGGGTCATTAGTGCGGTGAGAGCTTTCATGGACTTTGGCTTTTCTTGGCCGAGATGGCGGGTGAGCCACTCGTCACGAACGCTATGTTTAAAAGCTGCGAGTGCTTCGGCATCCGGATAGTCGACAATTTGGTTCTTTTTAATTAGGAACCTAGTCCAGAGTTTCCTGGCCGATTCTCCGGGCTATTGAACTATGTGACTTAAGACATCGGCATCCGAAGGTCTGATGTATGTGCCTTGGAAGTTGTCGCGGAAGGCGTCTTCCAGGTCCTCCCAACTGCGAATAGAGTTTTCAGGCAGGCTGTTCAACCAGTACCGAGCTGGTCCCTTGATTTTTAGGGGGAGGTATTTGATGGCATGAAGATCATCACCGCGGGCCATATGAATATGGAGAAGAAAGTCCTCAATCTATACAGCGGGATCTATTGTTCCATCATATGATTCTATATTCACGAATTTGAACCCTTCTGGGAATTCATGTTCCATTACTTCATCAGTGAAGCAGAGAGGGTGTGTGGCGCCTCTATATCCTGCCAGGTCACGACGTAGCTCGGATGGAGTCCGTCTGCGGTTTTTGGCCCGGGCGTGATTATGCTTGTCACATCCGACTAGATAGCCATCGCCGCGTGTCGGGGCACGCCCCCGTTGTACGAACGAGAAGAGGTGTCTAGAGGAGGGTGAATAGACTCAGAGCAAGAAAAGTTGCAGTTTTTAATTTCTTTAAATTTAAGTAAAGTTTTGGCACAAGTTTGAACATTCACAATACATCTCAAGCAAGCATAACAAGAGTATATGAGTAGAGGAAAGTAAATCATGCAAGTTGCAAGAATGTAAGGGGATGGGATTGGAGTGTGCAAACGCAATTGGAGACACGGAGATTTTTGGCGTGGTTCCGATGGATGGTGCTATTGTACATCCACGTTGATGGAGACTTCAACCCACGAAGGGTAACGGTTGCGCGAGTCCACTAAGGGATCCACCCATGAAGGGTCCACAAAGAAGCAACCTTGTCTATCCCACCATGGCCATCGCCCACGAAGTACTTGCCTCACTCAGGTAGATCTTCACGAAGTAGGCGATCTCCCTGCCCTTACAAACTCCTTGGTTCAACTCCACAATCTTGACGGAGGCTCCCAAGTGACACCTAGCCAATCTAGGAGACACCACTCTCCAAGAGGTAACAAATGGTGTGTTGATGATGAACTCCTTTCTCTTGTGCTTCAAATGATAGTCTCCCAAACACTCAACTCTCTCTCATAGGATTGGATTTGGTAGAAAGAAGATTTGAGTGGAAATCAACTTGGGGAAGGCTAGAGATTAAGATTTATCTGGTAGGAATGGAATATCTTGACCTCAACACAAGTGTAGGTGGTTCTCTCTCAGAAAATGTATGTTGGAAGTGTAGGCATGTTCTGATGGCTCTCTCCACGAATAAAGAGTGGGTGGAGGGGTATATATAGCCTCCACACAAAATCTAACCGTTACACACAATTTACCAAACTCGGTGGGACCGATTCAGAGAACTCGGTCAGCCCGATTTAGTTCATAATGTGACCCTTAGGAATTTCGGTGGGACCGATATGATCAACTCGGTAGGACCAATGTGCTAGGGTTAGGGTAAAGCCTCAACTCGATTTGACCGATTACACAAACTCGGTGGGACCGATTTGGGTAAAAGTGAAACAAAGAGTTGGCCAAGCAAACTCGATCGGACCGATTGCATACCTCGGTGGGACTGAAATTATTGCAATAGGCAATGGAGAGTTTGCAAGCCCATCTCAGTGAGACCGAGATCCCATCGGTGAGACCGAATTGATTAGGGTTTCTGGCAGTGGCTATGTCAAGAGAACTCGGTGGCGACAGATAGAAAGTTTCGGTAGGACTGAGTTTGAGTTTTGGTTTGGGACAAATGTGATATGAGAAAGTGGTTGAGGGCTTTGGAGTGTATCACTAAGCACTTTGAGCAAGAAACTCATTAGGCAACACCTCATCCCCTCTTAATAGTATTGGCTTTCCTATGGACTCAATGTGATCTTGGATCACTAAAATAGAAAATGTAGAGTCCTGAGCTTTGAGCTTGAGCCAATCCTTTGTCCTTAGCATCTTGAAGGGGTTCCACATCCTCTAGTCCATGCCACTCCATTGTTGAACTTATCTGAAACATACTAGGTAGAAGCATTAGTTCAACAAGAGATATGTTGACATTAATTACCAAAATCACCCAGGGAGCACTTGTGCTTTCACCCGCGATCTGTAGATCGATCTGGTCGGACCTGCTCTATTTTGCAGGTCCTGTCGTAGGTCATATGTATATCCCTGAGCTGTTGTGTCTCGATCTTTACGGCAGGATAGTATGGGCTGGTGTTAGGCTTGAGTTGCCGTTTTGTCTCGGCCACGTGGTGGCCGGTCAGCCGCATTACGTGTTGACGGTACAACGTCAAGTGCCACGTCGTCGAATTGAGGTAGCAATTTACACTTCGGGTAACTTTTAGTTGGGCGCTCGAGGCTGTACTCCTCAGCTGCCAGGACATTAGTCCACCTGTTGTTGAGTAGATCTTGATCAGCTTGAAGCTGATGTTGTTTCTTTTTCAGGCTCCTCGCAGTGGCTAATAGCCGGCACTTAAAGCGCTCCTGCTCGAGAGGTTCCTCAGGCATGATAAAGTCTTCATCACCGAGGCTCACCTCATCCTCGGAGAGTGGACATAGTTATTGTCCTCTGAGTCTTCGTTTGTGGCCTATTCATCAGGGCTAACTTGCCCATCTTCTCGATCGTCATGTCCGGAGGTTGGCTCGACGGGGTTTTCTCGGTCTTCGGCCTCGTCCGGAGTGTTGTTGTCTCTTGTGCCGGCATCACTGTCTTTTCAAGGTTGACGTAGCTCATCAAGAGTTGGGAGCACCACTTGGAATTTGAGTTCATCTACCTACATGGGTTAGTCTTGCAAGGAAGAGCACTTGTGTATCCAAAATGACAGTCATAAAACTTAATATAGAATCTGTCAAAGGATATGTTTGGAGATTTTCATGCTTCCTTGTTTTCAACCACCATTGTGTAGAGACTTGGTGATGTAGAGATTGCTCAAGATGTGACTGGGTTGTGATCTCATAGATTCATCCAAGTACCTACAAGGGTTAGATAGCATGCAAGGGTGCAAATATATCCAAGACATATAAATAGCAACATGAAAGAAATATCAAGGATTAGTCAAGGCTCATGCCTTGCATGTATCCAAATTGAGTTCCTACTCCCAGTTTGAAGCATCAATGATGTTCAATTCACCTCTCAAATGGCAAAATACATTCTCATCAAGCGGTTTGGTAAATATATCCACCAATTGCTTATCGGTGCGAACATGCTTAAGATCAATGTCCCCTTTGGCAACGTGATCTCGAATAAAATGATCACGAACTTCAATATGCTTAGTTCGAGAGTGTTGCACGGGATTGTGAGCAATCTTGATAGCAGTTTCATTGTCACAAAGCAATGGAACATGTTTCACATATATCCCATAGTCCTTGAGAGTTTGGGTCATCCAAAGTAATTGAGCACAACATGAACCAGCGGCAATGTATTCCGCTTCGGCGGTGGATAAGGATACCGAGTTTTGTTTCTTGGAAGACCAAGACACAAGAGATCTACCAAGAAATTGACAAGTACCCGAAGTGGACTTTCTATCAACCTTATCTCCGGCATAGTCCGAATCGGAGTAACCAACAAGATCGAAAGAAGACCTCTTAGGATACCAAACGCCAAAATTTGGTGTGTATATTAAGTATCTCACTATCCTTTTTACAGCCTTAAGATGACATTCTTTAGGGGCCGCTTGATATCGTGCACACATGCACACACTTAGCATAATATCAAGACGAGAGGCACATAGATATAACAATGAACCGATCATAGAGTGGTAAACTTTTTGATCAACCGGTTCACCATCTTTGGTTAAATCAAGATGTCCACTAGTAGGCATGGGTGTAGTCATACCTTTGCATTTTTGCATGTTGAACTTCTTGAATAAGTCCTTGGTGTACTTTGTTTGAGAGACAAAGGTACCTTCCTTAGTTTGTTTGATTTGCAAACCAAGAAACAAGTTGAGTTCACTCATCATAGACATCTCAAACTTCTCCAACATTAGCTTTCCAAACTTCTCACTAAAATGAGGGTTAGTCGAACCAAATATAATATCATCAACATAAATTTGGCACACAAATAGTTCTCCATTAACCCTTTTAGTAAAAAGAGTAGAATATATGTTTCCAATTTCAAAGCCTTTTTCAATAAGGAACTTGGTCAAGCATTTATACCATGCTCTAGGAGCTTGTTTAAGACCATAAAGAGCTTTGTGGAGTTTGTAAACATGATTAGGTTTCTTAGGATTGATAAAGCCGTGAGGTTGCTTAACATAAACTTCCTCCTCTATTTCACCATTTAGAAAAGCACTTTTAATGTCCATTTGGTACAAGGTGATATCATGGTGATTAGCATAAGCAAGTAAGATGCGAATGGACTCAAGTCTAGCAACGGGGGCATATGTCTCACCATAGTCCATACCTTCGACTTGAGTTTAGCCTTGGGCGACTAGACGTGCTTTGTTGCGAACAACTTGTCCATCTTCATCTTGCTTGTTGCGAATCACCCATTTGGTACTGATGATGTTGTGGTTGTTGTCGGGCTTCTCAACCAATGTCCACACTTGATTTCTCTCAAAGTTGTGTAGCTCTTCATGCATGGCGTTTATCCAATCCGGATCTTCGAATGCTTCTTCAACCTTCGTAGGTTCAATGCTAGATATGAATGAATAATGTTCACAAAAGTTAGGCAAACGAGTTTTAGAGCGAGTGATTCTCCCGGTTTGGATATCATTGTAGATTTGCTCAACGGGATGGTCTTTGGCGACTCTTGCTTGAACTCGTGGGAGCTTTTGCTTGGCTCAGGGTGGAAAATCCATTTCATTTTATTCTTCTTCTTGGCCTTATTCAATGTTAACATTGTCGTTCTCTTGTCGTGGTGGAGAAGGAGGTTGTTGATGTTCATCTTGGTGTACTTCCTCGTTTTCTTTGTCTTGGTGTGTCCCACTTGTGGATGCTTCCGTATCACCTCTTGGTTCACCTTGTTGTGAGGTGGAAGCTTCCACTTGGACGGACGAGGTACTCTCCTTCACCTCCGTTGGACGAATCTTGCCAATAGACAAGTCTTGGATTGCTTCCGAAGGGTCTTTGTCTCCTACATCAATTGGCAATTGCTCTACTTGCGAGCTGTTAGATTCATCAAACTTCACATCTACCGTCTCTTCAACCTTTTGGGTGAAATTATTGTAGACACGGTAAGTGTGAGAGTTTGAGCCATAACCAAGTAGAAAACCTTCATGAGATTTAGGAGCAAATTTAGAACGACGATGCTTATCAAGGATGTAGCACTTTGAGCCGAATACCGGAAAGTATCCAACTTGGGGTTTGTTATCGGTGAGGAGCTCGTATGCCGTCTTGCCGAGTAGCTTGTGAAGATACAAGCGATTTGTTGCATGACAAGCTATCTCAACCGCTTCTGCCCAAAAGTGTTTTGGAGTCTTGTACCCATCAAGCATCGTTCTTGCCTTCTCAATAAGAGTCTGGTTCTTCCTCTCAACAACTCCATTTTGTTGAGGTGTGTATGTAGCCGAGAACTCGTGTGAAATCCCCTCTTCGTCAAGAAAGGTATCCACATTTGCGTTCTTGAACTCCGCTCCGTTGTCGCTCCGAACCTGCTTGATCTTCACTTCAAATTGATTTTGGGCCTTCCTAGCAAAGTTCTTGAAGATCTTTTGGACCTGCGATTTATCATCAAGAAAGAACACCCACGTAAATCTTGAAAAATCATCAACTATAACCAGACCGAATGAGTTACCACCGAGAATTTTATAGGCATTGGGACCAAAAAGATCCATATGAAGTAGCTCGAGCGGTCTTCTCGTGGTCATAATGTTCTTCACGGGGTGACTTCCTCCAACTTGTTTTCCTGCTTGACAAGCACTACAAAGTCTATCCTTGTCAAATATAACATCTTTCACTCCAAGGATATGATCACCTTTAATAAGCTTATCAAGATTTCGAATGCCCACATGACCTAGCCTTCTATGCCACAACCAGCCTTTAGAAGATTTAGCAATTAAGCAAGTTCTAGGTTGAGCCTTTTTAGTGAAATCAACAGTGTAAAGATCACCTCTACATATACCGGTAAAGACCATTTTGTGGTTATCTCTACGAAACACTTGGCAATCTACTTCAGTGAATAAGACATTGAAACCAAAGTCAGCAAGTCTAGATACGGAAAGTAAATTGTAGCCAAGAGATTCAACGAGCATAACATTTTGTATGGAGCTATCCTGTGAGATGGACACCTTACCAAGGCCAACCACCTTACCCTTTGAGTTATCACCGAGAGTGACATACTTTTGAGCGTCGTTGTTTTCAGCAAGCTCACGAAACATATCTTTGTCTCCGGTCATATGATCAGTACATCCACTATCAAGGACCCATTCCTTTCCTCCAGCCATGTAGCCATGAAGATTAGCCATAAGACCAAAGTGTCTCATCGCATCATCAAGATCATAGTCACTATCATCATCCTCATCATTGTATCCATGTTCAACATCGTCATGTGATAGATCAACTCCTAGAGAGGGTAATTCATTAGAAGCATGACTGTAACAATGTTCATCTCTATGGATTCTATTTACTTCGGAAATGATATTGCTAATGATTCCAACATCTCCTTTTGCACTCGTAAGATTAGTAAGCTCAAATAAGCAATCACCAAACTTGGGATCATTAGAACTCATCTTACTCAAGGCAAAAGACTTATGAAGAATCTTATCTAGAATTTTCAAGGAATAATTTGGGATTCGTTCCTCAAGAAATCTCCATAAGGTGTAGGCACAGTCAAAAGTAGGCAAGCTAGCAAGCAAGTTTCTAGGCAAACCTCTAGTGATTAAATTTACCGTTCTAAGATTACGGATCATGTCAATAGACTCATCAAGGGTAGGATGCAAAGGATCAGCAATGCGAGAACAAGAAGTAGTAATGTACTTGGTCAAATGATATTCATTGAAGATCTCAAGCATCTCATTTTTTCACTCATGAAAATACTCTCCATCAAGAATAGGCACTCTACGTCTAAGGCTCCCCAACGTAGACTCATCCATCTTCCTCCAATGGTGATTAAACCAAAGCAACGGAAACCAAAGCTCTAATACCAATTGTAGGAACGAGAAGAGGTGTCTAGAGGAGGGTGAATAGACTCTTAGCAAGAAAAGTTGTAGTTTTTAATTTCTTTAAGTTGAAGTGGAGTTTTGGCACAAGTTTGAACATTCATAATACATCTCAAGCAAGCATAACAAGAGTATATGAGCAGCGGAAAGTAAGTCATGCAAGTTGCAAGGATGTAAGGGGATGGGATTGGAGTGTGCAAACGCAATTGGAGACACGGAGATTTTTGGAGTGGTTCCGATAGGTGGTGCTATCGTACATCCACGTTGATGGAGACTTCAACCCACGAAGGGTAATGGTTGCGCGAGTCCACGGAGGGCTCCACCCATGAAGGGTCCACGAAGAAGCAACCTTGTCTATCCCACCATGGCCATCACCCACGAAGGACTTGCCTCACTCGGGTAGATCTTCATGAAGTAGGCGATCTCCCTGCCCTTACAAACTCCTTGGTTCAACTCCACAATCTTGACGGAGGATCCCAAGTGACACCTAGCCAATCTAGGAGACACCACTCTCCAAGAGGTAACAAATGGTGTATTGATGATGAACTCCTTGATCTTGTGCTTCAAATGATAGTCTCCCTAACACTCAACTCTCTCTCATAGGATTGGATTTGGTGGAAAGAAGATTTGAGTGGAAAGCAACTTGGGGAAGGCCAAAGATCAAGATTTATGTGGTAGGAATGGAATATCTTCACCTCAACACAAGTGTAGGTGGTTCTCTCTCAGAAAATGTATGTTGGAAGTGTAGGAATGTTATGATGGCTCTCTCCATAAATGAAGAGTGGCTCTCTCCACGAATATATAGCCTCCACACAAAATCTAACTGTTACACACAATTTACCAAACTCGGTGGGACCGATTCAGAGAACTCAGTCAGACCGATTTAGTTCATAATGTGACCGTTAGGAATTCCGGTGGGACCGATATGATCAACTCGGTAGGAACGATGTGCTAGGGTTAAGGTAAAGCCTCAACTCGGTTTGACCGATTACACAAACTCTATGGGACCGATTTGGGTAAAAGCGAAACAGAGAGTTGGCCAAGCAAACTCGGTGGACCGATTGCATACCTCGGTGGGACCGAAATTATTGCAATAGGCAACAGAGAGTTTGCAAGCCCATCTCGGTGAGACCAAGATCCCATCGGTGAGACCGAATTGATTAGGGTTTCTAGCAGTGGCTATGTCAAGAGAACTCAGTGGTGCCGGATAGAAAGTTTCGCTAGGACCGAGTTTGACTTTTGGTTTGGGACAAATGTGGATACGAGAAAGTGGTTGAGGGCTTTGGAGCATATGACTAAGCACTTTGAGCAAGAAACTCATTAAGCAACACCTCATCCCCTCTTAATAGTATTGGCTTTCCTATGGACTCAATGTGATCTTGGATCACTAAAATAGAAAATGTAGAGTCCTGAGCTTTGAGATTGAGCCAATCCTTTGTCCTCAGCATCTTGAAGGGGTTCCACATCCTCTAGTCCATGCCACTCCATTGTTGAACTTATCTGAAACATACTAGGTAGAAGCATTAGTTCAACAAGAGATATGTTGACATTAATTACCAAAATCACCCAGGGAGCACTTGTGCTTTCAATCTCCCCCTTTTTGGTAATTGATGACAACATACATCAAAGCTTTAGATAAAGATATAGAGAATAACAAGTAAAGCTTTGGAAATACATGTAACATGCATAGGCTCCCCCTACATGTATGCAGTCATGTAAATATGGAATATAGGAGCATGTGAATGTATAAACATGACAGAGTAAGCAATGTGTTACATGTATCTTGGCTATATGCATCAGAGCAAATGATGTGAATATAGGAAATGTACCTTCATGCTCATGAGTCCTTCTTGCAAACAGTATGTACATCAGCAAGAAGTCCTCTACACATGACTGTGATGCATGTACTTACCTTGTGATCTTGAGTTGGCTTAGGAAGGAATGAACCTGAGTAAACAAGGTTAGATAATACAGATACACCTACTAGCCAGAGCAAACAAAAGAAACCACAAGAGTACCAAGACTGGGATGACATGTTGAGAGTGAGTACTGAGTACCCCATTGGATATAGACATGTCCCCAAAGGTAAAGATGTGCAATGAATTCAAGGATTTCCTTCCCTTAGATGTCTTGCTCCCCATGAATCTAGCATGGGATACTGGGAGAAGATAGGGAACAGAAAATCAGAGCAAATGAAAAGAAACAGAGCTAATGCAAACAAGCAAATATGAACATGTCTTTACCATCTTAAAGACATGTGGCTTCTCTCCTCTTGAAAACCAAGCATATGGGGTTTCTTACACTCTCCCCTGATTATTCTCTCCCCCGATAGAAATGATTAAGCTTTGATGTGATCTCTCTCTCCCCCTTTGCATCAGTTTCCAAGAAGGGTTCTTCTGGATTTTTTGTTACAAATGGGTTTGGTCCTTGACTCATAAAACAAAGAAGCAAGTAGAAATGTGATGTTGGTAGAGGAAAAGAATCATTGAGTGTAGCTCGAGAAAAAAGAATGCAGAAACAAATGGCAAGCTCTCTTTCCTGCAGTGAAATCGGTGGCACCGAGTTGTGTGCTTCGGTGGAGCCGAAAGGATTCGGTTGGACCGAAGGAAACAAACCGGTGTGACTTCATCACAGTGAAAACACTTGTCACCTCAGCTCACTAGGCAGGTAAATCTCACAAGGATTTGCAAGGAATTTGCTAAAAGATTTGAATTGAATTGAACGCAGGGAATGCAGAACAAAAAGAAATCTACATGAAGTTTTTTTGAAAGGGGAAACAAATATGCATGAGACAAATGCAAGAGCACAAAAAAACACAAAAGAACTTCATCTAGAATTGGGCGGCGACAAAGTCACCTATGTTAGAGTATATTGACTTAGGAGTCAAGTGAGGGCACTTGATCATAGGTCATACTCATCGTTTAAGCTCAAAATGGGGTTACCATTTTTCGTTTAAGCATCTTGATGTATTCTCATCTTGTTGAGTTGCTTTGACCCATGACTTGGAGTAAAGCTTCTCTAAGATGGAATAACATACCTTGGGTGGTGGTGTCGATCTTGATCGTGTAGTTGAACTTGTGTGGGTTGCTCAAGGTTGACGTAGCTCATCAAGAGTTGGGAGCACCACTTGGAATTTGAGTTCATCTACCTACATGGGTTAGTCTTGCAAGGAAGAGCACTTGTGTATCCAAAATGACAATCATAAAACTTAATATAGAATCTGTCAAAGGATATGTTTGGAGATTTTCATGCTTCCTTGTTTTCAACCACCATTGTGTAGAGACTTGGTGATGTAGAGATTTCTCAAGATGTGAGTGGGTTGCAATCTCATAGATTCATCCAAGTACCTACAAGGGTTAGATAGCATGCAAGGGTGCAAATATATCCAAGCCATATAAATAGCAACATGAAAGAAATATCAAGGATTAGTCAAAGGCTCATGCCTTGCATGTATCCAAATGGAGTTCCTACTCCAAGTTTGAAGCATCAATGATGTTCAATTCACCTCTCAAACGGCAAAAGACTTTCTCATCAAGCGGTTTGGTAAATATATCTGCCAATTTCTTATCGGTGCGAACATGCTTAAGATCAATGTCCCCTTTGGCAATGTGATCTCGAATAAAATGATGACGAACTTCAATATGCTTAGTTCGAGAGTGTTGCACCGGATTGTGAGCAATCTTGATATCACTTTCATTGTCACAAAGCAATGGAACATGTTTCACATATATCCCATAGTCCTTGAGAGTTTGGGTCATCCAAAGTAATTGAGCACAACATGAACCAGCGGCAATGTATTCCGCTTCGGCAGTGGATAAGGATACCGAGTTTTGTTTCTTGGAAGACCAAGACACAAGAGATCTACCAAGAAATTGACAAGTACCCGAAGTGGAATTTCTATCAACCTCGTCTCCAGCATAGTCCGAATCGAAGTAACCAACAAGATCGAAAGAAGACCTCTTAGGATACCAAACGCCAAAATTTGGTGTGTGTATTAAGTATCTCACTATCCTTTTTACAGCTTTAAGATGACATTCTTTAGGGGCCGCTTGATATCGTGCACACATTCACACACTTAGCATAATATCAGGACGAGAGGCACATAGATATAACAATGAACTGATCATAGAGCGGTAAACTTTTTGATCAACCGGTTCACCATCTTTGGTCAAATCAAGATGTCCACTAGTAGGCATGGGTGTAGTCATACCTTTGCATTCTTGCATGTTAAACTTCTTGAATAAGTCCTTGGGGTACTTTGTTTGATAGACAAAGGTACCTTCCTTAGTTTGTTTGATTTGCAAACCAAGAAACAATTTGACTTCACTCATCATAGACATCTCAAACTTCTCCAACATTAGCTTTCCAAACTTCTCACTAAAATGAGGGTTAGTCGAACCAAATATAATATCATCAACATAAATTTGGCACACAAATAGTTCTCCATTAACCCTTTTAGTAAAAAGAGTAGAATATATTTTTCCAATTTCAAAGCCTTTTTCAATAAGGAACTTGGTCAAGCATTTATACCATGCTCTAGGAGCTTGTTTAAGACCATAAAGAGCTTTGTGGAGTTTGTAAACATGATTAGGTTTCTTAGGATTGATAAAGCCACGAGGTTGCTTAACATAAACTTCCTCCTCTATTTCACCATTTAGAATAGCACTTTTAATGTCCATTTGGTACAAGGTGATATCATGGTGATTAGCATAAGCAAGTAAGATGCGAATGGACTCAAGTCTAGCAACGGGGGCATATGTCTCACCATAGTCCATACCTTTGACTTGAGTGTAGCCTTGGGCAACTAGACGTGCTTTGTTGCGAACAACTTGTCCATCTTCATCTTGATTGTTGCGAAACACGCATTTGGCACCGACGATGTTGTGGTTGTTGTCGGGCTTCTCAACCAATGTCCACACTTGATTTCTCTCAAAGTTGTGTAGCTCTTCATGCATGGTGTTTATCCCATCCGGATCTTCGAATGCTTCTTCAACCTTCATAGGTTCAATTCTAGAGATGAATGAATAATGTTCACAAAAGTTAGCCAAACGAGTTTTAGAGCGAGTGATTCTCCTGGTTTGGATATCATTGTAGATTTGCTCAACAGGATGGTCTTTGCCGACTCTTGGTCGAACTCGTGGGAGCTTTTGCTTGGCTCAGGGTGGAACATCCATTTCATTTTGTTCTTCTTCTTGGCCTTATTCATTGTTAACGCTGTCGATCTCTTGTCATGGTGGAGAAGGAGGTTGTTGATGTTCATCTTGGTGTACTTCCTCGTTTTCTTCGTCTTGGTGTGTCCCACTTGTGGATGCTTCCGTATCACCTCTTGGTTCACCTTGTTGTGAGGTGGAAGCTTCCACTTGGACGGACGAGGTACTCTCCTTCACCTCCGTTGGACGAATCTTGCCAATAGACAAGTCTTGGATTGCTTCTGAAGGGTCTTTGTCTCCTACATCAATTGGCAATTGCTCTACTTGTGAGCCGTTAGATTCATAAAACTTCACATCTACCATCTCTTCAACCTTTTGGGTGAAATTATTGTAGACACAGTAAGTGTGAGAGTTTGAGCCATAACCAAGTAGGAAACCTTCATGAGATTTAGGAGCAAATTTAGAACGACGATGCTTATCAAGGATGTAGCACTTTGAGTCGAATACCCAAAAGTATCCAACTTGGGGTTTGTTATCAGTGAGGAGCTCGTATGCCGTCTTGCCGAGTAGCTTGTGAAGATACAAGCGATTTGTTGCATGACAAGCTGTCTCAACCGCTTCTGCCCAAAAGTGTTTTGGAGTCTTGTACTCATCAAGCATCGTTCTTGCCTTCTCAATAAGAGTCCGGTTCTTTCTCTCAACAACTCCATTTTGTTGAGGTGTGTATGTAGCCGAGAACTCGTGTGAAATCCCCTCTTCGTCAAGAAAGGTATCCACATTTGCGTTCTTGAACTCTGTTCTGTTGTCGCTCTGAACCTTCTTGATCTTCACTTCAAATTGATTTTGGCCCTTCCGAGCAAAGTTCTTGAAGATCTTTTGGACCTGCGATTTATCATCAAGAAAGAACACCCATGTAAATCTTCAAAAATCATCAACTATAACCAGGCCGAATGAGTTACCACCGAGAGTTTTATAGGCATTGGGACCAAAAAGATCCATATGATGTAGCTCGAGCGGTCTTCTCGTGGTCATAATGTTCTTCACGGGGTGACTTCCTCCAACTTGTTTTCCTGCTTGACAAGCACTACAAAGTCTATCCTTGTCAAATATAACATCTTTTACTCCAAGGATATGATCACCTTTAACAAGCTTATAAAACTTTCGAATGCCCACATGACCTAGCCTTCTATGCCACAACCAGCCTTTAGAAGATTTAGCAATTAAGCAAGTTCCATGTTGAGCCTTTTTAGTGAAATCAACAATGTAAAGATCACCTCTACATATACCGGCAAAGACCATTTTGTGGTTATCTCTACGAAACACTTGGCAATCTACTTAAGTGAATAGGACATTGAAACCAAAGTCAGCAAGTCTAGATACAGAAAGTAAATTGTAGCCAAGAGATTCAACGAGTATAACATTTTGTATGGAGCTATCCTGTGAGATGGCCACCTTACCAAGGCCAACCACCTTACCCTTTGAGTTATCACCGAAAGTGACATACTTTTGAGGGTCGTTGTTTTCAGCAACTCACGAAACATATCTTTGTCTCTGGTCATATGATCAGTACATCCACTATCAAGGACCCATTCCTTTCCTCCAGCCATGTAGCCGCGAAGATTAGCCATAAGACCAAAGTGTCTCATCGTATCATCAAGATCATAGTCACTATCATCATCATCATCATCATAGTATCCATGTTCAACATCGCCATGTGATAGATCAACTCCTAGATAGGGTAATTTATTAGAAGCATGACTGTAACAATGTTCATCTCTATGGATTCTATTGACTTCGGAAATGATATTGCTAATGATTCCAACATCTCCTTTTGCACTCGTAAGATTAATAAGCTCAAATAAGTAATCACCAAACTTGGGATCATTAGAACTCATCTTACTCAAGGCAATAGACTTATGAAGAATCTCATCTAGAATTTTCAAGGAATAATTTGGGAATCGTTCCTCAAGAAATCTCCATAAGTTGTAGGCACAGTCAAAAGTAGGCAAGCTAGCAAGCGAGTTTCTAGGCAAACCTCTAGTGATTAAATTTACCGTTCTAAGATTACGGATCATGTCAATAGACTCATCAAGGGTAGGATGCAAAGGATCAACAATGCAAGCACAAGAAGTAGTAATGTACTTGGTCAAATGATATTCATTGAAGATCTCAAGCATCTCATTTTTTCGCTCATGAAAATACTCTCCATCAAGAATAGGCACTCTACGTCTAAGACTCCCCAAAGTAGACTCATCCATCTTCCTCCAATGGTGATTAAACCAAAGCAATGGAAACCAAAGCTCTAATACCAATTGTAGGAATGAGAAGAGGTGTCTAGAGGGGGTGAATAGACTCTTAGCAAGAAAAGTTGTAGTTTTTAATTTCTTTAAGTTGAAGTGGAGTTTTGGCACAAGTTTGAACATTCATAATACATCTCAAGCAAGCATAGCAAGAGTATATGAGCAGCGGAAAGTAAGTCATGCAAGTTGCAAGAATGTAAGGGGATGGGATTGGAGTGTGCAAACACAATTGGAGACACGGAGTCATGCAAGTTGCAAGAATGTAAGTCATGCAAGTCTAGTCCATGTCACTCCATTGTTGAACTTATCTGAAACATACTAGGTAGAAGCATTAGTTCAACAAGAGATATGTTGACATTAATTACCAAAATCACCTAGGGAGCACTTGTGCTCTCACCCGCGATCTGTAGATCGATCTGGTCGGACCTACTCTATTTTGCAGGTCCTGTCGTAGGTCATATGTATATCCCTGAGCTGTTGTGTCTCGACCTTTACAGCGGGATAATATGGGCTGGTGTTCGGCTTGAGTTGCATTTTTGTCTCGGCCATGTGGTGGCCGGTCAGCCGCATTACGTGCTGACGGTACAGGCTCAAGTGCCTCGTCGTCGAATTGAGGTAGCAGTTTACACTTTGGGTAACTTTTAGTTGGGCGCTCGAGGCCGTACTCCTCGGCTGCCAGGACATTAGTCCACCTGTCGTTGAGTAGATCTTGATCAGCTTGAAGCTGATGTTGTTTCTTTTTCAGGCTCCTCGCAGTGGCTAATAGCCGGCACTTAAAGCGCTCCTGCTCGAGAGGTTCCTCGGGCACGATAAAGTCTTCGTCACCGAGGCTCACCTCATCCTCGGAGAGTGGAAAATAGTTATTGTCCTCCGAGTCTTCGTTTGTGGCCTGTTCATCAGGGCTAACTTGCCCATCTTCCTGATCGTCATGTTCAGAGGTTGGCTCGACGGGGTTTTCTCGGTCTTCAGCCTCGTCCAGAGTGTTGTTGTCTCTCGTGCCGGTATCACTGTCTTTTCCACGGCGTGATTTAGAGTGGCCCCGCTGATGTCGGTGCTTTGGTTGTATCTCAGGAGGTTTATCCTCGACTGGATTTTTCTCATTATCACCTTCACCCTCTTTGGGTGTATCCACCATGTACACGTCATACGAAGAGGTGGCCGTCCAGCGTCCGATAAACGGCGGCTTTTGAGCCTGCTCTTCTCCGGCATCGTCGCCCATATCGTCGATGTCTTCGGAGCCGTAATCGAGCATGTTAGTTAAGTCCTCGACTGTGGCGATGAAGTGGGTGGTGGATGGGACGTAAAATTACACGCTCTCAATCCCTAGTCCGGGCTGGGCGTAGTTTGGACGTTGCTCCTCTGTAATAACGAGGGGTCGCATCAAGTCCAGAGCCTCGCTTAAAGGCGAGGTTTGTCCAGGGAGAAAAGAATTTGTGGAGTACGGCGGGAAGCGGACTCCATGGCCGAGCTCACATGATGCTGACTCCGAGGGCTCGGAGCTAGTGTCCAGAGAAGAGTCCGGCTTTATGATGGTTGCCAGCGACACTACTTCCTCCGACTCTCCCTTACTGGGCTTAGTAGCCGCAGATAGTCCGGCAGGCTTAGAAATCCCGTCTTTGGACTGGCGATGCACTCTAGATCTAAGGACAAACCGGAGGTTGGGGCTATGAATCCTTGGAATATCAAGTCTCCTCGGATATCAGCGACATAATCTAGGCTTCCAAAACTAATTTGGTGACCTGGCGCGTAGCTGTCGATCTGCTCTAGATGGCCAAGCGAGTTGGCCTACAGTGCGAAGCTGCTGAATATGAAGATCTGGCCGGGGAGAAAAACCTCCCCTAGGGCAGCATCGTTGTAGATTATTGATGGAGGCATCGAACCTTCTGGCGGCGACACAGTGGAACTCTCAATGAAAGAACCAATGTCGGTGTCAAAACCGGCGGATCTCGGGTTGGGGGTCCCGAACTGTGCGTATAAGGTCGATGGTAATAGGAGACAGGGGACACAATGTTTTACCCAGGTTTGGGCTCTCTTGATGGAGGTAATACCCTACGTACTACTTGATTGATCTTGATGAGTATGAGGATTACAAGAGTTGATCTACCATGAGCTCGTTGTGGCTAAACCCTAGAAGTCTAGCCTGTATGATTGTGATTGTCCTTGTCGCTATGGACTAAACCCTCCGGTTTATATAGACACCGGAGGGGACTAGGGTTACACAAATTCGGTTAGAGAGAAAGTAAATAATACATCTGGATGCCATGCTTGCCATGCACGCAAAAGAGATTCCCATCCGGACACGGGAGGAAGTCTTCTATCTTGTATCTTCATGGCCCAACAGTCCGGCCCATGTCACACAGGCCGGACTCCCGAGGACCCCTTAATCTAGGACTCCCTCAGTGCCCCCTGCCTCTATATATAAAGGGGGAGGAGGAGGTGTCCGGCCAAGGGGGGCACGCCATGGGGGGAGTCCTACTTGGACTCCTAGTCCAAGTAGGATTCGCCCCCTCCTTCCTTCCACTGGAGAGGAAAAGGGGAAGGGAGAGAGAGGGAAAGAGGGTGGCTGCCCCCTCCCCTAGTCCAATTTAGTTTGGGCAAGGGGGCGCCTCCTCACGTGCCCTTTCTCCTCTCCTCCAATATGGCCCAATAGGCCCAATACTTCCCCCGGGGGGTTCCGGTAACCCCTCGGCACTCCGGTAAAATATCTGAATCACTCGAAACCATTCCGATGTTTGAATATAACCTTCCAATATATGAATCTTTACCTCTCGACCATTTTGAGACTCCTCGTCATGTCCGTGATCTCATCCGCGACTCTGAACAAACTTCGGTCATCAAATCACATAACTCATAATACAAATCATCATCGAACGTTAAGCGTGCGGACCCTACGGGTTCGAGAACTATGTAGACATGACCGAGACACATCTCCGGTCAATAGCCAATAGCGGAACCTGGATGCTCATATTGGCTCCTACATATTCTACGAAGATCTTTATCAGTCAAATCGCATAACAACATACGTCATTCCCTTTGTCATCGGTATGTTACTTGCCCGAGATTCGATTGTAGGTATCATCATACCTAGTTCAATCTCATTACCAGCAAGTCTCTTTACTCGTTCCGTAATGCATCATCCCGTAACTAACTCTTTAGTCACATTGCTTGCAAGGCTTATAGTGATGTGCATTACCGAGAGGGCCTAGATATACCTCCCCGATACTTGGAGTGATAAATCCTAATCTTGATCTATGCCAACCCAACAAACACCTTCGGAGACACCTGTAGAGCATCTTTATAATCACCCAGTTACGTTGTGACGTTTGATAGCACACAAGGTGTTCCTCTGGTATTCGGGAGTTGCATAATCTCATAGTCAGAGGAATATGTATAAGTCATGAAGAAAGCAATAGCAATAAAACATAACGATCATTATGCTAAGCTAACAGATGGGTCTTGTCCATCACATCATTCTCCTAATGATGTGACCTCGTTCATCAAATGACAACACATGTCTATGGTCATGAAACTTAACCATCTTTGATTAATGAGCTAGTCAAGTAGAGGCATACTAGGGACACTTTGTTTTGTCTATGTATCCACAAATGTATCGAGTTTCCGGTTAATACAATTCTAGCATGAATAATAAACATTTATCATGATATAAGGAAATATAAATAACAACTTTATTATTGCCTCTGGGGCATATGTCCTTCAGTCTCCCACTTGCACTAGAGTCAATAATCTAGTTCACATTGTCATGTGATTTAACAACAATAGTTCACATCTTTATGTGATTCGTTCACATCACCATGTGACTAATACCCAGAAGGTTTTACTAGAGTCAATAATCTAGTTCACATCGCTATGTGATTAACACCCAAAGAGTACTAAGGTGTGATCATGTTTTGCTTGTGAGAGAAGCTTAGACAATGGGTCTGTCACATTCAGAGCCGTATGTATTTTGCAAATTTTCTATGTCTACAATTCTCTGCATGGAGCTACTCTAGCTAATTGCTCCCACTTTCAATATGTATCCAGATTGAGACTCAAAGTCATCCGGATCAGTGTAAAAGCTTGCACCGATGTAAATCTTTACGACGAACTCTTTATCACCTCCATAACTGAGAAATATCTCCTTAGTCTTCTAAGGATAATTTTGACCGCTGTCCAGTGATCCACTCCTGGATCAATATCGTGCCCCCTTGCCAAACTCATGGCAAGGTACACAATAGGTTTGGTACACAGCATAGCATACTTTATAGAACCTATGGCTGAGGCATAGGGAATGACTTTCATTCTCTTTCTATTTTCTGCCGTGGTCATGTTTTGAGTCTTACTCAACTTTACACCTTGCAATATAGGCAAGAACTCCTTCTTTGACTGTTCCATTTTGAACTACTTCAAAATCTTGTCAAGGTATGTACTTATTGAAAAATCTTATCAAGTATCTTGATCTATCTCTATAGATCTTGATGCCCAACATGTAAGCAGCTTCACCGAGGTCTTTCTTTGAAAACTCCTTTCAAACACTCCTTTATGCTTTCCAGAAAATTCTACATCATTTCCGATCAATAATATGTCATTCACATATACTTATCAGAAAGGCTGTAGTGCTCCCACTCACTTTCTTGTAAATACATGCTTCATCGCAAGTCTGTATAAAACTATATGCCTTGATCAACTCATCAAAGCGCATATTCCAACTCCGAGATGCTTGCATGAGTCCATAGATGGATTGCTGTAGCTTGCACATTTTGTTAGCACCTTTAGGATTGACAAAACCTTCTGGTTGTATCATATACAACTCTATTTTAATAAATCCATTAAGGAATGCAGTTTTGACATCCATTTGTCAGATTTCATAAAATGTGGCAATTTCTAACATGATTCGGATAGACTTTAAGCATCGATACAAGTGAGAAAATCTCATTGTAGTCAACACCTTGAACTTGTCAAAAACCCTTTTTGACAAGTCAAGCTTTGTAGATAGTAACACTACTATCAGTGTCCGCCTTCCTCTTGAAGACCAATTTATTCTCAATGGCTTGCCGATCATCGGGCAAGTCCACCAAAGTCCACACTTTGTTCTCATACATGGATTCTATCTCAGATTTCATGGCCTCAAGCCATCTGTCGGAATCTGGGCTCATCATCGCTTCCTCATAGTTCATAGGTTCATCATGGTCTAGTAACATGACTTCCAGAATAGGATTACCGTACCACTCTGGTGCGGATCGTACTCTTGTTGACCTACGAGGTTCGGTAGTAACTTGATCTGAAGTTTCATGATCATCATCATTAACTTCCTCACTAATTGGTGTAGGCATCACTGGAACTGATTTCTGTGATGAACCATTTTCCAATTTGAGAGAAGGTACAACTACCTCATCAAGTTCTACTTTCCTCCCACTCACTTCTTTCGAGAGAAACTCCTTCTCTATAAAGGATCCATTCTTAGCAATGAATATCTTGCCTTCGGATCTGTGATAGAAGGTGTACCTAACAGTCTCCTTTGGGTATCCTATGAAGACACATTTCTCCGATTTAGGTTCGAGCTTATCAGGTTGAAGCTTTTTCACATAAGCATCACAGCCCCAAACTTTAAGAAACGACAACTTAGGTTTCTTGCCAAAACATAGTTCATATGGTGTCGTCTCAACGGATTTAGATGGTGCCCTATTTAATGTGAATGTAGCTGTCTCTAATGCAAAACCCCAAAACGATAGTGGTAAATCGGTAAGAGACATCATAGATTGCACCATATCCAATATAGTATGGTTACAACATTCAAACACACCATTACACTATGGTTTTTCGAGTGGCGTGAGTTGTGAAACTATTCCACATTGTTTTAAATGAAGGCCAAAACTCGTAACTCAAATATTCGCCTCTGCGATCAGATCACAAAAACTTTATTTTCTTGCTACGATGATTCTCCACTTCATTCTAAAATTCTTTGAACTTTTCAATGATTCAGACTTGTGTTTAATTAAGTAGATATACCTATATCTACTCAAATCAAATGTGAAGGTTAGAAAATAACGATACCCGCCACGAGCCTCAACACCCACCGGACCGCATACATCAATATGTATTATTTCCAATAAGTCAGTGGCTCGCTACATTGTTCCGGAGAATGGAGTTTTAGTCATCTTGCCCATGAGGCATGGTTCGCAAGTATCAAATGATTCATGATTAAGTGATTCCAAAAGCCCATCAGCATGGAGTTTCTTCATGCGCTTTACACCAATATGATCAAAACGGCAGTGCCATAAATATGCTGCACTATCATTATCAACTTTGCAACTTTGCATCTTTTGGCATCAATATTATGAATATGTGGATCACTACGATCGAGATTCAGTAAACCATTTACATTGGGTGTATGACCATAGAAGGTTTTATTCATGTAAACAGAAGAACAATTATTCTCTGACTTAAATGAATAACCGTATCGCAATAAACATGATTCAATCATATTCATGCTCAACACAAACACCAAATAACATTTATTTAGGTCCAACACTAATCGCCAAGATAGAGGGAGTGTGCGATGGTGATCTTATCAACCTTGGAATCACTTCCAACACACATCGTCACCTCGCCCTTAACTAGTCTCTGTTCATTTTGCAACTCCTGCTTCGAGCTACTAATCTTAGCAACTGAACCGGTATCAAATACCCTGGGGTTACTATGAATACTAGTAAAGTACACATCAATAACATGTATATCAAATATACCTTTCACTTTTCCATCCTTCTTATCCGCCAAATATTTGGGGTAGTCCCGCTTCCAGTGACCACTCCCTTTGTAGTAGAAGCACTCAGTTTCAGGCTTAGGTCTAGCTTTGGGTTTCTTCACAGGAGTGGCAACTTGCTTGCCATTCTTTCTTGAAGTTCCCTTTCTTTTCCTTTGCCCCTTTTCTTGAAACTAGTGGTCTTGTTAACCATCAACACTTGATGCTCTTTCTTGATTTCTACCTTCGCCGATTTTAGCACCGCGAAGAGCTTGGGAATCGTTTTCATCATCCCTTGCATATTATAGTTCATCACGAAGTTCAGTAACTTGGTGACAGTGACTAGAGAACTCTATCAATCACTATCTTATCTGGAAGATTAACTCCCACTTGATTCAAGCGATTGTAGTACTCAGACATTCTGAGCACATACTCATTGGTTGAGCTATTCTCCTCCATCTTGTAGGCAAAGTACCTGTCAAAGGTCTCATACCTCTCGACTCGGGCATGAGTCTGAAATACCAATTTTAGCTCTTGGAACATCTTATATATGCTCCATGGCATTCAAAACGTTTTTGAAGTCCTGGTTCTAAGCCGTAAAGCATGGCGCACTAAACTATCAAGTAGTCATCATACCGATCTTCCCAAATGTTCATAACGTCTGCATCTGCTCTTGCAATAGCTCCATCACCTAGCGGTGCATCAAGGACATGATCTTCTGTGCAGCAATGAGGATAATCCTCAGATCACGGATCCAGTCCACATCATTGCTACTATCATCTTTCAACTTATTTTCTCTAGGGACATATCAAAAATAAACGGGGAGCTATAATGTGAGCTATTGATCTACAACATAATTTGTAAATACTATCAGGACTAAGTTCATGATACATTAAAGTTCAATTAATCATATTACTTAATAACTCCCACTTAGATAGACATCCCTCTAGTCATCTAAATGATCACGTGATCCATATCAACTAAACCATGTCCGATCATCACATGAGATGGAGTAGTTTTCAATGGTGAACATCTCTATGTTGATCATACCTACTATATGATTCACGTTCGACCTTTTGGTCTCAGTGTTCCGAGGCCATATCTACATATGCTAGGCTCGTCAAGTTTAACCCAGTATTTCGTGTGTGCAAAACTGGCTTGCACCCGTGTATGTGAACGTAGAGCTTATCACACCAGATCATCACGTGGTGTCTCGGAACGATGAACTGTAGCACCGGTGCATACTCAGGGAGAACACTTATACTTTGAAATTTAGTGAGGGACCATCTTATAATGCTACCGCCGTACTAAGCAAAATAAGATGCATAAAGGATAAACATCACATGCAATCAAAATATGTGACATGATATGGCCATCATCATCTTGTGCCTTTGATCTCCATCTCCAAAGCACCGTCATGATCTCCATCGTCACCGGCATGACACCGTGATCTCCATCATCTTGATCTTTATCAACATGTCATCACATGGTCGTCCTGCCAACTATTGCTTTTGCAACTATTTCTATCGCATCATGATAAAGTAAAGCAATTATATGGCGCTTGCATCTTATGCAATAAAGAGACAACCATAAGCCTCCTGCCAGTTGCCGATAACTTTAACAAAACATGATCATCTCATACAACAAATTATATCACATCATTTCTTGACCATATCACATCATAACATGCCCTGCAAAAACAAGTTAGACGTCCTCTACTTTGTTGTTGCAAGTTCTACGTGGCTGCTACGGGCTTCTAGCAAGAACCGTTCTTGCCTACGCATCAAAACCACAACAATTTTTCATCAAGTGTGTTGTTTTAACCTTCAACAAGGACCAGCCATAGTCAAACTCGATTCAACTAATGTTTGAGAAACAGACACCCGCCAGCCACCTATGTGTGAAGCTTGTCGGTAGAACTAGTCTCATGAACATGGTCATGTAATGTCGGTCCAGGCCGCTTCATCCAACAATACCGCTGAATCAAAGTAAGACGTTGGTGGTAAGCAGTATGACTATTATCGCCCACAGCTCTTTGTGTTCTACTCGTGAATATAACATCTATGCATAGACCTGGCTCAGATGCCACTGTTGGGGAACGTAGTAATTCAAAAAATTCCTACGATCATGCAAGATCTAACTAGGAGATGCATAGCAACGAGAGGGCAGAGTGTGTCCACGTACCCTCGCAGACCGAAAGCGGAAGCGTTTAGTAACGCGGTGGATGTAGTCGTACGTCTTCACGATCCAACCGATCCAAGTATCGAACGTACGGTACCTCCGTGTTTAGCACACCTTTAGCACGATGATGTCCCTCGAGCTCTTGATCCAGTTGAGGACGAGGGAGAGTTGTTAGCACGATGGCATGGCGACGGTGATGATGAAGTTACCGGCGCAGAACTTCACCTGAGCACTATGACGATATGACCGAGGTGTTGAACTATGTAGGGGGGCACCGCACACGGCTAAGAGATTGTCTGTTGTGCCTTTGGGGTGCCCCCGCATTTGTATATAAAGGGGGGAGGAGAAGGTGGCCGGCCAAGGGGGGCGCGCCATGGGGAGAGTCCTACTTGGACTCCTAGTCCAAATAGGATTCACCCTCCCCTCCTTCCTTCCACCAGAGAGGAAAAGGGGAAGGGAGAGAGAGGGAGAAGGAAAGAGGGGGCCGCCCCCTCCCCTATTCAAATTCGGTTTGGGCAAGGTGGGGGGCTCCTCACGTGGCCTTTCTCCTCTACTCCAATATGGCCCAATACTTCCCCCGGGGGGTTCTGGTAACCCCTCGGTACTCCGGTAAAATATCTGAATCACTCGGAACCATTCCGATGTCCGAATATAACCTTCCAACATACGAATATTTACCTCTCGACAATTTAGAGACTCCTCGTCATGTCCATGATCTCATCTGGGACTCCGAACAAACTTCGGTCATCAAATCACATAACTCATAATGCAAATCGTCATCGAACGTTAAGCGTGCGGACCCTACGGGTTCGACAACTATGTAGACATGACTGAGACACATATGTGGTTAATAACCAATAGCGGAACCTGGATGCTCATATTGGCTCCTACATATTCTATGAAGATCTTTATCGGTCAAACTGCATAACAACATACGTCATTCCCTTTGTCATCGGTATGTTACTTGCCCGAGATTCGATCGTCGGTGTCATCATACCTAGTTTAATCTCGTTACCGGAAAGTCTCTTTACTCATTTCGTAATGCATCATCCCGTAACTAACTCTTTAGTCACATTGCTTGCAAGGCTTATAGTGATGTGCATTATCGAGAGGGCCTAGAGATACCTCTCCGATACTCGGAGTGACAAATCCTAATCTTGGTCTATGCCAACCCAACAAAAACTTCGGAGACACCTGTAGAGCATCTTTATAACCACCCAGTTACGTTGTGACGTTTGATAACACACAAGGTGTTTCTCTGGTATTCAGGAGTTGCATAATCTCATAGTCAGAGGAATATGTATAAGTCATGAAGAAAGCAATAGCAATAAAACATAACGATCATTATGCTAAGCTAACGGATGGGTCTTGTCCATCACATCATTCTCCTAATGATGTGATCCGGTTCATCAAATGACAACACATGTCAATGGTCAGGAAACTTAACCATCTTTGATTAACGAGCTAGTCAAGTAGAGGCATACTAGGGACACTTTGTTTTGACTATGTATCCACAAATGTATCAAGTTTCCGATTAATACAATTCTGGCATGAATAATAAACATTTATCATGATATAAGGAAATATAAATAACAACTTTATTATTGCCTCCAGGGCATATTTCCTTCACCTCCACCTATATATAGGAGAGGAGGGAGAGGGGCAACACACCACGATTCCCTAGCCGTGTGCGGCGCCCCTCTCCCTCTCGTTCGTCTTTGGCCATATTTTCGTAGTGCTCGGCGAAGCCCTGCGAAGATAGTTCCATCACCACCATCACCACGCCGTCGTGCTACCAGAACTCATCTACTACTTCGCCCGTCTTGCTAGATGAAGAAGGCGAGGACGTCATTGAGTTGAACATGTGCTGAACACGGAGGTGTCGTACATTCGATACTTCATCGGGCGGATCATGAAGGTGTACGACTACATCGACCACATTGATAAACGCTTCCGCTTACGGTCTATGAGGGTATGTAGACACACTCTCCCCTCTCGTTGCTATGCATCTCCATGGATAGGTCTTGCGTGTGTGTAGAATTTTTTTTGTTCTCAATGCAACATTTCCCAACAGCTGCGACCTGAAGGGGTGGCGCGACAGTGTAGCATGGGTCGGTGCAACGACGGGGACGGCCTTGGGTGGCGGTGGGGACCATGTGCTGTGGCGCTATAGCCCGAAGGGGCGATGTAGCGGTGACTCGCGGGTCAGGTCGATCGAGGGAAGAACCACAGCCAGTGGCGACGGCTCGATGGGCGGCGGCGTGGATTGTGTGCCGCGGCGCCACTACCTGAAGGAGCGACGCAAAGGCGGCGGCGTCTACGTGGGTAGCTGTCAGGAGGATCTCGGGCGCGGCGGCGTGGATCGCGTGTCACAGCGCGACGGCCCAAAGGGACGTCGGCAGGAGTGGCGCACAGGTTGGGGCAGCCAGTGGGAGGGCCTCAGGGAGGCGACGCAGCGGTCCGAAGGGACGACGTGATGTCAACCTGTAGCTCGATCGGCGGTTGACGCGTGTTTGGGGATGGGCTTGGCAAAGACAGGCGCGTGATCAGTTGATCAGACCGACGTCAGTGCTATACGCGCCATGGAGGGGATGACACACAGATCAGCATTGATAGCGACGTTATTGGTGATGTCTCGGGCGATGACAACAAAAACATATCGGGAATGGAAACAACGGGGACGAGTGGCCAGCAGCGATGCACGAAGGCCTCCCTTGGGCGGCGTGTCCAACCTTGCCACGTGGTGGATGACGAAGTGGCCGGTGTAGAGTCGATGCCAATGTCGGAGTAGAGGCGCGAGGGTCGACGGCTGTGGCAGGCAACGCAAACCGATCATAGATTGATATAAAAAATAAAAAGAAACACCGATCAAGATGACCAACAAGATAAAAAAAACCTGGATGAATGGATTGGAAAAAGACTCTTTAATGCAGCCAGCCAAGACGACTAGTGGATGAACCCTAGGTACGGGCAATGCGCTCCCCGACGACAGTCATGGAGGCCAACCGCCTCGAGGGCGGCGTAGAGCGGAAGAGGCGGGCGGCGGCTAGGGTTTGGTCAGTTAGGCTCACACCATGTTAGAGGGGATAGAGAGGGATTGATGGAATCAGTTGTTTATTGCTTGAGTCTCGTGGGCAGATATATAGGAGTACATGATCTTGTTGAAGTACAAGACAAGCCAGAATATTTCCTAGTCTACCCCATGTTTTCAATCTAATCACGATACTCAACAGAAACAAACGAATGTAGAGGCGACAGAGGAAAATGTACTGCGGGGCGATTTACCAAAAATATAGGGATTTTTAGCAAAAATAATAATGACGATGAACGATTGTTCGCGATTCGTACATTAGTAGGTACAAGTGAACATGCCCGTGCGTTGCAATGGGAGAAACAAATCCTCGCACGCCCCAAGCAACCCATTCTATGATTGTGCAATTTCTCCTTTGTGTCATCATTGCCGATGGTGCTCATATTTTCCATCTATTCACAACGAACATGATCAATCTAAAGTGATGTGCTTGTTATCATACTATGACATAACGCTTGTGCGTCGCTACGGAGTAAATGCTGAACAATGAGTCCTCGTCTTCATGCGATGGTGACGGGTGCCTGTGGCTCTAGCGCGGCGGGCTTTTCCAGGTGGCACATGCTTTGGCGAGCACCCTAGGAATCGTGATGCCATCCTCCTTGATCTGCAGTATATAGTAAAAAAGACCATTATATTGACCTTCACACCATCATACTATAGCGGTAGCCAGGACACCACCATTTAAGTCATTTATTACTTGCTAGTTGACAGGGCATGGATACCACTGGGGCACCATCATTCTGCCGGTCTCCTCGGCACTTGCATGTGGCCTACCAACTATGCATCACGACACTTCCATTACCACATCGCGCAACTCATCTCCCATTGCCGATCTGAGTCATAGTTATGATGCCTTTTGGCTTTCTGTATATATATATATAATGGCTTTAGCCTCCAGATAATGATATGTTGCATATTCATAACATGGTATTAGAGCTGTAAGGTTTTTTCCCTCCGATCGAGCAGCCTCCTCGGCTGCTCTCCCATTGATGCGCCCCTGCATTTCTGCCGACGGTTGCTCCTCTGCTCCTGTGTTCCCGCCGATGCCGTTCGCTGTCTGCCGCAGGTCCCCCGCACATCAGCCGCAGATTCCATCGCCTGCTACCCGTGGGCGTCTTCTGCACTTCCGCCTCCACCTTGCCCGCCTGACCGGCGTTGCTCCCAGCCACTGCTGCATCCCAGATCGGACGCCCCGCCGCTGCTTGCGCTCCCGATTCGCGAGATTCTCTAGGCTAAGTTGTCGCTGCCCCGCCTCCTCCAAGCCAGGCCGCCGCTGCCCTACCTCCTCTAGGCCAGGCCGCTGCCGCTGCCCCACCTCCTCTAGGCTAGGCCGCTGCCGTCGTCCCGCCTCCTCTAGGCCAAGCCGCTGCCACCCGACGACCTCTTCGCCAACCCTGGCCGCCGCTAGCCCCGAGGGCTCTGTCTTCTCCGTCGGCCCTGGCCACCACAGGTCGCGCCGGCTTGCCGGCTGTCCTAGGCTGTCGTTGACGACAGGAGGCCCTGTCCGCTTCTCGCCGCCGGTCGCCCCTCAGGCCTGCCCACTTCGCCCCACTGCTGACCTCCGCGGCTCCCGCGGGTGCTCGTGTAGTCATGTGCTCATCTCGTGTGAAACTGATACGGTTTCAGTCTGGACGTGATCCAGATCTTATTAAGAGAGAGAGAGATAGAGTAAAAAAAGAAGAAGAAAAAAAGTACAATGCTTTCGTCTGGCACGCCTCTCCTTCGTTGCCCGGTGTTTTTCTACGGTGTTCCATACATGGATCCTGCCTCACGCGTGCACCATTCTTCGGTGCTTGGTGCTTGTCCGCTTGGAGGTGGTGGTTGTCCCTCTACTTCGACACCTTTTTGTTGGGGAACGTTGCAGAAAACAAAAAAAAATCCTACGTTTCACCAAGATCAATCTATGGAGTCAACTAGCAACGAGAGGAGAGTGCATCTACATACCCTTGTAGATCACGAGCGGAAGCTTTCAAGAGAACGGGGATGATGGAGTCGTACTCGCCGTGATCCAAATCACCGATGATCAAGTGCCGAACGGACGGCACCTCCGCGTTCAACACACGTAAGGAGCGGATGACGTCTCCTCCTTCTTGATCCAGCAAGGGGGAAGGAGAGGTTGATGAAGATCCAGCAGCACGACGGCGTGGTGGTGGATGCAGCAGCGATCGCAGCAGGGCTTCGCCGAGCTTCTATGAGAGGGAGAGGTGTAGCAGGGGAGAGGGAGGCGCCAAGACTTGAGGTGTTGCTGCCCTCCCTCCCCCCCCTTTATATAGGCCCCCTAGGGGGGTGCGCCGGGCCTAGGAGATGGTATCTCCTAGGGGGGCGGCGGCCAAGGGGGTGGAGTACCCCCCAAGGCAAGTGGAGGCGCCCCCTCCCCTAGGGTTCCCAACCCTAGGCGCATGGGGGGGCCAAGGGGGGGCGCACCAGCCCACCAGGGGCTGGTTCCCCTCCCCACTTCAGCCCATGGGGCCCTTCGGGATGGGTGGCCCCACCCGGTGGACCCCCGGGACCCTTCCGGTGGTCTCGGTACAATACCGGTGACCCCCGAAACTCTCCCGATGGCCGAAACTGCACTTCCTATATATAATTCTTCACCTCCGGACCATTCTGGAACTCCTCGTGACGTCCGAGATCTCATCCGGAACTCCGAACAACTTTCGGGTTACTGCATACTCATATCTCTACAACCCTAGCATCACCGAACCTTAAGTGTGTAGACCCTACGGGTTCGGGAGACACGTAGACATGACCGAGACGGCTCTCCGGCCAATAACCAACAGCGGGATCTGGATACCCATGTTGGCTCCCACATGCTCCTCGATGATATCATCGGATGAACCACGATGTCGAGGATTCAAGCAACCCCGTATACAATTCCCTTTGTCAATCGGTACGTTACTTGCCCAAGGCTCGATCGTCGGTATCCCAATACCTTGTTCAGTCTCGTTACCGGCAAGTCACTTTACTCATACCGTAATGCATGATCCCGTGATCAACCACTTGATCACTTTGAGCTCATTATGATGATGCATTACCGAGTGGGCCCAGAGATACCTCTCCGTCATACGGAGTGACAAATCCCAGTCTCGATTCGTGCCAACCCAACAGACACTTTCGGAGACACCTGTAATGTACCTTTATAGTCACCCAGTTACGTTGTGACGTTTGGTACACCCAAAGCACTCCTACGGTATCCGAGAGTTGCACAATCTCATGGTCTAAGGAAATGATGCTTGACATTCAGAAAAGCTACAGCAAACGAACTACATGATCTTTGAGCTAAGCTTAGGATTGGGTCTTGTCCATCACATCATTCTCCTAATGATGTTATCCCGTTATCAATGACATCCCCATTTCTATAGCCAGGAAACCATGACTATTTGTTGATCAACGAGCTAGCCAAATAGAGGCTCACTAGGGACACATTGTGGTCTATGTATTCACACATGTATTATGATTTCCGGATAATACAATTATAGCATGAATAATAGACAATTATCATGAACAAGGAAATATAATAATCATTTTATTATTGCCTCTAGGGCATACTTCCAACAGTCTCCCACTTGCACTAGAGTCAATCATCTAGTTACATCGTGATGAATCGAACACCCATGGAATTCTGGTGTTGATCATGTTTTGCTCTAGGGAGAGGTTTAGTCAACGGATATGCGACATTCAGGTCCGTATGTACTTCACAAATTTCTATGTCTCCATTTTGAACACTTTCACGAATGGAGTTAAAGCGATTCTTGATATGCCTGGTCTTCCTGTGAAACCTGGGCTCCTTGGCAAGGGCAATAGCTCCAGTGTTGTCACAGAAGAGAGTCATCGGCCCCGACGCATTGGGTATGACTCCTAGGTAGGTAATGAACTCCTTCACCCAGACTGCTTCGTGTGTTGCCTCTGAGGCTGCCATGTACTCCGCTTCACATGTAGATCCCGCCACAACGCTTTGCTTGCAACTGCCCCACCATTCAAAATATACACGTATCTGGTTTGTGACTTAGAGTCATCCAGATCTGTGTCGAAGCTAGAATCGACGTAACCCTTTACGACGAGCTCTTCGTCACCTCCATAAACGAGAAACATGTCCTTAGTCCTTTTCAGGTACTTCAGGATATTCTTGACCGCTGTCCAGTGTTCCTTGCCGGGATTGCTTTGGTACCTTCCTACCAAACTTACGGCAAGGTTTACATCAGGTCTGGTACACAGCGTGGCATACATAATAGACCCTATGGCTGAGGCATAGGGGATGACACTCATCTCTTCTATATCTTCTGCCGTGGTCGGACATTGAGCTGAGCTCAATTTCACATCTTGCAACACAGGCAAGAACCCCTTCTTAGACTGATCCATATTGAACTTCTTCAATATCTTATCAAGTTATGTGCTTTGTGAAAGACCTATGAGGCGTCTTGATCTATCTCTATAGATCTTGATGCCTAATATATAAGCAGCTTCTCCAAGGTCCTTCATTGAAAAACTCTTATTCAAGTAGGCCTTAATGCTGTCCAAAAGTTCTATATCATTTCCCATCAAAAGTATGTCATCTACATATAATATGAGAAATGCTACAGAGCTCCCACTCACTTTCTTGTAAACACAGGCTTCTCCATAAGTCTGCATAAACCCAAACGCTTTGATCATCTCATCAAAGCGAATGTTCCAACTCCGAGATGCTTGCACCAGCCCATAAATCGAGCGTTGGAGCTTGCACACCTTGTCAGCATTCTTAGGATCGACAAAACCTTCCGGCTGCATCATATACACTTCTTCCTTAAGGAAACCATTAAGGAATGCCGTTTTGACGTCCATTTGCCATATCTCATAATCATAGAATGCAGCAATTGCTAACATGATTCGGACAGACTTCAGCTTCGCTACGGGTGAGAAAGTCTCATCATAGTCAACCCCTTGAACTTGTCGATAACCCTTAGCGACAAGCCGAGCTTTATAGATGGTCACATTACCATCCGCGTCTGTCTTCTTCTTAAAGATCCATTTATTTTCTATGGCTCGCCGATCAACGGGCAAGTCTGTCAAAGTCCATACTTCGTTTTCATACATGGATCCTATCTCGGATTTCATGGCTTCCAGCCATTTGTCGGAATCTGGGCCCGCCATCGCTTCTTCATAGTTCGAAGGTTCACCGTTGTCTAACAACATGATTTCCAAGACAGGGTTACCGTACCACTCTGGTGCGGAACGTGTCCTTGTGGACCTACGAAGTTCAGTAGCAACTTGATCTGAAGCTTCATGATCATCATCATCAACTTCCTCTCTAGTCGGTGCAGGCACCTCAGGAACATTTTCTTGAGCTGCGCCACTTACCGGTTCAAGAGGTGATACTTCATCAAGTTCTACCTTCCTCCAACTTATTTCTTTCAAGAGAAACACTTTCTCTAGAAAGGACCCATTCTTGGCAACAAAGATCTTGCCTTCGGATCTGAGGTAGAAGGTATACCCAATAGTTTCTTTAGGGTATCCTATGAAGACGCATTTTTCCGATTTGGGTTCGAGCTTTTCAGGTTGAAGTTTCTTGACATAAGCATCGCATCCCCAAACTTTTAGAAATGATAGCTTAGGTTTCTTCCCAAACCATAATTCATACGGTGTCATCTCAACGGATTTTGATGGAGCCCTATTTAAAGTGAATGCAGCAGTCTCTAAAGCATAGCCCCAAAATGATAGCGGTAAATCGGTAAGAGACATCATAGATCGCACCATATCTAATAGAGTGCGATTACGACGTTCGGACACACCATTACGCTGAGGTGTTCCAGGCGGCGTGAGTTGTGAAACTATTCCACATTTTCTTAAGTGTGTGCCAAATTCGTGACTCAAGTATTCTCCCCCACGATCTGATCGCAAGAACTTGATTTTCCTGTCACGTTGATTCTCAACCTCACTCTGAAATTCCTTGAACTTTTCAAAGGTCTCAGACTTGTGTTTCATTAAATAGACATACCCATATCTACTCAAGTCATCAGTGAGGGTGAGAACATAACGATAGCCACCGCGAGCCGCAACACTCATTGGACCGCACAAATCAGTATGTATGGTTTCCAATAAGTTGGTTGCTCTCTCCATTGTTCCTGAGAACGGAGTCTTGGTCATTTTACCCATGAGGCATGGTTCGACGTGTCAAATGATTCGTAATCAAGAGACTCTAAAAGTCCATCTGCATGGAGCTTCTTCATGCGTTTGACACCTGTGTGACCAAGGCGGCAGTGCCACAAGTATGTGGGACTATCATTATCAACCTTACATCTTTTGGTATTCACACTATGAATATGTGTAGCATTACGCTCGAGATTCATTAAGAATAAACCATTCACCATCGGAGCATGACCATAAAACATATCTCTCATATAAATAGAACAACCATTATTCTCGGATTTAAATGAGTAGCCATCTCGAATTAAACGAGATCCTGATACAATGTTCATGCTCAAAGCTGGCACTAAATAACAATTATTGAGGTTTAAAACTAATCCCGTAGGTAAATGTAGAGGTAGCGTGCCGACGGCGATCACATCGACCTTGGAACCATTCCCGACGCGCATCGTCACCTCGTCCTTCGCCAGTCTCCGCTTCTTTCGCAGCTCCTGCTTTGAGTTACAAATGTGAGCAACCGCACCGGTATCAAATACCCAGGAGCTACTATGAGTACTGGTAAGGTACACATCAATTACATGTATATCACATATACCTTTCGTGATGCCGGCCTTCTTGTCCGCTAAGTATTTGGGGCAGTTCCGCTTCCAGTGACCACTTCCCTTGCAATAAAAACACTCAGTCTCGGGCTTGGGTCCATTCTTTGGCTTCTTCCTGGCAGCTTGCTTACCGGGCGCGGCAACTCCCTTGCCGTCCTTCTTGAAGTTCTTCTTACCCTTGCCTTTCTTGAACTTAGTGGTTTTATTCACCATCAACACTTGATGTTCCTTTTTGACTTCTACCTCTGCTGATTTCAGCATTGAATATACCTCAGGAATGGTCTTTTCCATCCCCTGCATATTGAAGTTCATCACAAAGCTCTTGTAGCTCGGTGGAAGCGACTGAAGGATTCTGTCAATGACCGCGTCATCCGGGATATTAACTCCTAGCTGAGTCAAGCGGTCATGCAACCCAGACATTCTGAGTATGTGCTCACTAACAGAACTATTTTCCTCCATCTTACAGCTGAAGAACTTGTCGGAGACTTCATATCTCTCGACCCGGGCATGAGCTTGGAAAACCATTTTCAGCTCTTCGAACATCTCATATGCTCCGTGTCGCTCAAAACGCTTTTGGAGCCCCGGTTCTAAGCTGTAAAGCATGCCGCACTGAATGAGGGAGTAATCATCAGCACGTGTCTGCCAAGCGTTCATAACGTCTTGCTCTGCAGGGAAAGCAGGTGCTTCACCTAGCGGTGCTCGTAGGACATAATCTTTCTTGGCAGCTATGAGGATGATCCTCAGGTTTCGGACCCAGTCCGTATAGTTGCTGCCATCGTCTTTCAGCTTGGTTTTCTATAGGAACGCGTTGAAGTTGAGGACAACGTTGGCCATTTGATCTACAAGACATATTGTAAAGATTTTAGACTAAGTTCATGATAATTAAGTTCATCTAATCAAATTATTTAATGAACTCCCACTCAGATAGACATCCCTCCAGTCATCTAAGTATAACATGATCCGAGTTAACTAGGCCATGTCCGATCATCACGTGAGACGGACTAGTCAACATCGGTGAACATCTTCATGTTGATCGTATCTTCTATACGACTCATGCTCGACCTTTCGGTCTTCTGTGTTCCGAGGCCATGTCTGTACATGCTAGGCTCGTCAAGTCAACCTAAGTGTTTGCATGTGTAAATCTGTCTTACACCCGTTGTATGTGAACGTTGGAATCTATCACACCCGATCATCACGTGGTGCTTCGAAACAAGGAACTGTCGCAACGGCGCACAGTTAGGGGAAACACTTTCTTGAAATTATTATGAGGGATCATCTTATTTACTACCGTCGTTCTAAGTAAACAAGATGCAAAAACATGATAAACATCACATGCAATCAAATAATAGTGACATGATATGGCCAATATCATATAGCTCCTTTGATCTCCATCTTGGGCTCCATGATCATCTTGTCACCGGCATGACACCATGATCTCCATCATCATGATCTCCATCATCGTGTCTCCATGAAGTTGCTCGCCAACTATTACTTCTACTACTATGGCTAACACGTTTAGCAATAAAGTAAAGTAATTTACATGGCGTTTCTCAATGACACGTAGGTCATACAAAAATAAAGACAACTCCTATGGCTCCTGCCGGTTGTCATACTCATCGACATGCAAGTCGTGATTCCTATTACAAGAACATGATCTCATACATCACATATATATCATTCATCATTCATCACAACTTTGTCCATATCACATCACATGACACTTGCTGCAAAAACAAGTTAGACGTCCTCTAATTGTTGTTGCAAGTTTTACGTGGCTGCAATAGGGTTCTAGCAAGAACGTTTTCTTACCTACGCCAAAACCACAACGTGAATTGCCAATTTCTATTTACCCTTCATAAGGACCATGTTCATCGAATCCGATCCGACTAAAGTGGGAGAGACAGACACCCGCCAGCCACCTTATGCAACTAGTGCATGTCAGTCGGTGGAACCGGTCTCACGTAAGCGTACGTGTAAGGTTGGTCCGGGCCGCTTCATCCCACGATGCCGCCGAATCAAGATAAGACTAGTAATGGCAAGCAAATTGACAATATCGACGCCCACAACTACTTTGTGTTCTACTCGTGCATAGTAACTACGCATAGACCTAGCTCATGATGCCAATGTTGGGGAACGTTGCAGAAAACAAAAAAATTTCCTACGTTTCACCAAGATCAATCTATGGAGTCAACTAGCCATGAGAGGAGAGTGCATCTACATATCCTTGTAGATCACGAGCGGAAGCGTTCAAGAGAACGGGGATGATGGAGTCGTACTCGCCGTGATCCAAATCACCGATGACCAAGTGCCGAACGGACGGCACCTCCGTGTTCAACACACATAAGGAGCGGATGACGTCTCCTCCTTCTTGATCCAGCAAGGGGGAAGGAGAGGTTGATGAAGATCCAGCAGCACGACGGCGTGGTGGTGGATGCAGCAGTGATCACAGCAGGGCTTCGCCGAGCTTCTGCGAGAGGGAGAGGTGTAGCAGGGGAGAGGGAGGCGCCAAGACTTGAGGTGTTGCTGCCCTCCCTCCCCCCCTTTATATAGGCCCCCTAGGGGGGTGCGCCGGCCCTAGGAGATGGGATCTCCTAGGGGGGCGGCGGCCAAGGGGGTGGAGTACCCCCCAAGGCAAGTGGAGGCGCCCCCTCCCCTAGGGTTCCCAACCCTAGGCGCATGGGGGGGCCAAGGGGGGGCGCACCAGCCCACCAGGGGCTGGTTCCCCTCCCCACTTCAGCCCATGGGGCCCTTCGGGATGGGTGGCCCCACCCGGTGGACCCCCGGGACCCTTCCGGTGGTCCCGGTACAATACCGGTGACCCCGAAAACTCTTCCGATGGCCGAAATTGCACTTCCTATATATAATTCTTCACCTCCGGACCATTCCGGAACTCCTCATGACGTCCGGGATCTCATCCGGGACTCCGAACAACTTTCGGGTTACTGCATACTCATATCTCTACAACCCTAGCGTCACCGAACCTTAAGTGTGTAGACCCTACGGGTTCGGGAGACACATAGACATGACCGAGACGGCTCTCCGGCCAATAACCAACAGCGGGATCTGGATACCCATGTTGGCTCCCACATGCTCCTCGATGATCTCATCAGATGAACCATGATGTCGAGGATTCAAGCAACCCCATATACAATTCCCTTTGTCAATCAGTACGTTACTTGCCCAAGACTCGATCGTCGGTATCCCAATACCTTGTTCAGTCTCGTTACCGGCAAGTCACTTTACTCGTACCGTAATGCATGATCCCGTGATCAACCACTTGATCACTTTGAGCTCATTATGATGATGCATTACCGAGTGGGCCCAAAGATACCTCTCCATCATACGGAGTGACAAATCCCAGTCTCGATTCATGCCAACCCAACAGACACTTTCAGAGACACCTGTAATGTACCTTTATAGTCACCCAGTTACGTTGTGATGTTTGGTACACCCAAAGCACTCCTACGGTATCCGGGAGTTGCACAATCTCATGGTCTAAGGAAATGATGCTTGACATTCAGAAAAGCTACAGCAAACGAACTACACGATCTTTGAGCTAAGCTTAGGATTGGGTCTTGTCCATCACATCATTCTCCTAATGATGTGATCCCGTTATCAATGACATCCTCATGTCTATAGCCAGGAAACCATGACTATCTGTTGATCAACGAGCTAGCCAACTAGAGGCTCACTAGGGACACATTGTGGTCTATGTATTCACACATGTATTACGATTTCCGGATAATACAATTATAGCATGAATAATAGACAATTATCATGAACAAGGAAATATAATAATCATTTTATTATTGCCTCTAGGGCATACTTCCAACACTTTTGTGACTTCCACCAGTGCTCATGGTCGCCCTACATCGACTCTCTTGACGCCTTCTGTCGGCTATGTTGGTCGCTCTCCAGCGACTCATCCCACGACTTCTGCACCTGGTGATTGTCGTCCTATGTCGACTCCCTTTATGGGCTCTGCTCGCAGTCGTGACCACTCCATGATGACTTATGCCATGGCTTCTACCCATGGTTGTAGCCTCTCCATGTCAACTCATTCTACGTCGACTCTCCAAATGACCTCCACAAGTGATGGTGATCACGTGTCTCTGTCTGCGCATGAGATTGCGCAACTCCGACGCCTTCTTGATACTTGGGATTCTTCACCGACAGGTTCTGTCGGTTCTGCGCCTGAGTTTTCTGGCACTAAGAGACCACCTTCTACTCACTCAGGTACATCCTCATCGGTTCTTGATACTGGAGCATCTTTTCATATGACTTATGATTCTTCCTCTTTGACCTCCATTTGACCGGTTGAGTCTCCGGTTCATGTTTTTACTGCTGATGGTACTCCTCTCCCTGTTGCTAGTCGAGGCACTCTTAGCACATCTTTCTTTCATGTTCCCTCTGTTGCTCATGTACCACCACTTAGCATGCAACTCTTTTCAGGTAGTCAGATTGTTGATTCCAGGTGTAGGATCAATCTTGACTATGATTCATGTTCTGTTCAGGATCATCGCACAGGCGCCTTGCTTGGTGCTGGCCCCCGACGCCATGATGGTCTTTGGGAGCTTGACTGGCTTCGTCTTCCCTTTGATGCCACTGCCGCCAATCTCGCGGTCCCTGTTGTTGCATCTGCTAGCTCCTTTCAGCAGTGGCATCATCGTCTTGGCCATTTATGTGGTTCTCGTCTCTCATCTTTAGTCCATCATGGTGTTCTAGGGCATGTCTCCGGCAATGCTTCGTTGGATTGTCTGGGTTGTAGACTTGGTAAGCAAATTCAACTACCATATCCTCACAGTGAGTCAGTGTCCAAGCGTCGTTTTGACCTCGTTCACTCAGATGTTTGGGGACCGACTCTCTTTGCTTCGAAAGGGGGTCATCACTACTATATTCTCTTTATAGACGATTTTACTCGTTACACTTGGATCTATTTCATGTCCTCTCGTAGTGAGGTCTTATCTATATACAAAAAAATTGCTGCCATGGTTCATACCCAGTCCTCCACTCCTATTCGTATTTTTCGCGTAGATTCTGCTGGGGAGTATATCTCTCGTGCATTACGAGGATTTCTTGCTGAACAGGGTACTCTTCCCCAGTTCTCTTGTCCTGGTGCTCATGCTCAAAATGGTGTTGCTGAACATAAGCACCGTCACCTTCTTGAGACGACGTGTGCGATAAATGATCTCTGCCTCTCTTCCGCCTCACTTTTGGGCCGAGGCTATATCCACTTCCACCTATCTCATTAATATCCAGCCATCTACTACTATGTGGAGTGGTATTCCTTTTGAGCGTCTTTTTGATCGTTCTCCTGATTATTCCGCGCTTCGTTTGTTTGGTTGTGTTTGCTATGTTCTTCTTCCTCCATGTGAACGCACCAAATTGACTGCTCAGTATGTTGAGTGTGTCCTTCTAGGATACAATGATGATCATAAGGGTTACATGTGTTGGGATCCTATCGGTCGACGGATGCGTATTTCCCGGGATGTGACCTTTGATGAGTCTTGTCCTTTCTACCCCCGTCCATCCTCCTCGACCTTTTCTGTGGAGGACATCTCTTTTATCACATTTCTCGATACACCTCCCTCTATGCCCCATATTCCTACCCCTTCTCTCTCCGTTGATGCCGACATGGCGCCGTCCTCTCCCACAGTTTCTTCTCCTTCCTTCTCGCATGACTCTCCACCTTCCCATCTTCACCTTCACCCCCGACATCTTGACCATCTCAACCTTCTTCAACTATGACTTCCCCTTCAGCACCATCTCCACCTTCAACACTGATGTCTTCCCCGTCCCCATCTCCAGTGATTCCTACTCGTCCCTCTTTTCCTTTCCATTACACTCATCGTCCACGTGTTGTGGACGCGTCCAATGATGCTCCATCTACTTCTGGTGTGTCGCCTTCCTCTTCTCGACCGACTTATGGTCTTCGGGCTCGACCTTGTCCTCCTTGTGACCGCTCTTCTCCTTCCCAATATGGTCTTTCGGTTATACTTGAGCCTACCTCTTATCATGATGTTGTTGTTCATCCTGAATGGCAGCTTGCGATGGCTGAGGAGATTGCTGCACTTGAGCACACTAGCACGTAGGATCTTGGTTCTCATCCTCCACGTGTTCGTCCCATCACTTGTAAGTGGGTCTATAAGGTTAAGACTCGCTCTGATGGTTCTCTTGAGCGTTATAAAGCTCGTCTTGTAGCTCGTGGCTTTCAAGAGGAGCATGGTCGTGATTATGATGAGACTTTTGCTCCCGTGGCCCATATGACCACTATCCAGACTCTTCTTGTCGCGGCCTCTGTTCGCCATTGGTCCGTGTCTCAGCTTGATGTCAAGAATGCCTTTCTTAATGGTGAGTTGCGTGAGGAGGTTTATATGCAGCCACCACCTGGGTATTCTGTTCCTGATGGCATGGTTTGTCGTCTTTGTCGATATATCTATGGTCTTAAGCAAGCCCCTCGCGCTTGGTTTGAGCGTTTTGCCTCTGTGGTGACTGCAGCTGGTTTTTCTGCCAGTCCTCATGATCCAGCATTGTTTGTCCACCTCTCTGCTCGTGGTCGCACTCTTCTTCTTTTATATGTTGATGAAATGATCATCACTGGTGATGATCTTGAGTATATTGCCTTTGTCAAGGCCCGTCTTAGCGATCAGTTTCTTATGTCTGATCTTGGTCCTCTTCGTTACTTTCTTGGGATTGAGGGTTCCTCCACCTCTGATGGCTTCTTCATTTCCCAAGAAAACTATATCCAGGATCTTCTTTCTCATGCGGCTCTTAGTGATGAGCGCACTGTTGAGACTCCTATGGAGCTTAATGTCCACGTTCGTGCTTCTGATGGTGAGCCCTTGTCTGATCCGACTTGTTATCGTCATCTTGTTGGGAGTCTTGTCTATCTTGCTGTCACTCATCCGGGTATCTCCTATCATGTCCATATCCTGAGTCGGTTTGTTTCTTCTCCCACTTCGGCTCACTATAGTCACCTTATTCGTGTTCTATGATATCTTTGTGGCACGATCTCTCGCCGTCTCTTCTTTCCTTGTTCTAGCTCATTACAACTCCAAGCCTATTCGGATGCTACGTGGGCTAGTGATCCTTCGGATCATCGTTCACTTTCTGCTTACTGTGTCTTTCTTGGTGGTTCTCTCATTGCCTAGAAAACAAAGAAATAGACTGCAGTTTCTCGTTCGAGTGCAGAGGCTGAGTTGCGAGCTATGGGTCTTCTCACGACAAAGGTGACTTGGTTACGCTGGTTACTCGAGGATTTTGGTGTTTCTGTTACTACACCTACTACACTCTTGTCAGACAGTACATGTGCTATCAGTATTGTGCGAGACCCCGTGAAGCATGAGCTTACCAAGCATATTGGTGTTGATGCTTTCTTTGTGCATGCTGGTGTGCAGGACCATGTTATTGCTCTTCGGTATGTGCCTTCTGAGTTACAGCTGGCAAACTTTTCACGAAGGCTCAGACTAAAGCACAACATGGATTTTTCCTCTCCAAACTCAGTGTTGTGGATCCACCATGAGTTTGGGGGGGGGGGTAGAGTTATAGTTATGATGCCTTTTGGCTTTCTGTATATATGATGACTTTGGCCTCAGATAATGATATGTTGCATATTCATAACAGTATTGTACCAAAATCATTGTTTGCATCGTCGGAGCTACAACGGCCTCTTGCGTCCGAGTTCCACCGGCCTCTACGTCGCACCATGGTATTTGCCATAGCCGCGTGACTGGCCGACCTGGACGGCAAGGGCGGACTCCTCCTGAACCTCGCCAGATTGCTAGCCCAATATTAATGTTCCCTTTAATTTCGCCTAAGATCTGGGGTCTCTAACTCCCGCGATTTATGCTTCCCTTTCTCTCCCATTGGCCCATAATGTCTTTATACCCTCTTTATTCCTTTCCTTACTAGCTCATATCGGAATATCTTTCCACTTTTATAACTTTCCTTCCCGTCCCATTGATTTGTCCCATTGATTCTTCAGGAGGCTTGTTGACTTCAAATCATAAATGTATATAAGTTGATCTAATGTAGTATAATGAAGCAAGCTGGGACTATTTAATAATTGAACAAATTATCTTTTTTATGTAGAGCATGATGCAGCTCAACTAGACTTGTGCTTTGCATTTGCACCTCTAGCCGGGAGTTCGATCCACACTCCAGCACCTATTTTTGCCTCCTTAGGTCGGACGGATCTAATGGGCTCAAATGCAGCGACCAAGTTAGTTCATAAATTGATTTTTTAGGGACCATTAGTACCACCTTCGAAATCTACTAATACGTACGGATGGACAAAAAATTAGGAAGAAGCAATAGCCTCTTCTCTACTTCTAATGTCTTATTTAGTTAAATGGTACCACGTTTATTTTTGTCTGGTTATACTTTGTTTGGTTTATTTTTGGCCGGTTTATCTTCGTCTCACATCCCATCACCATATCTCCTCACGTTGATTTTTTTACCCTCACAATAAAAATTTTCCTAACTTTTTTAAAGTTTCCTAACTAGACACATTATAAACAGGCATGAACCGATACCACGTTACCAATAAAAACTTTCCTAACCTTTTCACTTTTCCTAACTAGCCACATTACAAACCTACTGGAACTAATAGCACGTTAACAAACAATAAAATCTAGTTTTCTGGTAATTAATTCCAAATCTCAACTTTCCCATCGCACGAACCAGGGAGCGAAGCCCCCTCGCACAAACAAAAATTGGACGAACGAGGCTGCTCTCCCTCTGCAAACCCTAGCCGCCGCACAAGGGAAGAGACGAGGGACAGCGGGATGCACGCTGCGCCGAGACGTGTCTGCCGCCGACCTCTCCGCACTGTGCACCCCATTCCCCACCTCCTCCGGTCCTCGCCTACAGCCGCTCCTCCGTGACGGCACCAGCCCTCTAGGTGCCGCCGGCCCAAGCACGTCGCCTGCTCTCCATGCGCCGCCCACGGACATCGCTGGAGGAGGCGCTGAAGAAGGGCTCCGACTCCTCGGAAGAGGAAGAGGAAGGGGCCGCCGGCTACAAGCTCCATATCCAGGCCTTGGAGCGCGCCATCTTGGCGCAGCCTCTCGACTATGGTTCCCATATTGTTCAGGTACTACCGTCCGCCGCATCCTCTCTAGGTTATGTGTCTGCATTAATGTCAGCAAGCATATATTGCCTCGCTGCCATTGCTCTTTTGCGTATGTGCTTTGTGAGAGTCCCTGATATATGGATGTAGATGATCAAGTAGAGTTCAGAGAAGTCATCTCAAGTTCTTTCAGAAAATTAAAATCAATCTTGCCACTTGAAACTTGATTAGATTGATGTTTCTAACTTTGCCACCTTCATGTATGTATGATTGTGGTATCCCAAAATGAATTGTGGTAGTCGAAGATTATGGCGTTTGATCTATTTTCTCTTGGCAATGGTACTCTCATTCTGATCTTTCCGAAAAGTTATGGATGTGTGATTGCGAGGGTAACCACACCACACAAACAGAAGAAAGTGGCGAGACTAGAAACAAAGACAACACCAGATGATCCTAGGACAGCAGCAATGCGTCTGGTCAAGGGATATGATTGTGCGTCAGTTTATGTATGCTCGCATTTATATATATACAGATATATAAATAAAGAGGCAACACCTGAGAATGTGTCGATGATTAGTTATAGTCTGACCATGCCATGCAATTATCTGTAAGTGAGACTGCAATTTTAAGTTATGTTCTCACTCCAATAGACAAATTCCGCAAGCCGCGTCTATTTATTATATTCTGATATATCTGTTTCTTCTGGTATTTCTCCGGTTCAAGATTCGCTCATGCGCCAAAGCCAGCTCAAGGAAGCCTTCCTGGACTCCTGGTCGACCATGACACAGTGAGTGGGTTTTGAATCTTTCTTGCGCTGTCGGATCGATTATGGTATTTATGGAGACCGTTTAAAGTTGTGTTTCCTCTGTGTGTTGTGGCGTCGTGTTGTTTTCAGAGCTTGAAGCAGCGGTGCTTGAAGCAGCGGAACACCGAAGGAGGATCTCGTGGATAACAGAGGTGTTGACGGCAACCTCAAAGGCGAGAGCTATTGACACTGCAAATTGTTTTCTTGTCTCTATGTTTCTTACTTTATGCAACCCCGTCGGTATTAAGGCAGTATAGTTTGTGGGGAGCAATGAAAAACTGAATTTGTTGATTCTTAGAATTTGGACTGGTCCGTTTGATACGTCTGCACTCGTGATGCGGAACATTTTCCAACATAGTGTGGGTTCAAAAGTGAGGAAAACAATTGGCTTGCAGGGTTCAGGCTACTTTCTTGTGCTTGTTTTGCCTTGTAATTACTTGAAACTGCAACCTGCAGGTTGAATGGCCGCTTGATATTTTAGGGCGGAAGGCTGAAGCAAAGAAAGCTGCGGCTCTTTAGTATATCTTTAGATTTGCGGCTCTTTGAGCTGTGGTGCATTTGATTTGAGACCCGAATGAGGTCGGTTAAATTAGGATTAAAGTCTGCACAATAACCAGGAACACTGAACAAGCAAGGCTATTCAGATGAAGTCTGCACTTAATACTACAGGTTTCCTTTTGGGCTCTTGGTACAACTTCGCTAGCATCATAAATTAATTGTGGGATATGATGCATAGTACTAGCTTCTTATGTTTATTTTGGAAATCTTAGTTTATAGATTTCCTTTTCGTCTCTTGTACTAATATTCAGGGCAATGGAAATCTTGTATAATAATCTGTACGTAGTTGGTACTAACAACAAAATGATGACATGTTTGTTTTTGGGCATTAAGTCATGTGCTGATCCTCTTGCATTTGGATTCCGGTCTTACCCTGACTATGTGGATATGCTATTCTAGGTTGGTTTTACGTTTCTTATTGGAAGAGTGAGATGCCCAGGACAGAATCCAGTTTGTATCAACGCCTCATTGGTAAGCATGCTCAGGTTTAATGTTACTGCAATTTCCCCCCTAATTTCAGCCCTAGGAACAATACCAGATCATCATAAGGGTGTGTGAACTCGCACCTGGTCTTGATGCTATTTTTGCTGCATGGTAGTCATTATTTTCTTATGTCCTTCCTAATGACCTCTTAAGTTCCTATTTTATTTTATTTCTCTTATGAGTGGTATCTCTTGCAGAATAGAATCATGTAGATTCTTCTTCATACAAGCTTCATAAAGAAATAGTTTTAAGGGAGGACTTCAAAGAGTATTTTGCCAAATTTGGTAAAGTGCGGGTAAATTGATTTTTGGTTGTCCTTTTTCTTTACAATTGGTTCATAATAGAAAAGGTTGTTGCTACATTTGCATCCAATCCAACATTGAATTAAAAAGTGTGCATGTTATTTGGTGATTGGCCTAATGTTAAAAAAACATATTTATGCATTTAAGAAAAGGATATGCGCATGGTACTGAACAATGAGAAAAACATTGTCGGCCATATCTCAAATCAAGTTATTTGGTGTATTTCAGGGCGGGCGTGTAATTAGAGAACAAAACACTACGACGTCAAATGAGATTATCGAACTGAACTGATTGTACTGAAAAGTAGGACCTAAACTTGTGCTACTAGCCAACCTTTTCTTCAGGGAATGCCAAGATATTTGCCAAACAAGGCCATAGGATGGTACTCCCTCCGTTCCGATTTACTTGTCGTGGTTTTAGTTCAATTTGAACTAAAACCATGACAAGTAAATCGGAACGGAGGGAGTATGTTCAAACATACACCTTTTACTCATCATGACATGATATTTTATTCTGTTGTGCCCTTACTCCTTTTCTATCTCCCGACAGTACTTTCAGGTGCTATACACTGACAACCTATCAGGTGAGAATCGATTTGTGGATCTTTCCCTTTTTTGAACTGGTTGTTATGTGGTTCTTGGGGACTCGCACTCTGTTTTATTTCTTTTTTACCTCCTATTTATGGGCTCCCTTCTGTTAGGGAGTCAACCGATGACCAGATGGGTATCTTGTTGCTCATCTCCAGCAAGTCGGGCTCCAGTGTGTTTCGGTCAGCATCCACGGAGGAGCAGGTAACTGACGGCATTTACGCTGTCGGGCTCACTGTCCTCATCACACGTGACCACAACCCACCCAACCAACTATAATCCTTTGTTCATACATTTCATTGAAACCTCATGCTTGACTGCACATCTTGGTTGTGTGATGTGATGGGAACATATTTTCGGTATTAGTTTTGTCATATGATGATGATTTCTTTCCAACAAGTAGTCACACTAATTAAATTCAGAAATTTGTTGGACAAGTCAACTTTGTAGATTCATTGTGTATGATTAAAGTTGGCATTAGATAAACAAAGAATGTGATCTGCCTCTCTAAATTTGCTCTAATTCTAAAGTGTGCAACGACTTCTAGCGCTTGATTAAAAATGGTCATTTGCTATTCATCATTTATTTTCTATTTTAAATCTTATTATATCTAATCTGCCCACTATTTCTTTTTTCAAGATTCTATAGTTAACACAAACTTGTTTGGGACTAAAGGCTTTGTTGTTGTTGTCTATAGTTAACACAAAATCCAATCTCAGAGTTAGCAACATAGTATACACTACCAGTTTGGTCATTACTGCAAGATGCTGCTAACGCGACACTACGATCAGAGACCCTTCGAGAAACTGTGTGCGATGCAATAATCGCAAATGATGCTGTATGAAAACCGTCAGAAAGGTATAAAATGTTTGCGATGATGGATGCATCAAACACGGCTCAGGTTTTAGCTACATGTGCGATGAAGGGCATACGGTTCAGTTTAATTAACTGTTTGTGATGAGGAGGAACAAAAGAAACGGGCAGCCAGATGAAGGCGTGTGTGATTCAGGGCATACACTCAGAAGGATGAACTGTTTGTGATTAGGCAACACAAAAGAAACGGTCAGCCAGATGAAGGTGTGTGTGATTGAGGGCATACGCTTAAAAGGATTAACTGTTTGCGATTAGTCAACAGAACATAAATGGGTCAGCCAGATCAACGTGTATGGGATTGATTGCATACACTTCACATGGATGAACTGTTTGCGATTAGCCACAATAAATTGAAACAGTTAGATAAATCAACGTGTGTGCACTAGACGGACACACACATTTTAATTAAAAGAACCGTGCGCGATGGTGCTAACATTGCCTATTGCGGTGCACCCTATGGTGCAAACGCCACGTACGCGGCCGAGAAGGCGTACGTGCCCACGTTACGTCTTTCGGAAATAGTGCTGCACTTATAAACGTCAGTAAATTTTGAGCATGCGTTCTGTCACATTCCAAATTGCAAATTTGTTCACACCAATCAAAATCTAAACGATTTCCCACTTAGGAGCGTATTACTACGCGGTTATAAATACTACTACTCCAAGATGACTGCACATTCCTTCTCAACTTCTCATCCACAAAAAGTCAAAAACAAACAAGTCATTCATCATCTTTTCCTTGTGTCCACCATTGCCAATGTGAGTTCTGGGTTGAGAGATTGCCACCAGGGAGAGGCAAGCCTGGAAGCAGGAGCACGAGAGATGTCCCGCCTCACCGCGAAAGGAGCCAACATGTCTCGCCGCACGGTCCTAGCAGCAGAGAGGTCCCGCCGCGCCGTCGAAGCAGCACGAAGGACCCGCTGCGTCGTCGATGCAGCAGACTGGTTCGGCCACATCGCGGAAGCAGAAGAGATGTCCCGCCGCGCCGCGAATGCAGCAGAGATGTCCTCCCACGCCGCAGAGGCCTGGGAAATTGCCTCGCGGACAGGCGCATGCGTGCCCTCGTCCTTAGGCAGATGGATTAGATCTCCAGGTGGACGAGGTTGCAGGATGACCTGCAAGCCTCGTTTGAACAGTCTACCGACGTCATCCGGCAACTAAATGAGAGTAATGCGAAGCTCCAGGCCGAGCGCGACCTGCTGAGGGTGAAGATCGTCGAAAGTGCGGAGCAGCAGGAGTAGACCACTGCCTTGTTGAAGAGGACCGGCGTCATCGTCGAGAAACTTATGGACGAGAATGTCAGGCTATGCATCAAGCGCAGAAGGTTGGTGGAGGAATCCGTGGATGCTCTCAACCAGCATCTTGAGGACAAGAAAGAGCTCGTCGCCGCCCGCCGCAGAGACTAGTTCCTGCTATGGCTTCCTTCTTCTTTTGCCCTTGTGTATATCGGGCGTTGCTGCATGTGGCTTTTTTTAATTATTTTATAAATATGTAAGACAATCATTATCCAATTTCATTGTCCTTATATTCATCATGCTTGCTATAAGTCACAGTCGATGCTATATAGGTCCGTCAGATCTTACATCAAGATCCGTGCAAAACTTTCTTTTCAGATTTTCATTTTTCTCTTTTAAATCTCAGTTCAGTGAGACATATAGCCACGCTGTAGAACAGGTGCTCGGGCACCATTAATGGAGACGTTGGAGGGAGGTGCGCGATGGGTAGCGGCCAAAAGGGCTCTCCTCCCGATGAGCACGCTCAGGGGTCTGATCGCACGCCTCCCGTACTCAAATAGCTACCCTGCACGGCACCTCCTAGCCAATAAAAAGGGGACGCGTGGCCGCACGTAATTGGTAAGTCGAACGCCCATAGTTTTAATAATAGTTGCATTTTTGATTTGTAACGTGACAACACTTGTTCCAAAAATACTTTGTTGATTGTTAATGTGTGCGCCTTCGCAAATCGGACATAAAAATTACCACAACATGTTGGTGCCATGTCATGAGACCATGTCAAGTTTCATGATTTTCAGGCATGTTTTGGAATTACAAGAATTAAAAAACCAAGTTTCTCAATCTTTTCGGCCGAGCCACGACACCCAGATGTTTGAATTTCACTCCCATTTCTTGCAGGACCTAGAAATTCACCCAAAGACACACATGTGATTTTTCAAACAACTTTGGTGCACTGGAGAATGTACTTGTAGTTTAAATTTGAATTATGCACATTAAATGTGCAGAAACTCAATTAATATATAAAAAGGTCAAACGACCCCAGAATAATTCCAAAATTTAGCACGGTACTTCTATTTGGTCTAATCTGTCTGTGTAAAAAATTTAAGGCGGGAGAAGGCAGTGTACGTATATCGTTTCGCACACGGAGGTGACACGTTCCCTCTTGAAACCACGAGTCTTCTTGAGGGAAGCTTCGGTTTGCAAGAAGCTTACACTAGAGCTTGTCCCAGTTCGGCCAGAAAAATTACCGCAGAATGTTGGTGCCATGTCATGACACCATGCCAAGTTTCATGATTTTTAGGCGTGTTTTAGATTTACATGAATTAAAAAACCAAGTTTCTCAATCTTTCCGGTCATGCCACGACGCCCAGATGTTTGAATTTCACTTCCATCTCTTGCATGGGATCTAGAAATTCACCCAAGGACACACATGTGATTTTTCAAACAATTTTGGTGCACAGAAGCATGTGCTTACAGTTCAAATTTGAATTATGCACATTAAAAGCCCCAAAAACTCAATTAATGTATAAAAAGGCGAAACGAGCCCGGAATAATTCCAAAATTTAGCACGGTACTTCTATTTGGTCTAATTTGGCTGCGCAAAAAAATTAAGGCGGGAGAAGGCAGTGTACGTATGTCGTTTCGCACACGGAGGTGGCACGTTCCCTCTCAGAACCACGAGCCTTCTTGAGGGATGCTCCGGTTTGCAAGAAGCTTACACCAAAGCTTGTCCCAATTCGGCCAAAAAAATTACCGCAACATGTTGGTGCCATGTCATGATACCATGCCAAGTTTCATGATTTTCAGGCGTGTTTTGGAAGTATAGGAATTAAAAAACCAAGTTTCTCAATCTTTCCGGCCGAGCAACGACGTCAGATGTTTGAATTTCACTCCAATCTCTTGCATGGGACCTAGAAATTTACCCAAGGACACACACATGATTTTTCAAACAACTTTGGTGCACTGGAGCCTGTGCTTGTAGTTTAAATTTGAATTATGCACATTAAATGCCCAGAAACTCAATTAATATATAAAAAGGCGAAATGAGCCCGAAATAATTCCAAATTTTAGCAGGGTATTTCTATTTGGTCTAATCTGGCTGTGTAAAAAAATAAAGTCGGGAGAAGGCAGTGTATGTATGTCGTTTCGCACACGGATATGACACGTTCCCTCTCGGAACCACGAGCCTTCTTGAGGGAAGCTCCAGTTTGAAAGAAGCTTACACCAAAGCCTGTCCCAATTCGGCCAAAAACATTACCGCAGTTTGTTCGTGCCATGTCATGACACCATGCCAAGTTTCATGATTTTCAGGCGTGTTTTGTAATTACAGGAATTAAAAAACCAACTTTCTCAATCTTTCCGGCCGAGCCACGACGCCCAGATGTTTGAATTTCAGTCCCATCTCTTGCATGTGACCTAGAAATTCACCCAAGGAAACACATGTGATTTTTCAAACAACTTTCGTGCATTCGAGCCTGTGCTTGTAGTTCAAATTTGAATTATGCACATTAAATGCTCAAAAACTCAATTAATGTATAAAAAAGGCCAAACGAACCCGGAATAATTCAAAATTTTAGCACGATACTTCTATTTTGTCTAATCTGGCTGTGTAAAAAAATTAAGACGGGATAAGGCAGTGTACGTATGTCGTTTCGCACATGGAGGTGACACGTTTCCTCTCGGAACCACGAGCCTTCTTGAGGGAAGCTCCGGTTTGCAGGAAGCCTACACCAAAGCTTGTCCCAATTGGGCCAGAAAACTTACGGCAACATGTTGGTGCCATGTCATGAAAACATGCCAAGTTTCATGATTTTCAGATGTGTTTTGGAATTACAGGAATTAAAAAACCAAGTTTCTCAATCTTTTCGGCTGAGCCACGACGCCCAGATTTTTGAAATTCAGTCCCATCTCTTGAATGGGACCTAGAAATTCATCCCAGGATACACATGTGATTTTTCAAACAATTTTGGTGCATTCGAGCCTATGCTTGTAGTTCAAAATTGAATTATGCACATTAAATGCTCAAAAACTCAATTAATGTATAAAAAAGGCCAAACGAACCCGGAATAATTCAAAATTTTAGCACGATACTTCTATTTTGTTTAATCTGGCTGTGTAAAAAAATTAAGACGGGATAAGGCAGTGTACGTATGTTGTTTCGCACACGGAGGTGACACGTTTCCTCTCGGAACCACGAGCCTTCTTGAGGGAAGCTCCGGTTTGCAAGAAGCTTACACCAAAACTTGTCCCAATTGGGCCAAAAAAATTACCGCAGCATGTTGGTGCCATGTCATGACACCATGCCAAGTTTCATGATTTTCAGATGTGTTTTGGAATTACAGGAATTAAAAAAACCAAGTTTCTCAATCTTTCCGGCCAAGCCACGACGCCCGGATGTTTGAATTTCACTCCCATCTCTTGAATGGGACCTAGAAATTCACCCCAGGACACACATGTGATTTTCAAACAACTTTGGTGCACTAGAGAATGTGCTTGTAGTTCAAATTTGAATTATACACATTAAATGCGTAGAAACTCAATTAATGTATAAAATAGGCCAAACGAACATGGAATAATTCCAAAATTTAGCATGATACTTCTATTTGGTCTAATCTTCCCGTGTAAAAAAATTAAGCCGAGAGAAGGCTGTGTACGTATTTCGTTTCGCACATGGAGGTGACAAGTTCCCTCTCGGAACCACGAGCCTTCTTGAGGGAAGCTCTGGTTTGCAAGAAGCTTACACCAAAGCTTGTCCCAATTCAGCCAAAAAAATTACCGCAGCATGTTGGTGCCATGTCATGACACCATGCCAAGTTTCATGATTTCAGGCGTGTTTTGGAAGTATAGGAATTAAAAAACAAAGTTTCTCAATATTTCAGGCCGAGCCACGATGCCAGATGTTTGAATTTCACTCCAATATCTTGCATGGGACATAGAAATTCACCCAAGGACACACATGTGATTTTTCAAACAACTTTGGTGCATTGGAGCCTATGCTTCTAGTGCAAATTTGAATTATACACATTAAATGCCCAGAAACTCAATTAATGTATAAAAAGGCGAAACGAACCCGAAATAATTCCATAATTAGCACGGTAATTATATTTGGTCTAATTTGGCTATGCAAAAAAATTAAGGCGGGAGAAGGCAGTGTACGTATGTCGTTTCGCACATGGAGGTGGCACGTTTCCTCTCGGAACCACGAGCCTTCTCGAGGGAAGCTCTGGTTTGCAAGAAGCTTACACCAAAGCTTGTCCCAATTCGGCCAAAAAAATTACCGCAGCATGTTGGTGCCATGTCATGACACCATGCCAAGTTTCATGATTTTCAGGCGTGTTTTGGAAGTACATGAATTAAAAAACCAAGTTTCTCAATCTTTCCAGCCGAGCCACGACGTCAGATATTTGAATTTCACTCCAATCTCTTGCATGGACATAGAAATTCGCCCAAGGACACACATGTGATTTTTCAAACAATTTTGGTGCACTGGAGCCTGTGCTTGTAGTTCAAATTTGAATTATGCACATTAAATGCCCAGAAACTCAATTAATGTATAAAAAGGGGAAACGAGCCCGGAATAATTCCAAAATTAGGACGGTACTTATATTTGGTCTAATCTGGCTGTGTAAAAAAACTAAGGCGGGAGAAGGCAGTGTACATATGTCATTTCGCACACGTTGGTGGCACGTTCCCTCTCGGAACCACAAGCCTTCTTGAGGGAATCTCCGGTTTGCAAGAAGCTTACACCAAAGATTGTCCCAATTCGGCCAAAAAAATTATCGCAGCATGCTGATGCCATGTCATGACACCATGCCAAGTTTCATGATTTTCAGGCGTGTTTTGAAAGGTTAGGAATTAAAAAACCAAGTTTCTCAATCTTTTCGGCCGAGCCACGACGCCCAGATGTTTGAATTTCAGTCCCATGTCTTGCATGCGACCTAGAAATTAACCCAAGGAGACACATGTGATTTTTCAAACAACTTTGGTGCACACGAGCCTGTGCTTGTAGTTCAAATTTGAATTATGTACATTAAATGCTCAGAAACTCAATTAATGTATAAAAAGGCCAAACGAACCCGGAATAATTCCAAAATTTAGCACGATACTTCTATTTTGTCTAATCTGGCTGTGTAAAAAAATTAAGGCGGGAGAAGGCAGTGTACGTATGTCGTTTAGCACACGGAGGTGACACGTTTCCTCTCAGAAACACGAGCCTTCTTGAGGGAAGCTGCGGTTTGCATGAAGCCTACACCAAAGCTTGTCCCAATTCGGCCAAAAAACTTACCGCAGCATGTTGGTGCCATGTCATGAGACCATGCCAAGTTTCATGATTTTCAGATGTGTTTTGGAATTACAGGAATTAAAAAACCAAGTTTCTCAATCTTTCCGGCCAAGCCACGACGCCCGGATGTTTTAATTTCACTCCCATCTCTTGAATGGGACCTAGAAATTCACCCCAGGACACACATGTGATTTTTCAAACAACTTTGGTGCACTAGAGAATGTGCTTGTAGTTCAAATTTGAATTATACACATTAAATGCGTAGAAACTCAATTAATGTATAAAAAAGGCCAAACGAACAATTCCAAAATTTAGCATGATACTTCTATTTGGTCTAATCTTCCTGTGTAAAAAAATTAAGGCGGGAGAAGGCTGTGTACGTATTTCGTTTCGCACATGGAGGTGACACGTTCCCTCTCGGAACCACGAGCCTTCTTGAGGGAAGCTCTGGTTTACAAGAAGCTTACACCAAAGCTTGTCCCAATTCAGCCAAAAAATTACCGCAGCATGTTGGTGCCATGTCATGACACCATGCCAAGTTTCATGATTTCACGCGTGTTTTGGAAGTATAGGAATTAAAAAACAAAGTTTCTCAATATTTCAGGTCGAGCCACGACACCAGATGTTTGAATTTCACTCCAATCTCTTGCATGGGACCTAGAAATTCACCCAAGGACACATATGTGATTTTTCAAACAACTTTGGTGCACTGGAGCCTGTGTTTGTAGTTCAAATTTGAATTATGCACATTAAATGCCCATAAACTCAATTAATGTATAAAAAGGCGAAACGAGCCCGGAATAATTACAAAATTTAGCGCGGTACTTCTATTTGGTCTAGTCTGGCTGTGTAAAAAATAAAGCGGGAGAAGGCAGTGTACGTATGTCGTTTCGCAGACGGAGGTGGCACGTTCCCTCTTGTAACCACGAGCCTTCTTGAGGAAAGCTCCGGTTTGCAAGAAGCTTACACCAAAGCTTGTCCCAATTCGGCCAAAAAAATTACCGCAACATGTTGGTGCCATGTCATGACACCATGCCAAGTTTCATGATTTTCAGGCATGTTTTGGAAGTACATGAATTAAAAAACCAAGTTTCTTAATCTTTCCGGCCGAGCCACGACGCCAGATGCTTGAGTTTCACTCCAATCTATTGCATGGGACCTAGAAATTCACCCAAGGACACACATGTGATTTTTCAAACAACTTTGGTGCACTTCAGCCTGTGCTTGTAGTTCAAATTTGAATTATGCACATTAAATGCCCAGAAACTCAATTAATGTTTAAAAAGGCGAAACGAGCCCGTAATAATTCCAAAATTTAGCATGGTACTTCTATTTGGTCTAATCTGGTCGTGTAAAAAAATTAAGGCGGGAGAAGAGAATGTACGTATGTCGTTTCGCACACGGAGGTGGCACGTTCCCTGTCGGAACCACGAGCCTTCTTGAGGGAAGCTCTGGTTTGCAAGAAGCTTACACCAAAGCTTGTCCCAATTCGGCCAAAACATTACCGCAGCATGTTCGTGCCATGTCATGACACCATGCCAAGTTTCATGATTTTCAGGCGTGTTTTAGAATTACAGGAATTAAAAAACCAAGTTTCTCAATCTTTCCGGCCGAGCCATGACGCCCAGATGTTTGAATTTCAGTCCCATCTCTTGCGTGCGACCTAGAAATTCACCCAAGGACACACCTGTGATTTTTCAAAAAACTTTGGTGCACCGGAGCCTGTGCTTGTAGTTCAAATTTGAATTATGCACATTAAATGCTCAGAAACTCAATTAATGTATAAAAGGGTCAAACGAACCCGGAATAGTTCCAAAATTTAGCATGATACTTCTATTTTGTCTAATCTGGCTGTGTGAAAAAATTAAGGCGGTAGAAAGTTGTGTATGTATGTCGTTTAGCACACGGAGGTGACACGTTTCCTCTCGGAAACACGAGCCTTCTGGAGGGAAGCTCCGGTTTCCAAGAAGCCTACACCAAAGCTTGTCCCAATTCGGCCAAAAAAACTTACCGCAGCATGTTGGTGCCATGTCATGACACCATGCCAAGTTTCATGATTTTCAGATGTGTTTTGGAATTACAGGAATTAAAAAACCAAGTTTCTCAATCTTTCCGGCCGAGCCACGACGCCCGGATGTTTGAATTTCACTCCCACCGCTTGCATGGGACCTAGAAATTCACCCCAGGACACACATGTGATTTTTCAAACAACTTTGGTGCACTGGAGCACGTGCTTGTAGTTCAAATTTGAATTATACACATTAAATGCGCAGAAACTCAAATAATGTATAAAATGGCCAAACGAACATGGAATAATTTCAAAATTTAGGATGATACTTCTATTTGGTCTAATCTTCCTGTGTAAAAAAATTAAGGCGGGAGAAGGCTATGTACGTATATAGTTTCGCACACGGAGGTGACACTTTGCCTCTCGGAACCAGGAGCCTTCTTGTGGGAAGCTCCGGTTTGCAAGAAGCTTACACCAAAGCTTGTCCCAATTCATCCAGAAATTTACTACAGCATGTTGGTGCCATGTCATGACACCATGCCAAATTTCATGATTTTCAGCCGTGTTTTGGATTTACAAGAATTAAAAAACCAAGTTTCTCAATCATTCCGGCCAAGACACAACACCCAGATGTTTGAATTTTATTCCCATTTCTTGCATGGGACCTATACATTCACCCAAAGACACACATGTGATTTTCAGCAAAATTTGGTGCATTAGAGCATGCGCTTGTAGTTCAAATTTGAGTTATGCATATTAAATGCCCAGAAACTCAATTAATGCATAAAAATGCCAAACGAACCCGGAATAGTTCCAAATTTAAACACGACACTCATGTACTAGTTGCATGTTCACTATACGTAAATGTTCTAGCAATTCAAACACCATCCTTTCCCTTTGTAACACCATTTTTTCTTTCAAAACATAATGAAAAAATCATGTATACCACAAACAGTTTACTAGAAAGAATCGTGTGGGATGCGATATAAAATATCTTGGCGCACCGTCTTGTCTGACTTACGTAGGAAGCTTCGTCGTCTACAGTCCACCGCCCCCGCTTGAACCACATTTGCGCGCCAGTTTCTCGCGGCACCGAGCAAATTTTTTTGCCACCACGGAAATATCTATCTTCCCGCCCCCTCCCACCTACCAGAAGCCACATTTCCATTGTTCCTCCTTGGTTTCCAAGTTCGAACCTTCACTGCTGCTTACTGGCAGCTCAGCCTCCTCACCGGTGACCCTTCTTCTTGCAGCGCCGCCTCCTTGCCATCTACCACTCTTCTTGCAGCGCCGCCTCCTGATAATCCCCAAGTGCAGGGAATCATCATAGCAATTCCCAAAGGTGGAAGTGATAAGTATGGAGTGTCGAATCCACAAGGAGCTAAAGAGAATATCAATATTCTCTCAAGCCCTATCTGCCACTGATACGACTATACATACACCGAACGTTTGCATCCAACTAGAAATGAGAAATATAACTATGTTGTGGGTATGAAGAGGATAACTTTGCATGATATCGGAGAGCTAAAACATAAAAGTAGGTGCTGTTATCATAAAGTTAGAATATATTACTAAATATTATAAATAGCGAGTGTGGAATAATGGTGGGTCAGTGTGCGGAATTGTCTTAGGCAATTGTTAACAAGACCGATAGTCGGCATCCTCAACTACTAAAGATCATTACGGTAAAACCCAACCATAGAATTAAAGCATCAAGTCCCCTTTATCCCATACGCAACAATCCCCTTACTCGGGTTTATGCTTCTGTCACTCAAGCAACCCACTATAAGCGAATCATGAATGTATTGCAACACCCTACAACGGGAATCCCTCACGCTCGAGGGACACAGAGGGCACAATAGGACATCACCAAACTAAAACATACAATTTATACCAATCTAGATCATCAATCAATCCAAGGACAAAGGATATCTACTCAAAACATCATAGGATGGCAACACATCATTGGATCATAATATGTGGCATAAAGCACCATGTTCAAGTAGGGATTATAGCGGGGTGCGGGAGAATGGACCGCGTAAAAGAGATGAGGATGGTGATGTTGATGAAGACGATCACCGCGGCGATGATTTCCCTCCCGATGGCACTCCGGCGCCACCGAGAGAGAGAGAGAGAGAGAGAGAGAGAGAGAGAGAGAGGAGAGGTTCTCCCCCTTGTGCTTCCTCCTCCATGGCCTCCCCCCTGGATGGGGAGAGATTCTCCCTCTGGTCCTTGGCCTTCATGACAATGATGCCCCCTCCGGGATCCTCCTCCATGCCCTCCAGTGATGTTGCCCCCCTTTGACAGGGTGCCAGAGAGGGCCTAGATTGATTTCTCGTGGCTACAGAGGCTTGCGGCGGCGGAACTTCCAATCTACGTTATTTTCTGGAGGTCTCTATATTTATAGGAATTTTTGGGGTCGGTTTCACGTCAGGGGGGTCTCTGAGTCGTCCACGAGATAGGGGCCCACGCCCAGGGGGGTGGGGTGCGCCTGTAACGCCCTCGATGCGGCTATATCTCCCACGTGTCGAAGCACGACTTAGAGGCATAACCGCATTGAAAGAAATGTCGCAAGTGAGGTAATCTTCACACAACCCATGTAATACATAAGGGAAAAGATACATAGTTGGCTTACAATCGCCACTTCACACAATTACATGAATAAAGCATTGCATCAACCAAATACAATCAAGGTCCGACTACGGAACCAAAAAAAAAGAAGAACCCCAAATGCGACAAGGTCCCCCGATCGACCCCAACTGGGCTCCACTACTGATCAACTGGAATGAAACAACACAAAGGACAAGATCTTCATCGAGCTCCTCCTGAGCTTGGTTGCGTCATCTGCACGGACTCATCGGCACCTGCAAGCTGGATTTGGAAGTATCTGTGAGTCATGGGGACTCAGCAATCTCGCACCCTCGCGATCAAGACTATTTAAGCTTATGGGTAAGGTAAAGGTAAGAGGTGGAGCTGCAGCAAGCGACTAGCATATATGGTGGCTAACATACGCAAATGAGAGCGAGAAGAGAAGGCAAAGCACGGTCGATAAAAGTATGATCAAGAAGTGATCCTAAAACAACCTACGTCAAGCATAACTCCAACACTGTGTTCACTTCCCGGACTCCGCCGGAAAGAGACCATCACGGCAACACACGCGGTTGATGCATTTTAATTAAGGTCAACTTCAGGTTTTCTACAACCGGACGTTAACAAATTCCCATCTGCCGATAACCGCGGGCACGGCTTTCGAAAGTTCAAATCCCTGCAGGGGTGTCCCAACTTAGCCCATGACAAGCTCTCACGGTCAACGAAGGAATAGACCTCCTCCCGAGACATTCCGATCAGACTCGGTATCCCGGTTCTACAAGACATCCTCGACAATGGTAAAACAAGTCCAGCAAGACCACCCGCTGTGCCGACAAATCCCAATAGGAGCTGCACATATCTCGTTCTCAGGGCACACCGGATAAGCTAAGCGTACAGGAGCCGTCGTAACCCAAGTTGCCAAGGGATGGCCCTGCACGGTGCTCTGGGTTGGACCAACACTCAGAGGAGCACTGGCCCGGGGGTTTAAATAAAGATGACCCTTGAGTCTGCAGAACCCAAGGGAAAGAAAAGGCTAGGTGGCAAATGGTAAAATCAATGTTGGGCCTTGCTGGAAGAGTTTTATTCAAGGCGAACTGTCAAGGGGTTCCCATTATAACCCAACCGCGTAAGGAACGCAAAATCCGGGAACATAACACCGATATGACGGAAACTAGGGCGGCAAGAGTGGAACAAAACACCAGGCATAAGGCTGAGCCTTCCACCCTTTACCAAGTATATAGGTGCATTAATTAAATAAGAGATATTGTGATATCCCAACAAAATATCCATGTTCCAACATGGAACAAGCTCCAATCTTCACCTGCAACTAATAACGCTATAAGAGGGGCTAAGCAAAGCGGTAACATAGCCAAACAACGGTTTGCTAGGATAAGGTGGGTTAGAGGCTTGGTTCAACAATATGGGAGGCATGATAAGCAAGTGGTAGGTATCGCAGCATAGGCATAGCAAAAGAGCGAGCAACTAGCAAGCAAAGATAGAAGTGATTTCGAGGGTATGGTCATCTTGCCTGAAATCCCGCAAGGAAGAAGAACGAGTCCATGAGGAAGACAAACGGACGTAGACGAACGAATCCTCACAACACGACGTTATCGGAACCAAACCGAAGAAGCAACACCGGAAAGAAGCAAACAATCATGGTAAACAACCACCACATAAATATGGCATGATGCACAACCAAGTATGATGCATGTCCGGTTTAATGAAGCATGGCATGGCAAAATGCACAAACAATCCTACAAATTAAGTGGAGCTCAACATGCAACTCCGTTGCATATTGACGAAACACCACATTCAAGTTATTTGGTTCGATCTCATTTATGTACCCAACAATATTCAATGTTGTTAGCATGGCAAGAGATGAAGCATAAAGAAACTACACATCTAGTCAAGGTTAAATGAGGCCGGAAGCAACGAACAACAAATCTGGAATCTCCTCATGTGCATATATTAGGTTAGGTCCTGTTCTGCCCTAAACCATATTTTATAGTTATTAAACATGCAAGATGACGCCACCATGTTAAACTAGGCAAAATTCTACCCCATTTACATATAAAGATTATTTAATTCGGAGCTACGGTTATTTAGTTATGAATTAAAGCATTTTAACATGGCATAGGAGTAGATTTAACCAAACATCATTTTAGACATTTTAAACATGGATGAAAATGACATATTATGAAACTAGATGAAAAACTAAACATATTTCATATATAATTCATTTTAATCCGATGCACGAATTGTGAGTTATTATATGCATGTTGGGCAAGGGGTTTTCTGTAAATTTGCAAACTCATGGATAAATAGATAAATCACTCCGTAGAAAAAAAAACATGAGTTAGGCCAAAACTGGCCCAAACTGGGCTCTACATGAGCAATTTGAAGATGGGCTTCCTCACATTGGGCCTCACAGAGCTAGGCATTGCTCGAAGCGATGCTGGGCCGCGACGGGAGAGAAGGCCGGCCCATGCAGCTGGCCAGCGCAGTCAATGCGCGGCTCGACCAGGCTCCTCTCGCACGATCTGATGAGCCAGGCAGCAGCGGTTCAGCGCGGCAGGACGAGGCAGCTCTGCAGCAGTCGAGGACAGCGTCTGGCACGATGCAGGGGACGGCGAGGGAACCTGGGCTCCGGGAAGACGGCGGTGGGACGGAGATGGATCCAGGCCAGGTTCGGGCGGGGGCCCGGCGAAGAGGAGGTCGGGGACGGCCATGGGGTTCCGGCGTGGCGTGAAGAGGCCCTGGATGGCGGCGTTGAGCTCCTGCTGGTGGCGAGAGGGTCCTCGGATGCAGGCAGGAGGGAGCTGCAGGGGCGCCTGGTCGCTGGCAACGCAACTGGTCACGAGGACGGGCGCGGGGCGAAGCAGTCAATGGCGCGGGGCGGTTGCAGCAATTGTAGCTGCCACTCGTTTCAGAGGAGAAGCTGCGCGATGGGGGACTTGCAGCGGCGGCGCGCGGCGGAGGCCATGACAGTGAGGTCGCCGGGGCCCTGGGCGGTGGAGGTCGTTCCCGGCGGCGGGCTTGACGGATCGAGGCAAGAGAAGGCCCTGGGCGGCCTTGGAGGAGCTCCTGTTGCTGCAGTTCCAAGAGAGGAAGAGAGGTCAGGGAGGCAGAGAGAGAAATGGGTGAATCAAGGGCAAAGGAGGGCCGACGGGCTCATCTGATGGGGTCCTAGTTATCGGATCTGGTGGAGGCCCTCTAGCGCTGCTACTGGTGGTTGCCGGCGGCGAGGAGGAGGAGCACGAGGAGGATCTAGATCAAAGAAGAGTAGTGGCTGGGCGCCGAATGAGAGGCACAGGTGGATCGGGAGGAGATCCCGAGGTTGGGGAATGAGTGCGGCGGCGGCGGCTGGGAGGATCCCTAGAATTTAGGGATTTGGTCTGAAATTAGACTAGAGGTGGATTATAAATATACACCACAGATTAGGTTAGGGGCTATCTCGACCCTACGATCGCAATCAGGCGATCACGGATAAAATAGCTACGGAGTCCATTTTACGAAACGGAGATGTTTTGTAGACATTTGGGGATGATCCGGACACAACGGTGACGACTGCTCAGGTCGGGTCCAGGACAACTTTCCGGGCGCGCGCGCGAAGAGGACCGCAGGCTGACGAGAGAGGTTAGGTTGGACCTGGCGGTAGGTAGTGAGCTGTGTAGGCGGTCTCGAGCTGAGATAAGAGAAGAGAGAGAGGACCGATGACTGTTTCCGGAGACCGGAAACGTCCGACGTTAGACCGGCTATAATGCCGCTATAGTTTAACGGTTAGGCTATCAAACAAACTCCGAATGCGACGAAAATTGACAGGCGGTCTACCTACACTATAGTAAGACCGCACGCCAACTTTCAACCCATTCCGAAAACATTTTCTGGCCACTTATAAAATACTATTTCGGACATGCCGCGGGCGCGTGCAAGTGTGTCTGGGCTCAGAACGGTCAACGGAAGGAACTGGAAACCCGGACGGATGCAAGTTTTGAAAACATGATGATGCAATGCACATGATGACATGATAAGATGCGACATGCAAGCAAAAACAACGCACCAACATCGAATAACTGGAGGACACCTGGCACAACGGTCTCGGGGCGTCACAGCGCCCCCCACCCTCGTGGACGGCTCAGGACTCTTCTGGCCCAACTCTTTTACTCCGGGGCTTCTTTTGGTCCATAAAAATCATCAAAAATTGGCACGTCAATTGGACTCCATTTGGTATTCCTTTTCTGCAATACTCAAAAACAAGGGAAAAACAGAAACTAACATTGGGCTCTAGGTTAATAGGTTAGTCCTAAAAATCAAATAAAATAGCATATAAATTCATATAAAACATCTAATATGGATAATATAATAGAATGAATACTTCATAAATTATAGATACGTTGGAGACGTATCAGCATCCCCAAGCTTAATTCTTGCTAGTCCTCGAGTGGGTAAATGATAAAAGAAATAATTTATGAAGTGTGAATGCTAGCAAGTGCATAAGTTTGATCAATGATAGTTCCAATCACTTTTTCTAGCATCATTATATATCATAACAGTAGCTCAACTCATGGAACTTCTCATGATCAAGTAACAAGCTATTCACAAGTTAAAGTATAGATCATAAACTTTCTTGAAAACTAACAAACCGTGCTCATAGTCATCAAACAATTGCAATTCATCTTATTTTCGAGAAGGGTCCATGTAAGAGCTTTGATTCAGTAAACTCCACATACTCAACTATCATTTAATCTTTCACAATTGCTAACACTCATGTGATATTTATGGGTTCAAAGTTTTAATCGGACACACAGAAAGATAGGGGCTTATAGTTTCGCCTCCCAACCTTTTACCTCAAGGGTAATGTCAACAATAATAATTTATGAAAACCATCATCCAAGTGGATATATATATCCGGATCGCTCCAACACAAAGTGCTTTCCAAAGGAAAAAGTGTAAAAAGGAAAGGTGATGATCACCATGATTCTTGTATAAAGTATAGGACAAAAATAAAAGATAGGCCCTTCGCAGAGGGAAGCAGAGGTTGTCATGTGTTTTTATGGTTGGATGCATGAAATCTTAGTAAAAAGGAATGTCACTTTATATTGCCACTTGTGATATGGACCTTTATTATGCAGTCCGTCGCTTTTATTTCTTCCACATCACGAGATCGTATAAAGCTTATTTTCTCCACACTAATAGATCATACATATTTAGAGATCAATTTTTATTCCTTGCAACAATGACAACTTACTTGAAGGATCTTACTCAATCCATAGGTAGATATGGTGGACTCTTATGGCAAAACTGGGTTTAAGGATATTCGGAAGAACAAGTAGTATCTCTACTTGGTGCAAAGAATTTGGCTAGCATGAGGGGGAAAGGCAAGCTCAACATGTTGGATGATCCAAGACAATATAACGTTTCGGATATAGGAAAACATAACCCATTAAGTTGTCTTCCTTGTCCAACATCAACCTTTTAGCATGTCATATTTTAATGAATTCTCACAATTGCAAAAGATGTCCTAGATAGTATATTTATATGTGAAATCTCTCTTCCTTCAATATTCTTTCATGAATTGTTCAAGTGACCAATTCTGCGTTTGCTAACTTCCAATAAATTTACTACCTATACTTATTATGTGTGAAGTCATTACTCCCCATGTTGTAAGCATATGAAACATGTATAAAATCAGACTTATGATATTCAATTCATTCAACCATTTACTCGTAGGATATACATGAGGCACATGAGTAAATGACAAACTACTCCAAAAAGATATAAGTGAAGAATACTGAGTACTCAAATAATTAAATAGCCATGGGAGGATTCTTTTTCATTCAAGATTTCAGATCCAATGATTTTTATTCAAACAGCAAGTAAAATTGAAAATACGCTCCAAGCAAAACACATATCATGTGACAAATAAAAATATAGCTCCGAGCAAGGTATACCGATAGTTTTGAAGACGAAATAGGGGATGCCTTCCGGGGCATCCCCAAGCTTAGGTGCTTGAGTCTTACTTGAATATTACCTTGGGGTGCCTTGGGCATCTCCAAGCTTAGGGTGTTTCCACTCCTTATTCTCCTCATATCGATATCTCACCCAAAGCTTGAAAACTTCAATCACACAAAACTTAACGGAACTTCGTGAGATAGGTTAGTATGATAAAGACTAAACCATTCACTTTGGTACTGTCAAAGACAAGGTTCATAATTGTTCTCACAAAATTCCTACTGTACCATATCATTTCTACAATTTATATTGAGAAATATAAGCCATAGAAACTAGAAGACAAGCAAACTATGCAATGAAAACAGAATATGTCAGAAACTGAACAGTCTATAATCATCTGAACACCAACCATACTTCTACTACTACAAAAATTATGAAACAAATTGGTGGACGTGAGGAATTTGTCTATTAATCTTCTTAAAAAATAATCAACTCAATCGCACTCTTTTGTAAAAAATGACAGCTAATCTCATGAGCGCAAAGTTTCTATTTTTTACAGCAAGATCACATTAACTTTCACCCAAGTCTTCCCAAAGGTCTTACTTGGCACTTTATTGAAACAAAAGCTATAATACATGATTAATACAGTAACTTAATCATGAAAACACACAAAAAACAGTAAGGGTAAATATTGGGTTGTCTCCCAACAAGCGCTTTTCTTTAATGCCTTTTAGCTAGGCATGATGATTTCAATGATGCTCACATAAAAGATAAGAATTGAAACATAAAGAAAGCATCATGAAGAGTATGACTAGCACATTTAAATATAACCCACTTCCTATGCCTAGGGATTTTATGATCACATAATTTATAGGAACAAGAATCAATTAGCATAGGAAGGAAAAACAAGTATAGCTTCAAAACTTTAAGCACATAGAGAGGAAACTTGATATTATTGCGACTCCTACAAGCATGTATTCCTCCCTCATAATAACTTTAAGTAGCATCATGAATTAGATCAACAATATAGCCATCACATAAAGCATTCTGTTCATGATCTACAAGCATAGAAATTTTACTACTCTCCACATAAGCAAAATTCTCCTCATTCGGAATAGTGGGAGCAAACTTCTTCTAAATCCACTTTAGATGATAGTATTATTCATACTCGAAAAGATATAAGTGAAGTTCATGGAGCATTCTACAATTAATATAGATTAACCAATATCCAAGCTCAAAATATATAAGTTAAGCACACGAAGCATTCTATAAAACCATACTCAAAAGATTTAAGTGAAGCTGAAAGAGCAATTCTATAAGGTCATACTTAAAAGATATAAGTGAAGCACATGAAGTATTCTATAAATCAATAAAGGGCTATCTCATACTAGCATGTTTCTTTAAAGGAAAAACAAAAACACAAAGGACACAAATTATGTGAACAAAACAAAAACCGAGGTATACCGATAATTGTTGAAGAAGGAAGATGGGATGCCAACCGGGGAATCCCCAAGCTTAGATGCTTGAGTATCCTTGAAATATTTACTTGGGGTGCCTTGGGCATCCCCAAGCTTGAGCTCTTGCCTCTCTTTATTCTTCTCATATTGATAGCTCCTCGATCTCCGAACACTTCATCCACACAAAACTTTAACAAAAACTTTGTGAGACCCGTTAGTGTAATAAAGCAAATCACTACCTTTAGGTACTGTTGTAAACTTATTCCAATTTCATATTAGAACTATATCTATCGTATTCCAACTTCACCATGGTTCACCCCCCGATACTACCCATAGATTCATCAAAATAAGCGAACAACTCATAGAAAACAGAATCTGTCAAAAACAGGAAAATCTGTAGTAATCTGGAAGTTTAGTAAACTTCAGTAACTCCAAAAAATTCTAAAAATATGAAAATTTAAACAATTTGCACAAAAGTAGTGTACAAAAAGTTTTAGACCCATTTGACTTTCCTGTAAAAAATGTAAAATCACGTGCTACAGCCAAAGTTTCTATTTTTGTACTGTACATAGTAAACAAGCAATCTAATCATCCTAAAACCGAAGCTTGGCACATTATTTTTATAATACAATGGATATATACAAGGGATTAATTATTTTAAGAGAAGCTTCCATGAATTGTTTTACATTGTTTCCATGAGTATGAACACAAGTGCTCAAGGTCGACCCTCATTTCTTCAATGCATAATCTTCCAATCACTTCTCTTATTGAAAAACTTTTTAGGCATGAGAGTCAAGTAATTTTTTTGTATTTTCATTCTTAAATTTTCTTGTAATGTTTCACCCACAACTAAATAGAAACAAAAAAGGAAAAACAAAATCTACTTAGTGAAGAAAGCAAACAAGCACACAAGAGAATATCAACCACACGCTATTGCTCCCCGGCAACGGCGTCAGAAAAGAGCTTGATAATCCCCAAGTGCAGGGAATCATCGTAGAAATTCCCAAAGGTGGAAGTGATAGTATGGCGTGTCGAACCCACAAGGAGCTAAAGGTAAGATCAATATTCTCTCAAGCCCTATCTGCCATAGATACGACTCTACGTACACCGAACATTTGCTTCCAACTAGAAACGAGAAACAAAACTACGTTGTGGGTATGAAGAGGATAACTTTGCATGATATCGGAGAGCTAAAACACAAAAGTAGGTGTTGTTATAATAAAGTTAGAATATATTACTAAATGTTATAAATAGCGAGTGTGGAATAATGGTGGATCGGTGTGCGGAATTGTCTTAGGCAATTGTTAACAAGACCGATAGTCGTCATTGCAATTTCATATGAGGGAGAGGCATAAGCTAACATACTTTCTCTTCTTGGATCATATGCACTTATGATTGGAACTATAGCAAGCATCCGCAACTACTAAAGATCATTAAGGTAAAACCCAACCATATCATTAAAGCATCAAGTTCGCTTTATCCCATACGCAACAATCCTCTTACTCGGGTTTATGCTTCTGTCATTCAAGCAACCCACTATAAGCGAGTCATGAACGTATTGCAACACCCTATAGAGGGAACCCCTCACGCTTGCGCGACACGGAGGGCATAATAGGAAAGCACCAAAATAAAACATACAACTTATACCAATCTAGATCATCAATCAACCCAAAGACAAAGGATATTTACTCAAAACATCATAGGATGGCAACACGTCATTGGATCATAATATGTGGCATAAAGCACCATGTTCAAGTAGGGATTACAGTGGGGTGCGGGAGAGTGGACCGCGTAAAAGAGATGAGGATGGTGATGATGATGGTGATGTTAATGAAGACGATCACCGCGGCGATGATTCCCCTCCCGATGGCAATCCGGCGCCACCAAGAGAGAGGAGGAGAGGTTCTCCCCCTTGTGCTTCCTCCTCTATGGCCTCCCCCCTAGATGGGGAGAGGTTCTCCCTCTGGTCCTTGGCCTTCATGACGATGATGGCCCCTCCGGGATCCTCCTCCATGCCCTCCGGTGATGATGGCCCCCTCCGGCAGTGTGCCAGAGAGAGCCTAGATTGATTTCTTGTGGCTACAGAGGCTTGCGGTGGCGGAACTTCTGATCTACGTTATTTTCTGGGGGTTTCTGTATTTATAGGAAATTTTTGTGTCAGTTTCACGTTAGGGGGGTCTCTGAGTCGTCCACGAGATAGGGGCCCACGCCTAGGGGGTGGGGCGTGCCCCCCACCCTTGTGGACGGCTCGGGACTCTTCTAGCCCAACTCTTTTACTCTGGGGGCTTCTTTTGGTCCATAAAAAATCATCAAAAATTGTCACGTCAATTGGACTCTGTTTGGTATTCCTTTTCTGCAATACTCAAAAACAAGGGAAAAACAGAAACTGACACTGGGCTCTAGGTTAATAGGTTAGTCCCAAAAATCATATAAAATAGCATATAAATGCATATAAAACATCTAAGATGGATAATATAATAGCATGAATACTTCATAAATTATAAATACGTTGGAGACGTATCACCTCCTCGCTGACGACCCTTCTTCTTGCAGCGCCGCCTCCTCGCCAGCGACACTTCTTCTTGCTGCGCGGCCTCCTCGCCGGCGACCCTTCTTCTTGCTGCGCGGCCTCCTCGCCGCCGACCCTTCTTCTTGCTGCGTGGCCTTGTCGATATGGTCAGGTAATCCACACCCCACCCACACCATCCTCCTCCTTTCCTGTCCCACATGCCCCGACTGACGGAGCGACACCTTCCACCGAAATCACTACCCCCCTTCTCCAATTAAGCGCCGCCTACAACCATTTTACACGCAGTATAACATGGAGCTAAGTAGCATGCGGCCGCACACACGAACGAGGTCGCTATGGCTGACATGCGTGTTGACCGCCAGATCTTGGAGGAGCACCTCGTCTTTGAGGCCACTGTCGACACCACCGCACGGTTGTCTACTTTAAAACACAGTTCGTGAAGTTTTCTCGAGGCCACCGCTAGTGCCTTCTAGTGATTTGTCCTTTGTAATGTTAATACGCAATCTGATGTTCAGTTAACAGTTTCGTCCTCTGAAATTTAATGTTCAATTAACACTTTGGTCCAACAATTGCTACATTTCATAGTACTGTTCTCAAGCATTCTTTGTTTTGTTAACCGTCTTATCTTCTAGTACATGTTTCTATTCTGCAATGTCATGCTCAGTTAACTATTTTGGTTCATTTGGTCTGCTGTCCATTTAACTGTTTGGTTCAGTTCTGCAATTTGATTTTCATTTGCTGTGGGTACAATTTTGTATTGTTATGCATGTGACACCAATCGAATTTGACTATACTCAATACATATTCTACTGATAGTATGTTAACTCTCAGTTAATGTGATCAAGATCTTCCTTATGTGTGTTGCAGGGAAACAATGGGAGACACTGCGGTTTACCATCGAGGTTTGTTCAAGCAGGGTCCTTTGGCTAATAGCACATTATTGTGCAGTTGCAGGAATCATTCTAATATTTAGGTTTCTTACAATTTGGTCTTGCACATGTAGGTCCTGCTATCAGAGGCTTAGACCCACTGTTCGACCCATTTTGCATATGGGGAAATGAGATGTCGATGAATATCAGTCAAGTAAAGAAACTCAGAAAGATTGTTAGGATGAAGAAACTTGCGATGAATAACAGCAAGATCTTTGTTTGCACAATGAAGAAGACATCAGTCAACTATAGGATGGTACCAACTCTTTTACCTTATTTTTATCCCTTGCGCCATTTCAAAATTTACAACAGTGATTTATGCATAGCTTTTGTTTTCAGTACTTTTCAAAGCAGTTCACCGACGATACCTCTCAAACCACCTGCATGGTCAAGAGGCGAGGAAGGTATTCATTCAACACCCATGGTACAATATTGAAGTCTTGCTGAAGAGGACGAAGGTTGGGCGGGCAATTATCCATAGCCACTGGCCTAAAGTTGCAAGGACATTCAACATCACTGAAGGCTCAATATTTGCTTTCCGCTTCTACAGTTTCCCAGATGAGATTCATCCGTCTATTTACCGTGTAAGATGCTACTTTCCAAAGGTTTTTGATGCTGCATGTGAAACTTGGTGCTGTTGTGTAATGGCGTAACTGAGTGCCGAAGATATCTGATGTAATTCGATTATGAAATCCTGGTTGCTTTTATACGAATATGAAATATCTGGCATGTTTTATAAAAAATATCAGTTTGATTAGTACATGGATTATCAATAATAGGCTAATTACCCTGCTTATTGGCGTTTTCTATTGCAAACGGTTACTCAGACAGCACCATGGGCGATGAACTCAAATAACCCGCATGGTTTCTAGAAAATAGGCGTGTTCGATCAACTAACAATCACACACGGCTTCCGGCAGCGAACTGTTTGCGTTAGGCCACCTTGCACAAACGTTTCCACACAAAGAACTGTGTGGGATGTACATACCTATGAAAATGATTTTCTGGGATTCACCGTGTGGGATGTACATACCTACGGAAATGATTTCTGGGATTCACCGTGTGGGATGTACATACTTACGGAAATGATTTCTGGGATTCACCATGTGGGATGTACATACCTACGGAAATGATTTCTGGGATTCACCGTGTGGGATGTACATACCTACGAAAATGATTTCTGGGATTCACCGTGTGGGATGTACATACCTATGGAAATGATTGGATTTCGATGCCTCGCCCGATCGCACACGACCCCATCCTGGGTCCCAGGAGGGCCTATCCCCAACGATTTCTGGGTCGTGTGGGAAGGACACCCTATCGCACACAGTCACTTGGCGACGGTTCCAAATGCCGTCGCGGAAAGGGGTTTTAAACCGTTTGTTTAGGACGTCATTGTACCAGTGGTTACATGCTTTATGGTAGCTTGTAAGAGCGGGGATATGTGAGAATATACCGAGCCATTCAATTATGTTACTGAAATCATTCCAAGAAAATATGCAGATTTTTAAAACATGTAAAAAGAGAAGAGAGTTGTTAATCATGATTTAAGGAAATTGGATTGGACAATGCCGCTAGCTCGGATGCCACCACTGAATTAATGACACTAATGCAGAGGAGGAGGGATGTAAAATTGCAGAGATTAGAACTTGGTGTCGCCAAAGCCCCTTAAGTGATAAGGGAGACAACCAGAATAGACAATCAGGAACCACTAACCGACAATGATAATGTGCTTGTTGGATCAGTGTATTGGAATGGCTATGCATTTTAGTAGTATGTAAAATCCTTTTGCATCTATATACTTACCATTAAGGCGCGAAACTACTAAAGAGTAGTATTGGAAAGATGCACTTGACTAGCTTATTCTGTAAGAGAACACAGCTACAATGTCACTGAATCTGATATATGTTTCCTCATTTTTTGTAGGTTACAATGGTCGTGGAGCTTCTTGGATTAAACTTGTAAAGTGTAGTATTGGAAAGCCTCATTTTTGTAAGATGCTCTAGTATTACCGAGTAGAAGAAAGCAAAGCCAACAATGGTCATTAGAAATTATTAGTACTCTACAAAATTTGTAACACATCATATTAATTGGGAACTCAAATCTTGGTTGCAAAAATTAGATCTGTGCTATAAAATGGAGGCAATACAAAAGGTAGGAAGACCATACGAAGACCAATATAAAAAGGAGGATGCATGAGCTTCAAATCTGATTGAATTCAGTCAGAAGAATGAGACTTGAAGGAGGAATTAGTTGAGAATGTGAAGGTGGATAGAACATGGGAACCAACCAAATACATGTAGGTATGACATGGTGCTTTTTTTTAATGTCTTGCGGATGTCAATATTTTGAATCACAAAGGATTTTTTTGATTAGGTACACCATAGAATAGTCTCACATCTTGGTTTATTTATTACCCTGTTTTAATATCAACCAACATGCTTGTCAAAATTTATAATTGTTATTTGCTTGCCTCAAGGCAATATTCTCCCAAGATATATATATATATATATATATATATATATATATATATATATATATATATATATATATATATATAAACACTATTCTGATCACGGGATCAGAATAATATTCTGATCACAACCTGAACTTCCTGAGTAACGCGCCTGAACTTCCCTCTGTACAAACCCGAACTTCGGGCTATCCTCGCAACAGTGGCTTCCCCCATGAATTATTCCGGTCGGTAGTGTTGTGTGGGATGTGACTGTAATCCAGATACTCATACCTGCATCTAAATGCTCGTTTTGATTCGTAATTTTGCATTTTGGCGGATTCACTCTCGAGGCGGATGAACTCGTGTCTGTTTGTAAGTTTAATGCATTCAGTGGATGTTCTGGAACCTCTAACATGATGGTAATTTGGTTTAAGTATGAGTTTCGTGGGCAATTTGTCGTTAATTTCAACGGATTTGATTTGAGGCTTTGTGTTCTTCGTCCGCGGGAGTGGTTCCGCCGCTTCTGTAGATTTGTTATTTTTATTTGAGTATAGAGGGCGGATTTGATTGCAGTAGTGAGATTGGACCGTTCATGCGTTGTTAATTCCATCGGGAATGCGAATACACCGCTGAAATCGGGCGATTGGATCTCCTGTCCGCCCGTGCTGGTTTTCGGTTCTTCAATGGGATAGCTTGGTTTGATTTGTCGTTTTGATGTGCAGGGCGCAATATGATATCGTTTGAGGTCGCGGCCTGAGAAGGTGTAGTCACCCAAGTGATTAAATCTGAAAAGCAAATTCGATAATGCATTTTTTTCAGTGATTCTACTGTTTGTGTTATAGAGTTGGACTTCTGCACCTTTTGTGGTCGAACTTCCCTCGTTTTAATGCATGTTTTTTGGTTGATGCTGCAATACGATCTATTCCGTTGGTGTTGTTATAAAAATTTTGTGTACGTTTTTTTGTTTTTCAGAGTACTCATATACGTAAAAGTGGAGGTGGTCCATAGATACACAAATCATCCTTTTTATATTTATTCTGTCTTCGGGGCTAGTTTTTTGGATTATCCACATTCTGTGGTAGTAATTGGACTTCTATGCTATCAGTGATTGAACTTCCTCATTTCCACATTGCAAGGTGGTGCAACATCGCGCTCTATTTTTTGTTTTTTTGTAATTTTCAATTTTCTAATTTGGGTTTTAGTTTGTTTTGTGGCAACTATGGGATTATTCCCAAATACGCATGCACACCTTACTTATTTTTTTTGTAGCACGTTTGCATACTTCAAACAGTGGTAGAACTTCAGTTTGTGTTTAACGTGAACTTACAAGATTTTTGCTTCTATGTAATTTGTCTTTTCTACATGTTCATTTGATGTTTTTTCCAAACGCCGACCTTCTGTGTTTTTACAACTTGAACTTACCTTTATTTAGAAACATTTTATTAGTTAACTTACGCCTTGTGCATTTTGTTTCTTCGACACTAAACATTATTATTCCTCAGGTGCTTCTTTCTTGGTTTTTTATGTCACAACAAAAATTTTATTGAATGCAGGTTCATATTTTTGACATTGATATTCCAGGACAGATTACATTCCAGAAATCAAAAACCCTTAGTAGATTTCTTTTGCAATTTGTTGTAACTAGTGTGTAAGTGTGGAGCTGGATCACAAGCACTATCTTTAGTAGGATCTGGACTTCTTTTTTATTAATGGTTGAACTTCTGGTTCTGGAGATTTGCACTCCACATTGGAAGGCAAAGGTGCATGATGCTCTATATTTTGTTTGTTTGGTTTTCTTTGTAATTTTTAATTCTCAAATCCTAGCGCGCAGCAATGCGGTAGCGCGAGCCCGAGCAGGGGGGGAGGGGGGTCGGGACCTCCCTCCCATCCCCCTGCGAGGCCGAGACAGGAACGAGCCGGAGCAGGCAACGACGCGGCATGCCGCGTCATCGCATGCGAAGGCGAGTCCGTTACATCCATGACCCCACTATCTATCTTAGGGTTTTTAGGGTTTAGGGTGCGTGCGGTGGGGGTGGAAACAGAATAACCGCATTGCGTCCTGTCAAATCCTAGCGCGCAGCAATGCGGTAGCGCGAGGCCGAGTAGGGGGGGAGGGGGGTTGGGACCCCCTCCCCTCCCCCTGCGAGGCCGAGACAGGAACGAG
>NC_041382.1:421985983-422021210 GCF_002162155.2 Triticum dicoccoides
GGAGGCGAGTCCTTCACATCCGTGACCCCACTATCTATCTTAGGGTTTTTAGGGTTTAGGGTGCGTGCGGTGGGGGTGGAAATAGAATAACCGCATTGCGTCCTGTCAAATCCTAGCGCGCAGCAATGCGGTAGCGCGAGGCCGAGCAGGGGGGAGGGGGGTCGGGACCCCCCTCCCCTCCCCCTGCGAGGCCGAGACATGAACGAGCCGGAGCAGGCAACGACGCGGCGTGCCGCGTCGTCGCATGCGGAGGCGAGTCCGTCACATCCGTGACCCCACTATCTATCTTAGGGTTTTTAGGGTTTAGGGTGAACTTCATCTGTTTTTGTAGTTGGACTTCTTCTTTTTGTTTCTTTATGGTTTATTTATTCTTATTCCTTTACTTCTTTTATTAGGGTACTTGAACTTCTGTTCTTTATTTTTTGAACTTCTTTTCTCTTGTTTTTTAAGGGGCATATTTATGTATGTATGTTTCTTCCTTTAGTACTGTATTTGCCATCTATTTTTGGTTTTGAGGATATGAGCTGTGCTGTTTTGTGATCTTATCTCATTATAATAGATGCATTCAAATGGTGCATTTATTTATCTACACATGTATTTACTATTTTAGCTGCTGGGGGTAAAATTGTAAATTCAGTGGCGCTGCAAGTCCCACGATAGAGAGGCATTAAGTGAGCATCTGCCTCGCGACCACGTGTCAGAAAACTCCTCTCCCCTAGTCGCTCGCTCTCTCCCCCCTCTCTGTCGCTCCGCTGCCTTCCTCTCCTCCAACTCCCCCCAATTTCTCCGTCCCTGTCCCCTGCCCTCGTGCTGGAGTAACCGGCGCACGCCCCCGCTCCTATTTCTCCCCCACGCCCCGCTCTCTCTCTCGCCCAACCCGCTCTCTTCTGCTCTGAAGCGAGGGCGGCAACTGCCTGCGCGGTTGCAAGGTGCGCGTGGCGTCATGGGGAGTGGAAGAACCGACGCGGATTTGTGCGTGCGGGAGTCGTCTGGAGAGGTACAAGTGCTTCCCCCCTCCTAATGCTTGCTTCTAGTTTCGCCAGATCTGTCGAGGCCTGCTTGTTTCTTCTGTGTGCTCTCGCGTCCTCCTCCCTCCCCCTTCTTCTGATGGTAGATTAGGTAGGGTTCTTGTGCGTGTGGTGGTTGGATTTCAATTCCCCGTGGTCAGATTTGTTTGTGAGATGCTTGTGTGTGCTATTTGTCCCTTCAAACTTGTGTGGATTTCATTTCCCCTTTGTTGATTTTAGCTATCAGATGAATGCGAGAGAGGGTGTGGTGTGATGGATGGTTGATGCTGGATCTGATGTATTTAATTGCATTAGTGCTGTGGATTTCGAAGTCTAGATTATGTCTGTGACATTGTATTTAGTTTATGGATAGATTTTTTTGTTGTGCTTGCCTAGATGTGCTACTGTTCATCCTTTGTTGGTATGTTCTGGTTGTTTCATCCTAGTGTTTGATTCAGTTTCTTTTTGTATTTTGTTGTATGATTTTGTACTTGCTAACTATATGCAACCAATCCCCTGTTTTTAGCAGGTTGTTCTAGTGTTTGGAGTTGCATTCATCAGGGCGGTTGTGTTGTCATGGCTTCAAAACCATCTCCAGGTATCTTAATGTAGTTGTATCTTGTATTTTAAATAGCATTATTCTCATATATGTCTGCCCATATCTTCACTTAGTATTCATGTTGGACTGCCATTCTTAATAGTGTGAACTTCTAGTAATGGTTATGTGTATGCTTTTTACCATTAGTTTGAGTTAGTAGAGTGTTTGCTTACTTTGTAGTTGATGATTTTGCAGGTGAAACTTTGTCACCAAGTTTTGTTGGACTTCCCAGATGTTTCATTTTTGTAGTTTATATCTTTGTTTTTTTGTTATCATGTTGATGGCATTGATATTTAGTTTGCCTGTGAAATACTGTTTGTGGTCATGCTACATCTTTTTTATGTGCTACTTGCTTGGGTCACATAGTTGAACTTCTTGTTTTAATTATTGTTTGATTGTAATGAAATTTGGTTGAACTTCTGTTATGCACATTTTATTTTACTGCTTTGTTATGTATCTTTGAACTTCTGGACATTCATGATATATGTAGTAGCCCCTCTGCTGTAGATTGTTTTTATATTTAGTTTGTAGATTTTTAGTTTGTTTTTTGTGTTTACTGCTTTGTTAGGTATGTTAAACTTCTGGGTATTGGACATTGTTGTAAAAGTAGAAGTCCCATTGGTGTAGGATTGCGGATTAGAACTCAGCTGCCTTTTCTACTTGCATTTTTTGTAGTTGGTGATGAGTTGAATAGTTCTGAAAAAATGCCTGCGATCAAGATGGAGCTTCAGAGGTTAATACTGATGCTCCAATATCTGATGCGGCTAAATCACCCATTATCCCTTTGATTGTGATTGCCGAGGTTGCTTCGAGCCTTGAGAATTTTTCAAGCCTTGAGGATCTTGCTTCTGCATCTCTTGCTTCACCTAGTATGTGAAACCCTTTTTCTTTTCATTTTAAAGTTTTGAGCCATGTTTTTTTAGCTTGTTCTTGTCGTTTGTTTTTGTTTTTTGTTGCTGACTTTTTTATTTTTTGCTTCGATTTTTTGTGTTCTTTGCAGATGTGTCCACAGAGGAGGAAGCTGTGAACACCATCAACGATGTTTTATCTGAGTTGGGTTTATCATAAACCCCTGCTGCTGCTGAGGAGGTGGCTCCGTCAGTCAAAGTTTGTGATTCATTCCGGATCCTTTGTGCTCTCTTCAGATGTCAGAGACGCAGTCGCAGTCTGTTGATGGCACTGAACCTGTCACGCAACCCGAGGATGTGCCTTTTCAGCTTCTCCTAGAGGACCAACGTAAGAGGAAGAAGCAAGAAAATTTTGACAAGAAGAGGGCGGCCCGCCTTGAGAAAGGTTCAGATGTTCCTAGATCTGTTCATGCGGCTGAGCTTACTGTTGAGGAAGACGTGTCATGTGGTAGTGATGGCACGGTTGTCCCTGTTAAGAAGAGAATCAAGAAGACTACTGCGAGGAAGCTAGTAGTTGGTGAAGTTACTCCTCGGAGGAGCCCACGTGTTTCAAGGCCTGCAGAAGTTGTTGAAGATGAAGGGTTAGGCCTTGGTGGTATGCCACGCCGTAGTCCTCGTGTGCTTACCACTGCCGCGCCTACACCTTCTCCGCTTGGTGCTGTTGCATCTGGTAAGGGGAAGAAATGCGGCGTGAAGCGCAAGGTTCCACCTGCAAAGGTCAACAAGGGTGTGAAGAAGCGTTCTCGTGTTAATCCAGAGGACAAGGATGATGCTGATTTCAACGCTGATGACGAGGACGACGTCGATGATGATGCTGCCGCTAATTAGGTATGAATGTCTCATGTTTACTGTTTTTAGAGCATTTGTCGTTGTTGATGTAGTTTTATTGTTTTTAGCACTGCCTTGGCGTACATAGCTGACTGCTCCATCTCAATATAGACGAATAAATTAGCCGACGTGCTTTGCTTTTATGGTATTACTGCCTTTGTGTACATAGTTGGACTTCTGGGTATATACATGAAGAAATTAGCTCAACTTGTTTTGTATACATGTTTGATTACTGCCTTAGTGTATATGGTTGAACTTCTGCTTTTTAAATTTCCAACATTTTTGAAAGCATGTTGACTAGTGTTCATACATGGTTGTACTGCCTATGTAGACATAGTTGGACTTCTGAGATACATGTTTGATTACCACCTTGGTATACATGGTTGAACTTATGCTTTTGTAAATTTCCAACATTTTTGAAAGCATGTTAACTTCTGGTCATACATGGTTGTACTGCCTATGTAGACATAGTTGGACTTCTGAGATACATGTTTGATTACTGCCTTGGTATACATGGTTGAACTTCTGCTTTTGTAAATTTCCAACATTTTTGAAAGCATGTTAACTTCTGGTCATACATGGTTGTACTGCCTATGTAGACATAGTTGGACTTCTGAGATGTGGTGCATATGTAGGCATTAGTGGAATTTTTGGTGAAGCTTGTGTGTCTCATTGTTCTGCCTTTTTTCCTTGTCAATGTATTTTTTTTCAGTATCAGCTTGTGCAGTGGCCTGAGAGGAGGAAGAGAGGAGGCAAAGCGCCCGAAGAAGGTGGCGACGGAGGAGGTGAGGCGAAACATTTTAACAAGACGGTTCGCTGCTCACTAGGAGAGGTCAAGACGTGTGCGAAAATGCTACAAGATAGGCACAAGGCGAGGGTTATCAAGGCTGGTTTTGGTTGTGTGTTTGACTTGAAGGTTGATTCCAACATTTCCCATCCTTTGATGGGCAACATCTACACGAGGATTGACCCTTCAACCATGATTTTGGACATGGGTGAGGCGAACAAGGCTATATGTATTACAAGTGATGCTATTCACCATCTCTTTGGGTTCCCTCAAGGTAATCGTACCCCCCTAGGCCCTCGAATGATGGTTTCGATGATGCTGTTATGAGGTTGAAGGGCAAGCTTGGGTATGCTAGGAGTGAGGACATCAAGACAAAGGATTTGCGGAATATCCTCGGTGAACTTGTGAAGGATGAGACGAAGGATGATCTTGCTCTGCAGGTGTTTTACCTTATTGTTTTCATGAAGGTGGTTATCCCTGGAACATCTACACGAGTGTCCAGGGAGGCAGCAATGGCCGAGAACCTTGTGTTTGAGGACATGGCAGACATGGACTACTGCCAGTTGGTTGTTGACGATATTCAGAGTGCTATTGTTAGGTATCGGCAAGGTACTAGCAGAGGAAAAGATGTCACAGGCTGTGCCATCGCGCCGCTGCTTATGTATCTGGACTACCTTATCATTGGCAAGACGCCTAATATTGACTTGAGGACCCCTCGCATCAATTTCATGGATCAGGCCAAGCTTCTTGAGCTTGCTGCGGCTGATTTGGTCACGAAGGGTGATGATGACCCAGCCAACTAGGTGTTTGGGAGACTGCCTGTGAGTGTTTCTATGCATTATTCTTTCCTGTGTAGTTTAACTTGAACTTCTCGTATTGTCTTGTATATTTTTTGTCCCCATGTTCCTTCATTTGTTTTTTGACGCGTTGACTTTTGTTTTTGTATGCAGTGGAAGACACAGGCTGAGGTTGTGTTCTTTAGGGTTATTGAACGTCCTGTTCTAACTATGCCTCGTTCTGCCGGCCTAGGGAGTGGAACTTCCCCAAGATTTGAATTCTCCCGGGATGTTAATACCGGTGCCCCCCTGTAGATCCAGGAGGTTCTTCTGCTCGTGTGAGTGCTGCAGGTGGCGTTTCTTCCGAGAATTTGTTTGAAGCTGCCAATGTTTCTCTGGTTAGGATTGACAGTCTTCTTGAAACTGTTTGTGGGGAGTTGGCTCATGTTCCTTCAACTGCTGAGTCGCATTGATGGGATTCTTCCTCCCGGACACGGATTTGATGCTGAGTCTTCGAAGGGGGTCTTATCTATTGAAGCTAAATTTCTTGAAGAGCTTCGTCAGAGCACTTCCCACCTCTGGACTAGCGTTGGGCTATTCAAGGAAATGCAGGATGCTCGTTGCAAGCCTTTTGAAGATGAGGCAAGTGTTGTTGTGAGACAGATTCAGAGGCAGGATTCTGTTCATTCGGGTCGTGAAGGAGGCCATGTGGAGCGTACCAAAGAGGTTTGTTTATGTTGGCTTTTGATATTTCTTTGCAGTAATGTTTAATGTTAGCTTTCAGTTATTACTGTTTGTAGTCATAGGCGACCATTATTGATTTCATGTGTCGTAAACCGTTTCTTTTTAGCACTAGTGTTCCTATGTGACCTTCTCTGCTTATAGAACCTGAACTTCAACTGCTACAGCACCTGAACTTCCATGACTGGCCCTTTTTTGTTCCCTTTTGTATCTTAGAGTAGTTTGATATCTGACCTGCTATGTTTACTGTATTTGGACTTCCATTATATGTCAGTTGTGATAGCTGACCTTCACTGATTATGCAATCTGAACTTCTACTGATTAGGTATTTTGTTTCCTACATGATTTCTTTTTGTAGGCTGTTGATGATGATGCTAGGGTTTAGGAGGATGTTTTACCTGCGCATGAAGCTGCTCCTGTGCATGAGGCTGCCCCTATGCATGAACCTGCTCCCGCTAGTGGCGTAATACTTGATGAGGTTCATGGCAGTGAAAACAAGGTACCATTTTTTTCTTGTACATTTGTCTTGTTTGCCCCTGAGACGGACTTGCTGCCCCTGTGCATGAGGTTCAGTCAACCCTTTGTAATGACTTTTTGTTTCTTTTTTGCAGTAGCAGAATGATGATGTTAGTGTTGCTCCAGAGAAGGTTGCAGACATGTCCGTCTTAGGCACCGGCTGCTCCGACGGGGTGGTCCTGACTGAACCTTTTTCGTCCATTGGTGCTGAGGTTTCTGATGCTGAGCAGGGCAAGACAAATGGAGACACCATTTTGGAGAAAGATCATGTTGAGTCTGCTGTACAAACTGGTGGTAGTGCTGCTGCAAGCCCGGAGAAGTCTCCTGCAGCAGAGCCATCAGTTGATGTTGATGTTGTACAGGCACAACCAAATGTTTTTCTTGTTTCAGATTCTCCAGCTACTCTAGCTGCTGCTGGTGTCCTTCCCGACGACACTGCAACGTCTACTAGAGACGATGATGAAGATACCGAAAGCGATAGCTATGGAGAGGAGGTTGATCATTCCAGTGCTACCACTGGTCTAGGCAAGGATCCATGAAGAGAGGAGCATGCTTCTCTCTTCTTTCCCCATCCCCTTCCCTCTTTGTTGTTTGGTTTAGTCCATGATATCCCCTGTGAACTGCCTGTGTGGTCTAAGTTGAACTTCTGGTCTTGTTGTTTGTCGTGTGGGTTGTAAAGAATGTTAAGTGAACCTGTTTTCTATGTAGGTGGAGGTTTGTAATGCATGGGTTGTGATGTCTATGATGCTGTGGTTTTATCTTTTCTGATGATGTAGCAGCTGAGATGTGCTTATGTTTTGAATGTTTGTGCTTGAATGTTGGTCTTAATTGAAACTGTCGTGAATCTATGTGCTTTGAGTGTTGCCGTTAATTGCTATTTTCTTTTTGGTGAGCAGATAGCGACCTTGCTGTCGTCCGAAAGAAGGTTGATGACTTTTATTACAGTGTAACTAGGCTTAGGAATGATCTTTCCAAGAGGTGAGTGCAGCTACTCAATATTTACATCATCCATGTACCCCTGTGAACTGCCTGTGGTTTCTTACCTGAACTTCCCAACTCTATGTACCTGAACTTCTTGTTTTTTTGCTTCTCTGGTGCTGAACTTCTGGCCTCTTTTGTACTGCACTGCCTGTTGTGATATAGCTGAACTTCTGTGCCTGCTCAATATTTACATCATCCATGTACCCCCTGTGGACTGCATGTGGTTTCTTACCTGAACTTCCCAACTCTATGTACCTGAACTTCTTTTTTTTGCTTCTCTGGTGCTGAACTTCTGGCCTCTTTTTGCATTGTACTGCCTGTTGTGATATAGCTGAACTTCTGTGCTAACATGTGTTATGAACTTCCTGAGTTCCTGCTGCTGAACTTGTTTTACTTCCTATTCGCTTGTTTTAGAGAAATGATTATGTTCTGAAACAAGGAGTGTGAAGCTTCTGTTCAAGAAGTCACAATATCTTTTGGTCCTCGCGGAATGCTTACATCTAATGTGGCTGAGTGTGCACCCTACTGTCTACGTGCGAAGTACCAGGGATCGGATAAACTCATCCTGCCGTATTGGGTTTGTGTAAGTCAACCATACAGTGATTTCTTTTCTGTTTTGTTCCTTACCATTTTAGTTAAAACTTGTTCGTCTCATTTTTGTATTTTTTCATATGTTGGTGTTGTCTGCATTATTTTAGGACAAGATTTTCAGAGGTCAATTTGATTCCCGTGTGAGGATGTACTTCATGGCGAGTGGTCCAGATAGCATGGATGCACATGATTCGGCATGCAATATCTTGTTCTTTGCCTCTATATTAGTTTTGCAGTGCGATCCACTTTGTTAATATTTGTTTTATGTTTCTTTTGTACCGTTCTGATATTAATTCTCATTTTTAATGATTTGTGTGTTTTATGATGCTTCAGGTTGTTTTCCCTACTTTTGACCCGCCTGAGCTTCCTGCTTCCATGGGTGGTGTCGGTCATTGGGTGTCGGTATTCCTTGACCTGAAGAATTCAAGGTTCCAGCTTCTCGATTCCTACTATGGATCAAAAGATGAATGTGCGGTATGCCTGTTTTGGCAGATGACCGACAACATCAAGAGGCTTTGGAAGGATGCCAGCAACGACAGGGAGACACCCTTCAGTCCTCTTAGCATCGACAATTTCCCTCTGGATTGGATTGATGTCCCCCAGCAGCAAAACAAGTATGAGTTCGACTTTTTCTCTTTATAACATCTGTTTAACTGTAGTTGTACTTAAGCTGCGATGTGTTTAATTCGTTGGCTTTCTTTTTCTGTCCTAACACTATTTCTTTTACTTCGTTTGATGGCAGTATCGACTGCGGATTCTTCATGCTTACGAATGTTAATTCGTATCATGACGGGGTTCTTGCAAATTATTCCCATGAGAATATCAGGGATATCAGGAAGACATGGCTGTACTCAATCGCTTCTTCTAACCTGTTTGAGACAGACTTCCAAGCTCTGTTTGGCTACTACACATGTAAGTATTTTGGAACTTGTACTTCTTACCTGCACTTCATCTTTTATTCTACCTGAACTTCATATTTTTCTCTGAAACTTGGACTTCTGGTTTCGGAAGGAGAGGAGCATTTTCTTTGTACATGAACTTCATTTCTATCTTTTTTAATTTTTGCTTGTGTGTTTTGTTTTGCTTAAATGGACATGAGTATTTTCTTTTCTAATTGAACTTCAGAGATGATGCCTTTCTATGGTTTTGTTAGCTGCAGTTGAATGATTTACAGTTCATCGGTTTATCTTGAACTGTGCCTCTGGTTGTGCCTGAACTTCATTTAGTTTTTTACTGCAACTAATTTTTTTAGGTCAGCTTGAGTAGTAACCATGTCATCTTTATTAGTTGGACTGCACATTTGTGATGTTCCTAAACTTTAGTTGTATTTAATGGTGATGTTTTCTCTTCCTTTTTTCTTTGACAGTGGAACCGTTGGAGCTGACCGATTACCACTACTCATTCCTCGGGTCACAAGAATACCAGCCTAGGGAGGAACCGATGAGTACAGCTCCGATAGGAGATGATAGACCTCGGACCCTTATTCCTTCCAAGTTGGGGAAGAAGGCTGGTGGTATTCGTGGTACTCCAAAAAACCCTTGCTACAGGAAGGCTGATGCAGTCGAAGCAGCCGAAGCAGAAGTGATTTCGTCCGATGGTGATTTTGAGAAGATTGCTTACCCGAAGAATGCTAAATGTGCTGCTAGTACTGTTGCTGGTAGAGGTGGGAAGAATGTTGTGATCACTAGGAGGAAACCGGCAGTTGAGTCTGGGAACATAACTTCCTCCAAGAGAGCATCAAGATTGCCTTTGAAGTGGCGTTCTCCTGTCGCTCCCCTGAAAAAATACAGTTACCCTCATCTATCCGAGGCCCGGAAGTTGAAACAGTATGTGTTGAGTAAAGACCGTCTGGAGAAGTATTCTGAGTGAGTTACCCTCATCTGTCGCTCCCTTGCCTGGGAGTTGTAGTGTCTGAACTTCTGTTGTTGTATTGTCTGAACTGCCATTGTTGTAGTATCTGAACTTCTGTTTTATGTCTCCTCTTGCCTTTTGAGTTATAGTGTCTGAACTTCTGTTTGTTGTTGTATCTGAACTTCTAATATTTTGTTATCGTCCTTTTGTATCTTGCAGGACAAGCTACTGCATGTTTACCATCCCTACGAATGTGATTGACCTCACAGGACGTGTCCTTTATACGCTTTTCGGTGAAGGGCAGCAGATGGAAGGAGACATAATGGATTATCTCATAAATTTGTGGAAGGATAAGCCGGAGACCTCTGAGATATTCACTAGTGCTGACAGGGTTGTACTTAGTCCCTACTTCATACAGGTTTTAGTTCTTTGCACCCCTATCTCCTTCTTTTTGCCTCAGTTTTGTTGTAGTAGCATTTGGGAGGTGTTTTAATTGTGTTTTTGTGAATGCACAGTACTACCTGGAGTATGATTTCTTCGATGCAACAGTTCCAAAGTTTGATGCAAAAAAATCTACTGGTCTCCTCCGAATGTTTGTTCGCAAGGAAGAAGACCTTCTTAACGCAAAGCTGGTTAGGTTTTCATAACTCTTGCTTTTTTAATTTCATGTGCATCCTTTTGCTGAGTTTGTCAAGAAGTTTTTGTTCATGTCGGTTCTTCAGTACATATGCTTTTATAGTTTGTGTTCACCGGTCCTTTCATTCTTGACAGGTTTTCTTGATTCTATTCAAGCCAATTGGCACAATGGCGAACTATAGTGTGTACGTGGTGAATAGATATCGTGGGAGCATTGACATCCTTGATTCACTTTCTTACGCTAATATGGAAACGTCGCGAACGAGTTTCCACGGGGACTGCCAAAATATCGTGAGTGTTTCTTAGCCTGAACCTCCTTTCACATTCTCTTGTTTGACACGAAGTTTATTATGCCTTGTGTTAACAAAATATGTTGATGTCGCTGTTTTGGTAATACCGCTTGAACTGACTGTCATTTAGAAGTTGAACTTCTGCTATTTTGTTTAGGCGGATCTTATGCAAGTGTCGCTTTTTTATGTACCTGAACTTAACTATTTTGGTTAACATGTTTTTGACTTCATCTAATTTTGTTATTTCCGGCAGATGAAGAGATTTGTTGGGTTGCTCGAGGAGGTGTACGGCAAGGCTGCATACAAGGCGAGCAAGCAGCCTAACTGGGTGACTATTACAAAGAGGCCGACTTTCATCGATGTTCCGAAGCAGAAGAGTAATGATTGTGGTTTCTTTGCCGTGAAGTTCAGCTCTTCGTATGATGGCGATGAGATTGTTGAAGATTTTGGTGATGTGGAAGTATGTTCTGTCTTTGTTCTTGTCTCATCATCCTTTGATTATTCTTGTGTGTTTTTGCTGAGACTATCCTGCTGTGGTTTTAGATATTCGTTACTAAACCATCGTTTTCACCTTTCTTTGTTTGCAGGCTGCTGCAGATGACTGGAAGGCTGAGTTCATGCACACTCTGATTTTTAGCGAGAAGAATGAAGTCGTGCGTTTAGAGCTCCCTAAAGAGATCCAGTCCTTTGGCCCGTGAATTTGAAGCATTAGTTTCATTGTAGATTTGATTTTGTATAGATTTTTAGGTTTGCTAATGATTGGAACAATTCCGTAAAGATTTGGTTGTAAGAATGTTTTTAGTGATTTGTGTATCTATAGGTGCAACACTATTACTTATGATATTGTGGACAAATGCATTTGGTGTGAAGAATGATTTTGCTTTGTGAATTTCAATGTACTGCGTCGTTTTTCAGTATCCATGTGTTGAATGTTTTTGCCCCAACAGATGTACTTGAACTTCTGCCTCGGTTTTGGTTGAACTGCTTGATTTTTTTTTGTGTTGTTTATTTTTGGGCTCCCAACATATGATCGTAGACTTGAACTTCTGCTTTGAGATGTGGCTGGGCTGCTGGTTTTAGATGGAGAGGATATTTTGTGTTGTGTAATGTATTGGTAATGTTCAAACCAACCAATATGTATGCTTTTGCGTAGAATCTATATTTGTTTTTTGTGTTTTTTCAAGTCCTGATATGTAATAATCATACGTTTCTTTATCTTTGTTGCATTGTACATGAACTTCTGCACGTATCCAAGCAGAACTTCACATTTGAACGCGTTCTCTTAGGCTTGCTAACCTTAGTTTATGCGGCGAAACTTTATTTTTTAAGCATATTCTTTTCCTACATCGATTTTACATACCAGAACTTCTTCTGTAAGTTGACATGAACTTCAAAACTGTATGATTATTTGTTGCTTGCTCTTTCATGCAATACAACACCAGCACATCACTTCCTGCCATAACATACCAGGACTTCTGCAGTAATATTACTTGAACTTCACAGTGTATGTTTTTCAATTTATTACTGCTTGCTCTTTCATGCAATACAACACCAGCACATCACTTCCTGCCATAACATACTAGGACTTCTGCAGTAATAATACTTGAACTTCACAATGTATGTTTTTCAATTTATTACTGCTTGCTCTTTCATGCAATACAACACCAGCACATCACTTCCTGCCATAACATACCAGGACTTCTGCAGTAATATTACTTGAACTTCACAGTGTATGTTACCAGGGGATGACATAATGTTCTGCACATTGACATGACACAAGTTTGCATTGTGTTAATTGACCTATTCTAATTGTTCATGAGCCTTGCGCTCCTCCTAGGCTTTGGTGGTAGAGGTTTTTGCTTGACATGTAGCTCTTCCTATTCATCGTCCTCTTCCTCTTCATCATTGTCTTTCTCTTCATCGTCGCATTCCACTTCCTCTTCCTCTTCTTCGACGGTGTCTTCATCTTTGTCTTCCTCTTCATCTTCCACCACTTTCTTGTTGTTGGCTCTAGGTCTTGCTTTCTGTTTCTTCTCTGGCATTTTGCTTGTCTTTTCAGCATCTGCGCGCTTCGGGCATGTTCTTGCATTATGTGGTTCATACTCCTTGCATATGCTACAAAGTCTGTTGCTTTCTTTCTTTGGGTGTGGTCCCTTCTTTTGTTCCATAACTTTGGGCTGCTGTTTTTGAGATTTGGTTTGCTTGATCTCCTCGACATTGTTTCTTTCCAATAGTGTTGGACAGGTCAGCTTGTTGTGTCCCGCAACCTGGTTGCACACACTACATTTCCTGTGTCCAAGTGGCACTCTGTTCTCATCGTGCACGATGACTCTTCCTGCAGGTGGTGCCTTCATTTGAGCTCTCTTGTCACTTTTCTTTGCTGCAGTAATTTTCCTCCTACCCTTTGTTTCAGAATACAACGGCAATTTCATCGTCTCTGGCTGTCGCTGCTCCATTGATTGGCCATCACCCTGCTTGCATTGGTTGGCTTTAGCAGCGGCGTTGAGCATTTCAGCTGCATAATAATGAAGGTCATCTTTAATTTCAGCGTCCTCTTCAGCCATCCTTTCGTCAGCATCCGCTTGATTTGCTGAATGTATTGCATCAAGATCTTCCACAAGCCTCTTGAGAACATAGTAGGCTCTGTCATATTGCTGGTCACATCTCATCGCTTTCTTGTTAACCATCCAATTCAGCTGCAGCAAGATGTCTTGCTTCGATAGCCTTGAGCTGCCATCCGATGCGGTTGTGTTGTAGTCCCTTGTATCAAAGGTTGGTTGTGATCTTCCAGTCTTTTTGTACCGTTTGAGGATATACTTGTTTGGAAATTTGTCAGGCTTGATGTAGTCCAGTATGTTCATGATCTGAAGGCAGAACAGGCCTGCATTTTTGTGATGAATGCAGAATACATAGTTTGTGAGCCAGCAATGAGTTTCATAAATTTTGATATGATACTACTAGTATAGCTATTTAATGATCTTGTTTTTTTGCTCACCTGTGTGTGTCTAGAGCTTGCATTCACACTCGTATATTTCCTTCTCTGGGTCAGCTACAACCTGGAATTCATGCTTTGACCAGGAAAATGTTTCTTCATCATCATGGCCAGGCTTGTTGTGGTAGTACACAAGGTACTTAGTGGGCTCTATTGTACGCTTTGCGCGAAATAGTGTGGCCTTTCTCATCCTATTCCTCATCTCAGTGTACACGGCTCTCGTGTACTTGATAGACATGTCTTCCTCGTAGCCGTAAGTTGTTTTTGTCACAGGATTGGTCTGCACATGTCAAAAAGTGAGATATTAGTCGAAGCAGAGTCATGGGTTTCATTTTTTTAAACTCAAAGTGCACATGTTGAAGGTAAAATAGAACATGATTGGGGTGTTTTTTACTTGTCATCATACCATGCTGCTCATTGTTTGCTCGTTCTCCTTCTGCATCCGAGTTTGTATGCAAGCATTGACCCTCCTAGCAAACTTGTGTAGGTTCTGGGTCCCTTTGACAAACCCTTTCTTTAGCACGTGGTTCATGCTCTCGCTTCGTTGTGTGGAAGTCATTCTAGCACAGAAAATTTTCTTGTAATATGCTGAAATCCACATCTTCCTATCACTCCAAAGCTGCATCATCATCTCGTCGTTCTCCAGGTTGTATTTGTGCATGATTTTAGCCCAGGCATCTTCAAACTCCGTTGGCATTAGTGGCCAGTTTAATATAGCTGTGACCTCCTCTTTGAATGTTTTATACTTTTTGTACAACAACGCGAGGTATTCCCTGTACTTCTTCATGATGTGCCAACAGCATAGCTTGTGGACGATGTTTGGAAATGATTGTGGTATAGCTTTCGCCATCGATGGGCATTGGTCTGCATGAATTAAAAAAATGAAACTTGATTCTTTTTTTGTACTGATGGTGAACTTATGTTGTACAAGTACTTGAACTACACATCTTGGCAGTATGGTATCTAAGAATGTCACATGTATTTTTTCTTTACAGCAGCGTTGCTGAACTTCTTTGGTATCAGTGCTTGAACTTCACAGTTAGTAGTAGGACAAACTAGTAGTGTCACAATCAAAATTTTTCTTAAAGCATTGTTGTTGAACTTCTGTGGTAGCAGTGCTTGAACTTCACGTAAATAACTATATTTTTATGAACATGCTACATATATTTATCTTACAGATTTGTCCATGAACTTCTATGATTCATGTATTTGAACTTCACATTCATAACTATTTTTTTTTGTAAACATGTGACAGATAATTTTGCTTTCTTGTACTGCTAGTTGGACTTCTGTGCTTACAGTGGTTGAACTGCATTCTTTACATTATTTTCAGACAAAACCAATGTACCCAACCAACACAGACCCATAGACTGAAAAGATGATGAAACTTGAGGAGTGTTTTTTTTTGAACTCACCTGTTAGAATGCAAGTTGGGTGCTTGTTGTTCATGCACCGTAGAAATGTATCGAACAGCCACTTGAATGACTTTGCATCTTCGTCTCTTATCAGGGCAACAACAAATATTGTTGACTGCAAGTGATGGTTTGTTCCAACAAACACTCCTAGGGGCATATGAAATCTGTTGGTCTTGTAAGTCGTGTCGAATGTTACGCAATCACTGAAGTCTTGATAAGCTCCTCGACAGCTTGCATTGGACCAGAAAATGTTTTTAATTGACTTGTCCTTGTCCACTTGGATGTCATAGAAAAACTCATCATTTATTGCCTTCATGTCTTTGAAGAATGAAACAAGTTTCAATACATCATCCAAATCATCTTTCCTTGCATTCATGGCTTTCCTGCAAATCACATGCAAACATGCATTTGTTTATTTTTTGCTAGCAAAGGGTTGTGAGCTAGGATGCTATTTTACATTGCAGTATGTGGGTGTTTTGAATACTTACTGGTTTAGCAGGTCTCGTCCGGTCATGCTTAGGAAGTAGCTTCCATCTTCATTTCCAGATAGCATGGACATGATTGTTGTGTGCTTGACATCATGGTACTGCAGGAGCTTTACATACTGCAAAATAGTGGGGTCATAATTCTTGTGTGAGTGCAAAAATACCAGCATGTCATCAGTTTGCATGAGCTTGTGATTATGATTGTACTCAATGTCCACTGCCACGCATGTGCCATCCTCCTGCACCTTCACCCTCATTCTTGCATTGCAGCCCATCCCCTGTGATGTTTTGTTTCGCGTCCTATTGGCCTCTGAAACAGAAGATGGGTGTATCCCTTGGAAGGCGCAGACAAAATACTTGTGGTTGTCATTTCCACCCGTCTTCCTGATTCCAAAACCAGCGTGTCTGGCGTATCTGTTATAAAATTCCCTTGCTTTCTCTACATCTTTGAATCCCATTTTTAGTCTTGGTATTAGATAATCCGGTAGATCTGGCGTCTACAGAAAAAGAAAAAAATTAATCCAAACAACACCTTAAAATGCAGTTTATGAACTTGTTATCCTGGAGGGAGCAGAAAATGTGCAGATAATACAAGATGCGTATATAAATATTTTTGTTTCACTTACGTGCGTGTATGATCGCAACTCCGGCGGTGTCGGCTGCTATCCCTCTGGGATGGGGCATGGCGGAGTAATCATAGCAGGATGCAGCAGTGGATCACGAGGAGGAAGGAGGGTTGAAGATAGCCTCTCTCTTGTTTGCGTCCTTTTTGCTTGAGGTGGTTGTGGAGGTATTGCGATCCTGGTCTTGGTTTGCTCTTTTGTTTTGTGAAGCAATCCATCTACCTTATGCCCCGTAGAATTCTGACTTGTAGCAGCAGCATCAGGATCAAACGGTGGTAGTGTGCAGATCACTCTCCTCCGTGTGTGTGTTGCTGTTGGATTTGTCCCGGGATCTGGTTTAGTTGCTTCGCTTTGCCATTGATGAGGCACACCAGGATAACCTCCAGAGTTACACGCAGGACTTGAGCTAACCCCCTCCTCCATCGGCGTGATTGGGAGTCTGCTGGTGGATACAAAGAATCCGCGGGGGATTTTCGGCGTCACCCAATTAGGTGGAGGCGCAAACCTGTGTGGATAGGGCTGTGACCCAGCATCTTGGAAGTATCCGTGTGTTTCGGGTGTCATCCATTTTTGGTCTGGAGCAGGTTGGTAATGTTGTTGGTGCGTTTGAGGTGTGACCCATTGAGGGGGTGGTGCTACGCGTACAGGCTTTGGATTGTGTACTTGCTGCTGGGAACTTCTAAGATTCTTCATGCGTCTCTCGTCTTGCTGACATAAAAGAAAAAAATGCCTATTAGCACACAAGTTATATCTGCATATACCTTTGTAACTGAACTTAGCATTATTCACAGCCTGAACTTCTCATATAAAAGTGGTGAGAGCCACTATGCACTGAGCTGAGCATCTGCCGATGCCTTTGTACCTGAACTGAGCACCCTTCACAGAATGAACTTCACACCATGTTTTTTAATTCTACAATATTTGATTACTTATATGTACCTGAACTTAGCACTCTCCACAACCTGAACTTCTTGTTTTGCAAAGGGGAAATACTGTCTACAGTTAAAAAACCTGAACCTTCATGAAGTTTTTGAATGGTTGGACTGCTAGTGCGTACCAACCTGACCTTCATGTCATATCACATGCATGTTCTATTTTCCTTTTATTTTTTTGCACAGAACCAGACACATACCAACCTGAACTCTAGCACACTTACTAGTTGAACTTCACATGGCTTTTGCACATGTGAATGTGAATGCATGCAGATTTTATAGTGTTTGTAGCCTGGACTGAGGCTCACATACTACCTAAACTTCACATGCCTGTAAGCAGGCAGGCAGATTTTACAATGTTGTTTTGTAGCCTGGACTGAGGCTCATACACTACCAGAACTTCACATGGTTGTAAGCAGGCAGGAAAATTTTAAAAAAGCTTTTGTAGCCTGGACTAATGCTCACACACCACCTGAACTTCACATAGCTGTAAGCAAATAACAAACCGAAGGAAGGAAGAAGTTCAACCATACCCTGGCTAGAAGGTCGGCCAACCTTTTTCCAGCAGCTGATAGGCCACCTTGAGAACAATTCGTCATGGAGGTATGAGAGGAATTCGATGGCAATCCATGTCTTGCAGAGGGCGCGAAGTTCATCTGCACGAAGCAAGAAGGTCAGAGAAGGCAAGATTGAAGAAGAATGCAAAATTGGGAGGAAGTTAATGTACTGTTGCTGCTGAATTTGAGGTCGCAGCAGATGCCGCCTCCGCGGAGGAGTTGCGCCGTTGGTCGTGCCGCTTGCTGTAGCTTGCGCCGTGCCGGTCATCTGGTCTGCCAAGGCTTCGCACGGTGGCGATGGGACGAGGATGCGGCTTCCTGAAGTCCATGGCGGCTTCGTCACAGCCAGGCGACGCGGGCTCCCTCGCGCCGGCGTCTGCCGTCGCTCGCTCGCCCGCGCCGGTGGCCGGCCAGGAGCTGGAGACGGAGGGGAGGCTGAGGACCCGGCCGGCCAGGAGCTAGGGAAGGAGGGGAGGCGGCGGATCCGGCCGGCCAGGAGCTGTAGACGGGGAGGAGGCGGCGGATCCGGCGAAGATCGGCGACCAGGAGGGGAGGAGCGGCGAGGAGGGGGGATGGAGTGGCTCGGGATCGAGGGGATCAGGTGGATCCTGTCGAGGCGTCTCGGATCGGGTGGGATCCTGTCGGGGCGACTCGGGTCGGGCCGGGCAGTTCGGGAGGGCCCTATATAGGGGTTGCTGTGATCCAAATAACTATTCTAATCCTGGGATTAGAATAGTGCTGTCCTATATATATATATTACCCTGCTTAAATTTATATATTTGTGTGTGTATGTGTGTGTGTACTTGGACAGAAACACTCCCATACCTGAGGTCTCAGTTAATGTACTACTGTTGAATTCTTCTGTCACTTTTGATACAAAGCTATAGCTATACTTTCATTTGCCAAGAAGATAAAATTGGTTAAATATAGTGATTTAGTTACTTTCATATTTTGGTATGTTTTGAGAAGTGCTCCACAAATATGAACGAAAGGAGCTTGTATTTGAGGTAATAGTCTAGGAAGTTTTATTTAAGATTTCATCTGTGTCAACGAAAAATAGTACTACACGTGTGAATAAAGGGCATCTATGACATACAAAGTACTGCAATAAAATCGGAGGGCCGGGGAAGTGTTGGACTGGAACCTCGCCCCCATGCGGTATGCTCTATCCAAGTACGTGCTCCTGTTCACCGCATCTACATACTGGATGAAACCTGCGTGCTAATTGCGAATTATGTGCAAGTCAGTATTGAACGTGCTGTATTATTGTTCCAGAGAAGTAAGTTTCAACAGTTTCCGCGACATTTCATGTCTGTTACATGCAGTAGTGTAGGTGGGAATTATATTGATGATTTCATTTTACCTTCATATCTTCTGAATTTTCTTACCAAACACAAAAGCTTTGTGTCTTGAGGTGTTAATAGAAGTGAACATAATTCATGATACAATCCTAATACTCTAAAAATATTTTTATGGTTCAGTGTTCCTATGAGGGGTGTGAGTGGAGACGTAAATGAGTGGATCAACACATGGAACAGCTGCTGCCTATGAGGCGAGTGAGTGGAGACGGCCAGATCTGTGCGGTGGATGGGCTATAGAAGCTCGAATGAAAGATTCGTCACCAGCACCGAAGCAATTTATTGGGAAGATCGACACTAAAGCTCCTGCAAGGACGTGAAGGCATGTCTTTATTAAGTTCAATCTTTGGAAACTTGGCATATGATGCTGTGTAAAAATAGAAGATGCTAGAAAATTGTCTCCGGCCAATTTCGTATGTAGCTGTGAGTATTGCTAATTTCTGTCAACATGAATGATATTTGGACTATTTATATAGCTACCATGTGCTGAACAAATTGTATGATTAATGTAACACTCCTGAATAGATTGGTGTGTGTGCCATGTCATTTGGTCTGCGTGACACTAACAGAATCATTTTGTCAATGTCTGGTCCATTAATACTCTTTCAAATTTTGTCTTGACTGCAACATTGTAGCTGTTTTTTCTGGTATGTATGATAAGCATAGGTGTCAATTTTGGAGCAGATGATAGATTGTTGGTTGTAGTGATACGATATTTTCATGACTATTCATATCAATGATTATGCTTGCCCCCATGAGAAACACACGAAGAAGAAAAGATTGTGAGATAGGGAGGGGAATAGAAAGATGACGAGGAGATGCACTTATATACCGCATCACAAGCATGAGATATCATCACATGTCAATTGTCTACCACTCCCATATCACATGGCATTTCTCTTTGTATATACATTTTTAGTAGCATATTTTTTATTGTGCATATATTTTGTTAGCCCGTGGCAACGCACGGGCATTCTACTAGTTATTATTTGTGTCTATGTGTGTCTATCCACTTTAATTTACTTACCAAATTTCTAATCAAAATATAAGGTAATTCACGGTCAGAATTTGATGAAAATTTATTTACACAATCGCATTATTATTGACAGGTAAATCAAGCTAATATACTAGAATATTTATATCCTGTAGCAATGCACACACATGTTGTAATTATATTTAAAATATATACACGAGATGGTACTACTTCAAGAACGACTCACTTGCATCGATAGATTTGTCATCTGCTTCAATAGTGCGTAGCTTCATTGTTGTGTTAGGGCCCACCAGACACACGACTGGGGTGTTTAGAGACGTGAAAAATAAAGTGGACGAAGGGGAATGAAACTCTGTACCTCCTCTGAGGCGCTCAGCTGCAATAACTAGCATAGTCAAGCATGTTTGATGTTTAATAGTCCCACATCACCTTTGTAATCATAGTCAGATAGGTTAATATACCAGCCTGCATGGGAATAAACAAAATGGCAGTGAAACAAAGGCGAGAGACCGAGAGATCTAAAAATCTCAAGAAGGAAGTTAACTCCTGGGAATTGTGGGCTCCTATGTGTTAATGTATCTGTGTATGTATCTGCATGTATGTATGACTTGTAACGTGTTGTAACGATCTCCTAATCTTTAGGATCGCCAGGTCCACTCCCCACACTGGCCTGCGTGCTTCTCGCTGCGGGAGTCGTTGTGACTAGGCTATTTGTACCCTGTAACCTCTGTCCATAATCAACACGATTGCATAACAGCTATTTCCTCTTTCTATCTCGGTATCAGATACCATGGCTTTCAAGGACATCTTCAGCGACCTCCCTCCCTCTGCTGATGCCGCCACCGACGCCTCCGCTCTCCGAGCCGCAACGTCCTTCCCTCCTAGTTCCATCCCCGCTGCCTCCTCTGCCCTCTCCACCATGGTCACACCACCTCCCCACCCACCCCATGACCCTCAATCTCTTCTGAACTTTCATCAAGACCACATCTCAAATCACATAAAATTCAAACTTGATCCCTCGGAGAACAACTACATCAAGTGGCTCACCTTCTTCAACTTCGTTCTTCTCCATTACCGCGTCCGGCACCATGTCCTTCACCCTCCCCCTACCAATCCTGATGCCGCCTGGCTCGCCCTGGATCAACGACTGACCCTTTGGATCCTCTTCACCCTGGTTGACTCCCTCCTCGAGCTCATCATGGGGGGCGCCAACGATGCGTACACAGCGTGGACTCGCGTCCGTGACTACTTCTAGTCCAACCAGGGGGCTCGCTACCTTAATCTCATGCGCCAATTCTGCAACCTCAAGCAGGGGACCTCACCGTCTCCGACTACGCCCGGCGCCTGAAGGCTCTCGCAGATGGCCTCGCCGACACGGGCAACCCCGTCAAGGAGCATGATCTGACGATGCAGCTTCTGCACGGCCTCGACGCCCGCCTCGACACCATCCGCACTCTCCTTGGTGACACAGTTCCGTTCCCTTCTTTCGCCGTCGTCGGCTCCCGCCTGGATCTGGCGGAGTACAACCTCAACCTCCGAGCCGCGAAGGTGGGCTCTGCGGCGCTCACCATCTCCAGTGGCCCCAGCCCCGCCAACGATCGCGGTGGCCGCGCCCCTGCTCCTGGCCACGGTTCTGGTGGCCCGTGCGACAACGGTGGCGGTGATCGCGGCTGTGGTCACAGGCGCAGCTCTCAACCCCCCCCCCACCACTGGCGCCGTGGACCGGCTACTTCGCCCCCTACGGCATGGTGTTGCCTGCTCCATGCCGTGGCTGGACTCCTCCCAACGCCGTCGGGGTCCTCGGTCCTCTTCCGAGTGTGCACTCTCAGGCCTACACCATGATGCTACCTAGTCTGCCCGCCGCTCTGCCTGCACCACCGGCTTCCTCACCGTACCACTTCGGCGCGCCTTCTTGGGACCAGGCCGCCCTCTTCAACCAGGCCTACAGCCAGCATGGTCTCCCCGCGCACGGCACCGACTGGATCCTCGACTCCAGCGCGGCCACTCATGTCACCAGTAATGCAGGTAACCTCTCCTCATTTCATCCTTTCCCAAAGCATTTTTCTTCAAGCATCATCGTTGGCAATGGTGATCGTCTTCCCATTCTTGGCACTGGCTCCACCACACTCCCTCCCACCAACCTCTCTCTCTCAACGATGTTGTAGTCTGCCCTGACATTGTCAAAGACCTCATTTCTGTTCACAAACTATCTACTGATAATTCTGTTGCTGTTGAGTTTAACCCCCATGGTTTTTCTGTGAAGGCTCTTGCAACCAGGACAACACTCATGATGTCCAGTAGTCCCGGTCCGCTCTACCCGTTTTATGGAGCCTCCTATTCATCCGGCGCCGCTTGCTTCACCATGTCGGGCGACTTGTGGCACCAACGACTCTGCCATCCGGGCAAAGCTTCACTTTCTTCTATTTCTAGAGACTTTCTTCCAGATTGTAATAATGTAGCACGCACCCCTTGTACTGCATGCCAACTCGGGCGTCAACCTCGCTTAGCTTTTTCCTCTTCGAATAATTGTACAAGTGCCCCCTTTCAAATTATCCATTGTGATCTTTGGACTTCTCCCATTGTAAGCTTCTCCGGTTATAAATACTATCTCATAGTACTTGATGATTTTTCACATTACTCTTGGTTGTTTCCTTTACGCCACAAATCTGAGACGTCCCCCACTCTTCTCCGCTTCTTCACCTATATCCACACCCAATTCAACACCATTATTGAGTACATGCAATATGACAACGGCTGTGATTTCATTAACACGTCCCTTCGCACCATCTTCTCCAACAACAACATCGTCTACCGCCTCCCCCACACCTCTCGCTAAAACGGCAAGGCCGAACGCATGCTTCGCACTACCAACGACGTCGTCCGCACACTTCTTCTCCATGCTCACCTCCCGCCCTCCTTTTGGGTAGAATCCCTACACATCGCTACACATCTTCTCAACCGCCGCCCCTCTACCAAAACGATGCCCCACACACCCTACTTCCTGCTTACCGGTGTCCAACCTCGCTACGACCACCTCCGTGTCTTCGACTTCTTATGTTTTCCCAACTTATAAGCCACTTCCCCTCACAAACTTGTCCCCCGGTCTACTCGTTGTGTGTTTCGTGGTTACCTCTTGAGCATAAAGGATACCGATGTTTCGATCTTCTCTCCCGACGTGTGATCGTGTCCCATCACGTAATCTTTGACGAAACCATATTGCCATATACGCCAGCCGCACCACCTCCACTAGCTGTCCCGTCTACACCGGATCCCGCTGTCGGTGTCAAAACCGGCGGATCTCGGGTAGGGGGTCCCGAACTGTGCGTCTAGGATCGATGGTAACAGGAGACGGGGGACACGATGTTTACCCAGGTCCGGGCCCTCTCTATGGAGGTAATACCCTACGTCCTACTTGATTGATCTTGATGAATATGAGTGTTTACAAGAATTGATCTACCACGAGATCGTAATGGCTAAACCCTAGAAGCCTAGCCTGTATGACTATGGTAATGAATATATATATCCTTTCCATACTACCCCCTCTGGTTTATATAGACATCATGGGGATCTAGGGTTTACATAGAGTCGATTACATAAGAAGGAATCTTCATAGTCGGTCGCCAAGCTTGCCTTCCACGCCAAGGAGAGTCCAATCCGGACACGGGTATAGTCTTCGGCCTTCATATCTTCACAGCCCATTAGTCCAGCCCATGGATAACAGGCAGGACACCCGAGGACCCCTTAGTCCAGGACTCCCTCAGTAGCCCCTGAACCTGGCTTCAATGACGAGGAGTCCGGCGCGCAGATTGTCTTCGGCATTGCAAGGCGGGTTCCCTTCTATCCGAACTTCAAGACATTCTTCGGACGCGATGATAGTATCCTGACCTGTCACGCACACACACCATACATAACTGCAGAGAGAATATATTTTTACACGAGTCTAATCTGCTGACAGCTTTTTACAACATGACATCACGTCTGCCTGATCACAATTCCAAACTGCTTTCATGTTTCGATGCCCCATGCCCCGAGACGCGGTTGCCATTGGCACGTCTTGTCAAAGCAGAGATCGTGTCCCCTTATCGCGGGATTCTCATCAATGCGGGCATGGGTAACCCAACCGTGTCATTTATACAACCCTTGGGAATAGGCGAGTCTTAAGGAGAGTGAGGAGGCGTTCAATATTCGCTGCCTTTATAAGGGGATAAGGATTCCCTCTTCCTCTCTCACGCCCTCTCTCTGTATCCACCTTTCCAATCTCGAGCTCCAGCGCCCAAGTTCTCATCTCCTTTCCACTCAAGCAACCAAGTCCGGATCCGGAGGCCAGGGCAAGTGGATGGTCTCCTCCGTCGAGGACGACATCACTGAGCTCCGGCCGGCTGGATATTTGGCGAAGGAGATCGCTCATCGCCTGCCGATCGAGGGACAAGTCGTCCCCATGCCAAAGCCCACCGAGAGGGTTGTGTTCATCCCCCATTTCTTCCGTGGACTAGGGTTTCCACTCCACCCTTTCGTCCGTGAGCTGATGTATTATTACGGGATAGATTTCCATGATCGGTCCCCGAATTTCTTCCTCAACATCTCGGCGTTTATCGTCGTGTGTGAGGCCTTCCTCCGCATCCAACTCCACTTCGGGATGTGGCTCAAAGTCTTTAACGTGAAGCCAAAGGTGGTGGATGGCCAGCACGCGGAGTGCGGAGGAGCCATGGTGAGCAAGCTATCCAACGTCTCCTGGCCCAAAGGCACTTTTGTGGACATGGTAAAGGAGTGGCAGAAGCAGTGGTTCTACATCATAGAACCTTGCGGCACCACCTGGGCCACAGCTGCCGAATTCTGCTCCGGCGCTCCCATGCGACTCACCTCCTAGGTCGAGAAGAGTCCGGACTGGGGTTCCCCTGACGAGGTGATAGCGCCACAGACGCGCGTCCAAAGCATGGTGACCAAGAACGTCAAGCTCGTTGATGTGATCCAGGTGATGCTAGTTCGCCGGATGCTTCCGTGCCAGCGCCGAAGCCATCCTCTGTGGGAGTTCAACCCGAAGAAGCACCAGACCCTGGTGAGGCTCTTTGAGACTACTCACGAAGGTGCATGGAAGTTGCTCTTTAAGGGCAACGAGAAATCGCCGGCCGCAGATTCAGATCACGGGCACAACGCTAAACACCTCGCTAGCGAGGTATGTCTTTTTTGATGCATTCTCCACTTGTTTGTTTCAAGGATGATGCCTGAGCTTTTATTGTTACTTTTTCAGGACTGGATGGAGAGGGCGAAGCGGATCCAGTGTCTGACTCTGCTGCCTGAAGAACCGGCAATGTCGCGTCTAGCAAAGATGCTGGTGCCGGCGCCTTATAAGGCGCCGGAGAAGAAGGCCAAGAAGAAGGCCAAGGGGGCCAAGAGTGGCCCCCCATCGCAAGGGCAGTTCAGATGTGATGTCCGAAGACGACGAAGCTCATTCCTCTATCCCTGAGGACAAAGGAGAGGAAGAGGAGGAGGAGGAGGAGGAAAACAACCCTCCCCCTGAGGAGAGGAAGAAGAAGAGGACGGCTTCAGCGCATCCAAAGGTGGAAACACCCAAGAAGGGGAAGAGCGTCCCAGCGGTCAACACCGCGTGGGACGTTGATAGCAGTCCGGAAAGATACCCCTGCACTAAGCCCCAAGCCGCATCGTAAGTGACATGGCTTGCTCATGCGCGCATCCAGCCCTTTGTCTTCATTATCTTGACATAGTTAATTGTACTATTGCAGTCCGGCCCGCGACCTTATCCAGCGATCATCATCTGGAGGTTCGTTGGCTCTGTCGGAGATGGCGAGCATGTTACCACCGCCTGCTTATTCTCCCGGGGCCAGGGACGACACCGAAGTGTTATCCAGGAGGACCGCTCCGAACCGGGGAGGAGCCCAGGACGCTGTCCGGGAGGCGCCACAAGGCGAGACCTCCACTGCCGGACACATGGGGGAACCGATCCCCATGGAGACTAGCGAAGAGGGCCGCATTCAATTCGGCCCTCAGCTGAATACGATTTCGGAGACCCATATGGCTCCGGAGTCGGGCGAGCAGCCCCCTTTGAAGGAGGGGGGTTGTGCCGCTTCCACCAGTGGCCCTGTCCATCCAAGGGCATCAGATAACTTGATGGAGGCGCTTCGAGGCGCCTCCGTCGTGGACGAGCACCGTGTCCTTATGGGTGCGGTGATCGAGAAGGTGCAGTACGCCAAGAGTGGACTGAATGAAGCCTGCAGCAGCCTGTTGACGGGTTTCAAGGTAAGAAAGAGGGAAAACCCCATGTAGACAGTAGCCCCTGAGACATTGTCCGGTGTTCGGCAAGAAGAACCGGACAGAGGATCAATCTTTTGTGATAGGAGACTAACGTAATATGTATGAATAAGCAGGCGTCGCTGTTGGCCGCAACCTCGCATGCTGCTGAAGTCTCTGAACTGAGGCAAAGGCTGGAGCGGACCGAGAACGAGCTCGGCGAGGTTAAGGTTCGGCTCCAGGAGAAGCAAGGTGAGTGACGACTTGCTGTGTGTTCGGAAGGAGTGGGCGCTTTATATTGACTGCAGTGTCGTAATATGTGCAGGAGCAACGACCGAGGTCGAGGCCCTGAAGAAGGCCCTGGGCGAGGCCAAGGTGAAGGTTTTCCAGCAGCAAGCCGCCCGTAAGAAGCTCAAGGCCTGGGTTAGAGAAGTCCAGCAGGAGCTCTAGGATGCGGTGAAAAAATGCGAGGCCTTGGAGCATGATGCGTCGGTTCAAGGGGCTGAACTCGCCAAGGCTCGTCAGAGCATGGAGACCGCACGGAATGAGGCCCAGGACACCCTCTAGGAGATCCAGGAGGCCAAGAAGATCATGGCGGGTAAGGCATTTAAGATGCAAAGCAAGTATGCGGAGAAGCAGTACATTTTACTAACCCGGGTTCGGAGTTCCCTAGGAACTTTTGCGGATTTACCTAGCAGTGTATCATATGTCGTGGAGTTCTATCGAGCCGAAGGAGAGGGTTCTACGGAGAAGCTATTCTGGTTGCAGTATGCGGCGCCAGAGCATCCCGTGTCCTTCACCGATCAGCTGAAGTAGCTGGTGGGGCTGCATAGTGTGGCCGAACTAGCCATGAAGGATTTGATAATCCGGCTATGGTCAGCCGAAGCTATGCCAAGCAACTACTTCGGACTCGTGAGGCAGATGGTGAACGCCTGTCCTCGGCTGGACCTCGTCAAGCTCTTGGCCTGCATTGAAGGTGCACGCATGGCCTTCGCCCGTTGCAAGATGTGGTGGGCGAAGATGGACGCCATCGAGGTGACCAGAGGGCCACCGGAGGGCAAGGAGCACTACATGCCCGAACGGTATTTTGCGGATGTCCCGGAGGGGTCTCACCTTGCGGCGGCACAATGTTCGCAGTATGTTGTATTTGAATAAATGTATTCATGTTGCCTTTGCCTTGTATTTTAATAAACAAAGCCTATTTTGTGATGTAATTTTGTTATGCTTTAATTGTTTCCTCCTGTGCGGCCGTGTTGTATGTAATCTGAGGGTTGGCCAGTCGTCGGCTTCTACCCTCACGTAGGTAGTACGGAGGTGTTCGGGATGGAATCTAAACAGTCTTGATCCAATTGTATGGTCCTTGAAGGAGTTGTTTAGCGCAACGAACAAGGCAATCAGACTATACAACTTAAACGCCCTCACTTAGCCATAGGAGTTTTATAATAAAGCATGGGCACAGCCCCTGGTTCAAGCCAGGGTGCTGTCAGCATGTGATCGGGAAGTGCTGATCTTTCGCATAATGCGTAAAAATCTCCAACGATTTGTAACCCTCGAACAGCTAACCGGCTCTCGCTGTATCATGATAGTCAGTTTTCAGCTTTCTCTACTGAGGTGCTCATCTGGTCAAGGCTAGGGCACAATCGCAGTAGTTCTCCCTTTACTACCCTAGCCGATTTAGCGGAACGTAGGGTAGCAAGCACAGGAGCCGGCAACCCAACTATTGACCAAAGACATGATTCGGAGCCAATGCATATAATGCTAAATTCGGGGTGCCGAACTTATCTTTAAGGATTGTTCGGACTTTGTTGCCATATCGTGTGGCAATGGGGAGCCCCTGGCAAATATGAATCGTACCAGAGTGTATGGTTCCTAGGAAATAAGTAATATAAAGGAAAACAAAGGGAGAACAGAGATAGGATCTAGAGCCCTTGAACTTGGATCATGAACTGTTTCCATTATAGTTGAGCTAATGCGTCCAAGCACGTTGGTACAAAATAATGCAATAAGCAACCAGCTATTTGACATGCCATACCCGAAGGCGAGCTGTGCGTGGGTCCTGAAAACGGTTAGCCTCTAGGGCTTCCCATGTACGCATGTGCTCCGTGTCAATCTGGCGTGTTTGTCCTTTGACGGGATCATTAATCAGGCCGTCGAAGGAGGCCCCCTAGGAGAAACCTGAAACAAGGGAAAAGGAGATACTAAAGTTATATGTGCGTCCGGGATCGGTCTAGCCGAACCTTGGATCCCGGGATAGCTTGTGCCTCCGTCGATGCCCATGGAATTTTGAGTGCGTAGTTATGGACACGTGGTATGAATGCCACTACCTCATCGGGACTGGGATGGAGGCCGAATTGCTAATCAAGCTCTTGACGAGCCGCGCTGTCCTGTTGCAGTGCAGTCCGGACCCTCTTAATGATGTCCAGGGGCTCGACAGCCAGGCTATGATGCTGCTTGAGAAGGCCGCTTTGTACCTCTGCTGCTAGGGCGGCGGTCTGCTCCTCTGTTCGGAGGGAGCGTTCAGTATTGCCGTTGACTGTTATGACGCCTCGTGGACCGGGCATCTTGAGCTTGAGATAAGCATAGTGTGGCACTGCGTTGAATCTAGCAAACACGGTTCGTCCGGGCAGTGCGTGGTAGCCGCTACGGAAGGGGACGATATCGAAGATTAACTCTTCGCTTCGGAAGTTGTTCGGAGAACCGAAGACCACCTCCAGCGTGATTGAGCCCATACAGCGGGCCTCTACACCTAGTATGACTCCTTTAAAGGTAGTCTTTGTTGGTTTGATTCATGAGGGATTAATACCCATCTTCCGCATTGTATCCTGATAGATCAGGTTGAGGCTACTACCACCGTCCATTAGGACTCGTGTTAGGTGAAATTCTTCGATGATTGGGTTGAGGACCAGTGCGGCTGAACCGCCATGCCGGATACTAGTTGGGTGATCTCGACGATCGAAGGTGATCGGGAATGACGACCATGGATTGAATTTTGGGGCGACTGGCTCTACCGCATAGGTGTCCCTAAGTGCTCGCTTACGCTTCTTTTTGGGGATGTCTGTAGTGTATATCATGTTCACCGTTTTGACTTGAGGGGGAAATTTCTTCTGCCCCCCCCCCCCCGTATTCGGCTGCTGGGGCTCTTCGTCCTCGTCCTCACTTTGTGATCCCTTTTCCTTGTTTTTGGCATTTAACTTGCCAGCCTGTTTGAAAACCCAACAGTCTCTGTTGGTGTGATTGGCTTGTTTATCTGGGGTACCATGTATCTGGCACGGACGATCGAGTATGCGATCCAGGCTGGATGGTCCCTCACTGTTCCTTTGTAGGGCTTCTTTCGCTGGCTGGACTTGGAGCCGCTCAATCCGGCGTTAACGATGGTGTCATCGGTGTTGTCGCCATTGCTTCAGCATTTGTGTCTATTGCGTCAGAGCTTGCCGGTGTTTTTCTTGGCCTCGGAGGGGCCAGTCTCGCTGGCTGTGTTTTTGCTACGAGCCAGTCAGCTGTCCTCACCCGCACAAAAGTGGGTCATGAGTGCTGTAAGGGCTGCCATGGACTTCGGCTTTTCTTGGCCAAGGTGGCGTGCTAACCATTCGTCACGGATGTTGTGTTTAAAGGCCGCTAGGGCTTCGGCATCCGGACAGTCAACGATCTGGTTCTTTTTGGTTAGGAACCTAGTCAGAATTTTCTGGCTGATTCTCCAAGTTGTTGAACTATGTGGCTTAAGTCATCGACATCAGGTGGCCGGACATATGTACCTTGGAAGTTGTCAAGGAAGGCTTCTTCGAAGTCCTCCTAGCTGTCGATGGAATTTTCGGGCAGGCTATTTAGCCAGTGTCGAGCTGGCCCTTTAAGCTTTAGTGGGAGGTATTTGATGGCGTGGAGGTCGTCTCCACGGGCCATGTGGATGTGGAGAATAAAGTCCTCAATCCATACTGCAGGATCGGTTGTTCCATCGTATGATTCAATATTGACGAGCTTGAACCCCTCGGGGAATTCGTGATCCAGCACCTCATCTGTGAAGCAGAGAGGGTGTGCGGCGCCTCTATATCGGGTCGCGTCACGTCGCACCTCTGATGAAGTCCGTCTGCGGTTATCGGCCCGGGTGTGACTAGGTTTGTCACATCCGAATAGGTAGTCGTCATCTCGAGTCGGGAAGTGTCCTCGCGATCCGTAGATTGATCTGGTGTGTCATACTCTACTGTCCAGCTTGCCGAAGGTCGTATGTATGATCCCGAGCTGTTCTGTCTCTATTTTTGCGAGGTGGTGGGGCGGGCTATTGTTCGGCCTGAGTTGCCGTTTTGTCCCGACCGCGGGGTGGTCGGTCCGCCACACTATCCCGACCACGTGGTGGTCGGTCCGCATTGCGTGAGGGAGGTATGGGATCTGGTGCCTCCTCATCGAACTGAGGTAGCCATCTACGCTTTGGGTAACTCTTGACTGGGCGCTCGAGGCCGTATTTCTCGGCTGCCAGGACATCAGTCCACATGTCAATGAGCAGGTCTTGATCAGCTTGGAGCTACTGCTGCTTCTTCTCCAGGCTTCTTGCAGTGGCTATTAGCTGGCACTTGAAGCGCTCCTACTCGAGGTGTGCTTCAGGCACGATGAAGTCCTCATTGCCGAGGCTCTCATCGTGCTCGGAGACTGGGAGATAACTATCATCATCTGGGTCATTGGGCATGGCCTGTTTATCAGGGTTATCTTGCCCGTTGTCTTGTTCCTCCTGTTCGGATGCAGCCCCGATAGGGTCTTCATTGTTTTCGGCGTCGCCCGAAGTACTATTTTCTCCGGTGCCAGTGTTGCCATCATTTGAGCGACGAGGCTTAGAGCGGCGTTTAGGGCGCCGACGTTTGGACTGTGTCTCAGAAGGTTTATTCACAACTGGATCTCCTTTGTCATTGTTGCTAGCTTTTTTAGGTGTGTCGACCACGTACACATCGTACGAAGAGGTGGCCGTCCAACGTCCAGTAAATGGCGGGTTTTGGCCTTTCTCCTGGTCAGCATCGTCGTCCATACCGGCGATGCCTTCGGAGCCGTAATCGAGCACGTCGGTTAAGTCATCGACGGTGGCTATGAAGTGGGTGGCGGGTGGGAAGCGGAATTCCCCATCATCAGCCTCTGGCTCGAACTGAACATAGTTCGGCTGTGAGTCCTTCTCCAAGGACAAGTTCTTTAAAGAGTTTAGCACGTCACCCAAAGGTGACTACTGGAAGATGTCTGCGGCGCTAAATTCGAAAATCGATAACCGATCCAGCTTGGTGTCCGCAGGCGTACCCGGTCCGGGACTTATAGCCGGAGAAGAATTCGGAGTTCCATTGATGCAAATATTGCGGGGTGCCGACTCTGTGTGCGGCTCCAAGGCCGCGGACTCTGTGGCCTCAGATGGCACGATCTGCTCCGGTTCTAAGGCCGTTGCAGCAACAGGGACCATTCCCATGTGATTATATGACAGATTTAAGTCATGTTCATCGGGGCGAGGGGGAGCGATCGCTGTGGTCTCAAATCCATTGAAGATCAAGTCTCCACGGATATCCGTGACGTAGTTCAAGCTTCCAAATCTGACCTGGTGGCCAGTGGAGTAGCTATCGACCTGCTCTAGATGGCCAAGCGAGTTGGCCCACAGTACGAAGCCATGGAACACGAAAATCTGTCCGGGGAGGAAGGTTTCTCCTTGGACAGCGTCGCTATAGACGATTGAAGGGGCCATCAAACCTTTCGTCAATGGCACAGTGGAACTCTCAATGAAAGCACCAATGTCGGTGTCAAAACCGGTGGATCTCGGGTAGGGGTCCCGAACTGTGCGTCTAGGATCGATGGTAACAGGAGACGGGGGACACGATGTTTACCCAGGTTCGGGCCCTCTCTGTCGGCATTCTGGGAATGGGGGTCCCCAGACTTGCCTACCTGCGGCCTGCGGTGTGGCTCGAGTGGGGGCCCAGTGCGGCCCAGCTTCATCAGCTCAAACTCAAGACCCTCGCGAGGGGGCCAAGCCCTGCGGGGCGGACGGCAGGAAGCTTCCTCAGGAGCAGCCTCATTAGGTAGGCTCGCGAGGAGGCGGAGAGATCAAGGCAGGGGCACCTCGCGAGGAGCCCGTGACGCAAGCCATGATGATCGAGATCAGGCAGGCGCCAGGAGGGCACTGGCCTGTGCAGTGTCCTTGTTTCCCCTTCGGTGCAAGGGGAACAAGCACAGTCCAAGGCATCGGGCAAAGGTTACCATTCCGGTGCAACGAGACCAAGACCAGCAGAGCGGCATGACGGAGGTCATCGTGGAGCCCAAGACGGCGTTATCACCAGTGCTTTTGGCAGCCGAAGACCACCTTTGGTCAGGATAACTTGTACTAGATGTTCCCCTTCAAAATGGCCAATTGTTGGCGCCCTTCCCGCTCACATTTTGGGAAGAGGACCAGGGCCTCTATAAGTAGGACTAGCCACCATAGAGGGAGGGGGATGGAGACCGAGTAGAACACACCGCACCAGCTCAAGAACACCTCTCGCGAGGCCGTTCTTCCCCCTGTGTTGTTCATCATCAGTCCCTGAGGCAATCCACCACATCACACACTGGAGCAGGGTATTACACCACATCGGTGGCCCGAACCAGTATAAACCTCGTGTCCTTTGTGTGTTCTTCTTTCCAGCCTAGATTTCTTGCGAGCCATAGAAGCGCGAGTCGGTAGGGGAAAGATCTCCGTGCGCACCTCAGAGTTCGAACCTTAAGGGTCTACCGGAACCCGAAATCCAAGACTCTCTATGGAGGTAATACCGTATGTCCTGCTTGATTGATCTTGATGAATATGAGTTTTTACAAGAATTGATCTACCACGAGATCGTAATGGCTAAACCCTAGAAGCCTATCATGTATGACTATGGTAATGAATATATCTATCCTTTCCGGACTAACCCCTCCGGTTTATATAGACACCATGGGGATCTAGGGTTTACATAGAGTCGGTTACATAAGAAGGAATCTTCATAGTCGGTCGCCAAGCTTGCCTTCCACGCCAAGGAGAGTCCAATCCGGACACGGGTACAGTCTTCGGCCTTCATATCTTCACAGCCCATCAGTCCGACCCATGGATAACAGGCTGGACAATCGAGGACCCCTTAGTCCAGGACTCCCTCACCCGCCCCTCTGCGCCCGATCCTCCCCGGGATCGCTGCCCCACCTTCCTTGGACAGCCCCACTCACACGCAATCTACCTCGGCCCATGATCGACCTACCCCCGCTCGTCACGTGACCCCCACTTCCCCCACCGAGCCGACCGGGTCAAGCCCTCCGTCTAGACCGCGCCACCCGTCAACCCCCCACACGCCCGCTTCCGGCATCCCGCCCGTGTCGCCTCCCCTCGGATCACCTGCCCCTAGTGACCGCTTGTCCCCAGCCGACCACCTCGGATCGCCCGCTCTTCCCGCGCCCACCTCGCCAGCTGCACCCGCCTTGGAGCCAACCGCATCAACCTCGCAGCCCCTGCCGACCACTCCCTCACCTCCATGTCGTCCCGTTCAGCATGTTCCCCCTCCCATTAATTTTCATGCCATGTAGACGCGCGCTAAGCGTGGCTTCGCTCAACCGCGTCGCCTCTTTTCCCTCACTGCTTCTTCCTCTATCTTCCCCATCCCCTCCTCTTATAAAAGTGCTCTAAAAGACCCACATTGGCATGATGCTATGCTTGAGGAATATAATGCTTTGCTTAAGAACAAAACTTGGAGTTTGGTTCCTAAACCTGCAGATACGAACGTGATCACCGACAAGTGGATTTTTTGCCACAAGCTATATCCCAATGGGTCTCTTGCTCAGTACAAGGCCCGATGGGTTCTGCACGGCTTCACTCAACAAGCGGGTGTTGATTACTCCGAGACTTTCAGCCCGCTTGTCAAACCGGCTACTGTGCGGGTCGTCCTTAGCCTCGCCACGGCACGCTCTTGGCCGATCCATCAACTGGACGTCAAGAACGCCTTTTTGCAAGGTGAGCCCGGCGAAACGGTATATTGTTCCCAACACGCTAGCTTCATTGAATCCACCCATCCCAATCATGTTTGTCTCCTCCACAAGTCACTTTATGGTTTAAAACAAGCCCCTCGCACTTGATTCTTCCGCTTCCAATCCTATATACTCTCCTTGGGAATTGTAGCTTCCAAATGTGACACGTCATTGTTCATCTATCGCCATCAGTCGTCTCTTGCGCACTTGTTACTTTATGTAGATGACATCATTCTCACTAACAACAATGCTTCCACCTTACACCATATCATCTCATCTCTTAACACTGAGTTTTCCATGACCGATCTAGGAGACATCCACCATTTCCTTGGAGTCAATGTGACACTCAACTCCTCCGGCCTCTTTCTATCGCAGCAGCAGTATGTGCTAGAAATCTTGGAGCGGGCCAACATGCTGAATTCCAAACCCATATCCACGCTAGTTGACACCAAGTCCAAGCTCTCTGCCACTGATGGTGATCCTTTTCCTCATCCTACACACTATCGTAGTATAGCTGGCGCTCTACAATACCTCACTCTTACCCGCCCCGACATCTCTTATGCGGTTCAACAAGCTTGTCTCTTCATGCATGCTCCATGAACATCTCACTTCCAGCATGTGAAACGCATCCTCCGCTACCTCCACGTCACCTCCCACTTCGGCCCTCAGCTCTATACCTCGTCGGCACATGATCTCCTTGCCTAGTCCAATGCTGATTGGGCTGGGTGTCCGGATACGCAGAAGTCCACGTCCGGCTTTTGCATCTTCCTTGGGCCCAACTTGATATCTTGGTCGTCCAAACGCCAGCATACCGTTTCCCGCTCGAGTGCGGAAGCCGAATACCGCGCCGTTGCAAATTGCGTCGCCGAAGCGACGTGGCTCTGCCAGCTCCTTCAAGAACTACACCGACCTCCCACACAGGAGACCATGGTCTACTGTGACAACATCAGCGCCACGTACCTCTCCTCCAACCCCGTGCAGCATCAACGGACAAAACACGTCGAAATCGCCCTTCACTTCGTCCAGGATCGTGTTGAGTTGGGCGACACGCATGTTCTTCATGTTCCTTCGGGTTCCCAGTATGCTGATGTCTTCACCAAGGGCCTTCCTTTGACAGTTTTTACAGATTTTTGGTCCAGTC
>NC_041382.1:422021482-422043330 GCF_002162155.2 Triticum dicoccoides
TAATGTATCTGTGTATGTATCTGCATGTATGTATGACTTGTCACGTGTTGTAACGATCTCCTAGTCTTTAGGATCACCAGGTCCACTCCCCGCACTAGCCTACGTGCCCCTCGCTGCGGGAGTCGTTGTGACCAGGCTATTTGTACCCTGTAACTTCTGTCCATAATCAACACGGTTGCATAACAGCTGTTTCCTCCTTCTATCTCTATGAAGGAAATCAATAGGACTGTGAGGGCTATTGCGTGGGTAAAGGATGAACGGAGGAAGTTGCATCAATCGCTGAATTATTAGTCCCTGGAATATGGAAGGAAATTAAGTCCTCATATTATGGGGCTGCCATGCAAGGAGAATATGAAAGGAAATAAACTCTTGGTATTATGGGGCTGTCATGCAAGGAGGAAGGAGATCACTAATTAGTTTTCAGAATCTGGAAGGACATTAACTCCAAGCAATAAGGACGTTGCACCAACTTATAAGTGCACAATTAAAGGAGACATTGCATAATCCAATGGCATAAATGAGATAAATACACTTGGGGTCTTAGAACTTGCATGTGATGGTCAATTTGGTGCATAAACTTTTAAAATACGTGTTTTTGTTCATGAACTTGCATGAAGGTGTAAATACGGTCATATTTTGTGTATGTAGCCGTATTTCGTGTATGTTGCCAACATACTTAAGTACATAAATACTATATACGGGCTCAGTCCACCAGTACATACTACTGTATAGCCATATAGGCATAGCTAGCTACATGCATGGTACCGTACTGAAACATTATTCTTCTACTAGTAGAATGCCCGTGCGTTGCTACGGGCTATAATTAATATAGATGAATTAAACAAATTATTAAGTCTTCAAGGTCAAAGCTCATTACTCCTTCATACAACCAAGCATGTTCGAACATCAAACAGACGTCCAACGGGTTCCTCAAAATTCAATTGTTAGGACAATCCGGGCTTCCTGAAATCCAGACCATATATGGGGGAGAAATGTGGTTGTATTTATCTGCCATGTTATCTCCAACAACCGGACACAACACAAAAACCCCACCCCACGACACACCCTTCTCTTTTCTTGTTGGGCCCTCCCCTTCCTGCTCATTTTCCGGCCATAGCGGGACATTTCCTACTGGACCCCTCTCCTTTAAAATTGGATGACGTCCACCTCACCTTCACCATGGAGCTCTCTAAGTGGAATAGGTTAATAATCTAGCTCATGTGATCACAAAAACAGTGGTTCTGCCGCGACCGGTGGGGGACATTGTGCCCTTTGTATCTGGTTTTTTCTTGGTTTCCCCTAATTAACCGGGCAACTATATCATTCTTTATAAAATACTCGGAAGAAGTATGCTATTCTTTGTCTGGTTTATTTTTTAATGTGTAGGATTGTGCATGATTTATAGATGTTAATAAACTGCATGACAATTTTTTCAGTTCTAATCTCCATAACTCTAGGTAGTGTGTACTAACTTTGTTTTGGCGAATGCGGGGAGAGCCATGAGAACCCAAGTGCCACTTGATATTGTAGATCAAGCAACCTGCAAGGCTACAAACTTTGTACTTCTTAATCAAGGTCAAACAAGTTCATGGGAACAATCCAAATAATAGTAGTTATCATGTCTTGCAAAAAATATACAATGGGTGTTCATATATATAACTAAATGTAGCACATATATCATTCCAGCTCCAAACTCGAAAGCAATATATAATTTACGAACATTACTCCACTATCATATAACCTGCAATTTCGAATATGACCTTTCAGCTTGAGAACCATATTCTGACATGGCACTCATATTTTACTGTATGAGTAGTGCAATGGAGTTCCAATAACACAAACTGTAAATGGTCCACATGTGATATTCAGTAGGAATGCGTGCCAGATAACAAATATTTATCGCGCCCCTCATTATGACTATAACTTCTTCAACATGAACATACTCTCATGGATCAGGAGGCCACAAAAACTCCTAAACGAAAAAGTTATCAATGAGTGCCACAAAAGTCAAGCCAACTAACACTCCATCATACTGTATACCACGATAAACCATTAAGAAGAGATGTTTGAAGTAGTACCACATGGAACACAAGAAATCTGTTATAGTCAAGTTAGCTCCGAGCAGTCAATACAATGCAGGATAATTTCAAGTTCAGCTGCAACCACATCAACACATGAGATAAAAATGGTCAGATATAGAATCATTACACTAACCATTCTGCAGAAAGAAAATAAATGTCTATGTATGTTCTAATTTGTATTTAGTGCGAATAAACTTTTCCATATGATCAAAATTTCTGCAAAAAAATGTGTCTCAGTTTAGATAAGTCATTTCTCAGATAAGCATGTATGGTCAAGGAAAAACTAATCTGCAAAAGCATGTATGGTCTGACTGATAAATAAAAAGTCAAAATTTTCCAGTTAGAGAAGCAGGTGTCGCTGGTATATGTAGATAGTCCAAAGGTGATTTATTATCCTTCACCTTGATATCATATAACCTATGTTCAGCCCAAAAGCATGTAATTTGTTTGTCAACAAAGCTAATGTGAACATAAAATGCATGGTGCTAATCACCAACAGGGGTAGTAGGTCCTACAGCTCTGCAATAGGCAGCAACGAAGATATCCACAAAAGGGTAATGTGTGCAGGAGAACTTGAAAATAACAACACATATAACATCATATATAAAAGGCAGACCGTACCGCGAGCTAAGAAAAGTAAGAATTGTCTAACTGATAGATGCACAATAGTAACTCAAATTTTATTTATTATGCACTATTTACTGTAGCATCGTCAACGCCATTAATCACCTTGAAGTGTCCTCATTGTCAAAAATAAAGCCTATGCAGGTGCCTTTCTTCTTGTGCACCATCGATAGAAGTTTCTCCACCACCCAGATTCTGAGTGACACCTTAGATCACTTCAGATGGCTAACTATGTCTATAAGAAGAAGAAAATTGTCATTTACCAAATTCAAAAGCAGAGGAACCTCAAATAATAAAGTGTTTTCATTGCTCGCATGATTTTTTTTCAAAATCTCAACAAATGAACTCAGAGCCTGAACAATTGAAATTTCTTCAGAAGTTAGTGAAAAAGAACTCATCTACATAGTGTCATGATTCTTCATATGCATAACAGTATATTTGGTATATAACATAGCACTCTTCTAAAATATTTGATGTATCAATCCTGAACCATATTGAAACTCCGACAACTCCCTGAACTTCTTCATGTTGCTCCTTCCAGAATTGGTCCAAGGTGCCTGAAAAGAAATACTTAGCTAACGAAAATAATAATATAGCATGTTATGATGGATAGCTTTATTGTAGGTCATCTGGTTAAATTCAGGTCTGACTTCCTGGATAGAAACTGACATTAGAGGATCACTTTCACTTGGATCAATTCCATGAGCGGAAGTGACACAAGTCAACACTGTGAGAAAGCGGCTGCAGTCGCATTAGCCAACAACATCCCGTCCACAGCTGCAAGAAGCTCCTGCAGAAGGAACAAAATTATATATTCTACTGAACCCAAACTTATTAGTAACAAGCAAGCCAGGCGACGGATGGGACCCGAGTTCACCGACATGTTCCTATGGTAGTGATGAAGTCATCGACCCATTGAATGCACGAAGAGAGAGCCACCAGGGGATCGCGACTGCGGCGCGACCATCACGACCACGGTGGTGGCGGGCTCACGAAAATGGATGATGACGCAAGCCACTGTCGTCCGTGGCGGTGGCCTCAAGGGCAAGGCGACATCGCCGTGGGTTAGCACTACCGTAGGCCGGGGGGCGGGTCCTCTATGATGGGCGGTGGGTGCTTGTAGTGCATCGGCATGTCCTTTCCACCCTCTCCCTTCCATGGCTTGTAGAACAGACAGGATGGGTTGGAAGAGAGGGAGGCAGACCTTGTCTAGATTACCGAAAAAGGTTTTCGCTTTATTTTATAAATAAAGCAACCACCAAACACAAAGTATCAAGATAACAACCAAACACACCACACACCAACACAACGCCACCGCAGGTTAGGTCCAACACTCACACAGACAAACACAAATAGCCCAAGTTTCGCTGTCGGCACACAACAACAAGCCCAACACAGACGCACCACGAAACATCTCTAGACGGCGGTGGCGGAGGCATGGACACGACGATCTAATCTGGGTCCGGTGGTGGCGAAGAAAGCGGTGGCGCCAACCGGAGAGCCATCGTGCAAAGCCGAGTGATGATGAAGGTGATGGCGTCTCTCTCTAGGACAGCTAAGCGGCCGCCAAAGCTGCAAGTAATCAGACCATTTGAACAAAGCGTCAGTAGCACGACGAGGAGAAATACGCTGAATCGCAAGTTTATTCCTAACAGTTCACAGCGTCTAGGCAAGGACCCTAATGGTCAGACACCTAATGTGACGTAACACGGGTGGGATCGCCTGGAGTTCGGCAAAGAGAGCGGGGAAGTTGTTATGGTCCCAGCTTCCCTTGTCTAGATTTAGATAGGGTGGGGACTGGTTTGGAAAGAATAGAAGGAAAAATCAGAATCGGAAAGAGTTGTTTTCTGGGATGAATCGGGAAGGAGATCTTTTTTATGAACGAAAGGTGATCGATCTGGAAGGGAGAGAAGAGAAATAAATCAGAAAAAACCAGTGTGAGCTAAAAAATGTGCGAGATGCTTTCTACACCTTTAACATTTTCTGAATACATGATTAACATTTTCTAAACTACATGTTTTGATGTATATTTTTTCATACACATTACCCGTATTAGGTATACACCTAAAAATAGTTTCATATAAGTTTAATATTTTTGAAGCCTATTATTAACATTTTTCGAATACATGTTTTCAAAACGTTTTTCAAATATGTGTCAAACATTCTTTGGATGGTACGAAATATTTTTTAAACTAGGTGAACATTTTTTACATATAAGAATTTTCAATTATGTTATGAACATATTTTGAAATGCGTAAACATATTTAAATGCGATGTACATTTTTTAGTTACAGAAATATTTTATTAAATGTTTAAATATTATTTAAAATGTCATGTCCCTTTTTTGTAACGCATGAACATTTTTTAATGTCACAAACACTAGAACATAATTTTTTTTTCTTACATATGCCAAAAGAAATAACAACATAAATAATCTTTATCTCCTTACGACATGCTGTGGCGTCGTAGCCTGGTGGTCTTAGGGTGTGTTCGGTTGCTGTCATCAGATGGAATGGCATGGGTCTGTCGCGTCCTACAAGCCCAGTCCCACGTTTAGTCAGTAGATGGAACCAAAACCCACCAGTCCCAGAAAAGAGAATATTTGGTCTATATGCGAAGCCGACGCATACCTCAGATTCGAGCGGACGACAAGGAACGGGCCTCATTCCCCTCGCACCAACCCGAGCCCTATCTTCTCCCATCTCCCCTTCTCAACGCCGCCACCCTCCCGCATCTCTCACTCCCTCTTGATCCGCCACCCTCCCGCTCCTCTCTCAGCGCCGTCCCTCACGCACCTCTCCGGCGCCGGCTCCCCCCCTCCCTGTCATCTCCCCCCTGCGATGGCGTGCATCAAGGGCTTGGCGGCGACCTAGCAGCAACAGCGGCGGCGACCTAGCAGGCGGCGGCGGCGACGGCGACCTAGCAGGCGGCAGCGGCGGTGAACCAGCAGGGCGATGTAACGCCCCGAGACCATTGTGCCAGGTGTCCTCCAGTTATTCGCCGGCGTTGCCATGTCATTTGCTTGCGTGTTGCTTTTCATCATGCCATCATGTGCATTGCATCATCATGTTTTCGAAACTTGCATCCGTCCCGGCCTCCTCGTTCTCTCTGTTGTCCGTTCTGAGCCCAGACACACTTGCACGCGCCCGCGGCATGTCCGAAATAGTATTTTATAAGTGGCCGGAAAATATTATCGGAATTGGATGAGAGTTGACGTGTGGTCTTATTATAGTGTAGATAGACCGCCTGTAAAGTTTCATCACATTCAGAGATCGTTTGATGCCCCAACGGATAACTATAGCGGCAATATAGCCGGTCTAACGTCGGACGTTTTCGATCTCCGGAAACCGTGTCGGGCTGCATCTCTCCCCTCTCCTCTCAGACCAAACCGCTCTCCACAATCCTCCTAGGCCCAACCTACCTCTCTTTGCGCCGCGCATAGACCTCTCGTGCGCGTCCGAAACTTACCCGGACCCGACCCGAGCAGTCGTCACCGTCGTGTCCGGATCATCCCCAAACATCTACAAAACGTCTCCGTTTTTCTTTTGGGATACCTAGCCTATTTTTTTTTCGTCCGATTTCATCAGCTATAAATATAAGGTCCAACCCTAGATCCTAGGGGTCTTGTCCCATCAATCCCACCGTGCCGCCACTCCACCTGTTTTTCCTCGGGATCCCTCCCGGACCAACCCGCATCAAACCCCCGATCCAAAAAGTATCCTCTCGATCTCTCCCCACCAACTGAGGCCTCCCCTCGATCCAACCCTCCTCTGCCTCCCTGCCCGTTCTGGATCGGAGCCCGAGCAGATGAGCCCCGTCGCGCCCTCTCCTTCCTCCGTTTTTCCTTCTCTCTGTATCTCATCTCTCCCTCGTCGCTGTCTCCGTGCAGAAAACTCGTTGCCGGCCTTCCCTGCCTCGTCCAAGTGGGGTTTCAGCGCCTCGCCGCCCGGATCCAACCATCTCCGCGTCATCCGCGCCGCCAACCCTGCCACGCTCGCGCCCAGGTCTAGCCGCCGCTGCCCTCCTGACCTTCGTCTGTTCCGCGATCCTGCTGAAGCCGCACCAAGTTCTATCGCTGCTCTGTATCGCTGCGTGCAGCTGATCCAGTGGCTCCCCAGCGCCTCGTTCGTCCCTGCCAGCGCCCGCGTGTGCGCAAGGGCCGCAAGGCTAGGGGCGCCCGGCTCCTTCCGCTTACCTAGCCAGCCAAGGGCCAGAATCGCCATGGCCGCCGGCCTCTGTTTTCCCGCTGTGAGCAACTTCCTCCATAACTAAAGCTTCATTCTGTTCCTAGATCCATTCTGGCATATAGGTTATTTCAGAGTTGTCACTATGTTCCACCACAAGCAGATCAGCTAGCTTAGCCCTGTTTCTTTTTTTTTGCCAAACAGTCACTCAGCCACTTGTGCCAAATCCTCTTGGGCAGCTGCGGTATGCTGCAAACCGGCCTGTGCGTGTTTTTTTTCCAGTTCCAGCGAAATTAGCTTTATTCCTGGGATTTTCTATTTTGTTAAAAAAAAAACCTAAACTTCATGCATTTAATATCTCACCAACCGTGCATCCAAATTGAACAAACTTAATATGAAAATTGCTTAGAATTGTGTGTAGTTTCATATTATGTCATTTTCATCTATGTTTAAAATGTTTAAAAAGTTGTTTGTTTAAATTTGCTTAAATAACTTGCTAAAATGATTTAATTCATAACTAAATAACCGTAACTCGGATTTTAACAAACTTTATATGTAAATGGGGTAGAATTTTGCCTAGTTTAACATGGTTCACTTACTTTGCATGTTTAACAACTCTAAAATTTTGTTTAGGGAAGAACAATACCAAACCTAATATATGCATATGAGGAGTTTCCGGAATTGTTGTTTGTTGTTTTCGGCCTCATTTAAACTTGACTAGATAGGTAGTTTTCATTTGCTTCACCCTCTTGCCATGTTTTACAACATTTAATATTGTTGTGTACATAAACGAGATCGAACTAAATAACTTGTCGTGGTGTTTCGCCAATATGCAACTCGTTGCATATTGAGCTCCACTTAACTTGTAGTGTTGTTTGTGCACTTTGCCATGCCATGCATATTTAAACCGGACATGCATCATACTTGGTTGTGCATCATGCCATGGTTATGTGATGGTTGTTTACTATGTTATTTGCTTCTTTCCGGTGTTGCTTCTTCGGGTTGGTTCCGATAACGTCGTGTTGTGAGGATTTGTTCGACTACGTCCGTTTGTCTTCTTTATGGACCATTCGTCTTCCTTGCGGGATTTCAGGCAAGATGATCATACCCTCGAAATCACTTCTATCTTTGCTTGCTAGTTGCTCGCTCTTTTGCTATGCCTATGCTGCGATACCTACCACTTGCTTATCATGCCTCCCATATTGTTGAACCAAGCCTCTAACCCACCTTGTCCTAGCAAACCGTTGTTTGGCTATGTTACCACTTTGCTCAGCCCCTCTTATAGCGTTGTTAGTTGCAGGTGAAGTTTGAAGTTTATTCCTTGTTGGAACTTGGAGATGTTGTTCCTTGTTGGAACTTGGAGATGTTGTTCCTTGTTGGAACATGTTTACTTGTTGGGATATCACAATATCTCTTATTTAATTAATGCATCTATATACTTGGTAAAGGGTGGAAGGCTCGGCCTTATGCCTGGTGTTTTGTTCCACTCTTGCCGCCCTAGTTTCCGTCATATCGGTGTTATGTTCCCGGATTTTGCGTTCCTTACGCGGTTGGGTAATAATGGGAACCCATTGACAATTTGCCTTGAATAAAACTCCTCCAGCAATGCCCAACCTTGGTTTTATCATTTGCACTAACAACCTTCCACCTTCCCTTGGGTTCTGCAGACTCAAGGGTCATCTTTATTTTAACCCCCCCGGGCCAGTGCTCCTCCGAGTGTTGGTCCGAACTAGAGTCCTGTGCAGCGCCCCCTCAGGGAAACTCGAGGTTTGGTTTAGTTGTACGGAGCGCTCATCTGAGTGTGCCCTGAGAATGAGATATGTGCAGCTCCTATCGGGATTTGTCGACACATTCGGGCGGTGTTGCTGGATTTGTTTTTTACCTTGTCGAAATGTCTTATAACCGGGATTCCGAGTCTGATCGGGTCTTCCCGCTAGAAGGAATATCCTTCATTGACCATGAGAGCTTGTCATGGGCTAAGTTGGGACTTCCCTGCAGGGATTTGAACTTTCGAAAGCCGTGCCCGCGGTTATGGGCAGATGAGAATTTGTTAATGTCCGGTTGTAGAAAACCTGAAGTTGACCTTAATTAAAATACATCAATCGCGTGTGTAACCGTGATGGTCTCTTTCCGGCGGAGTCCGGGAAGTGAACACGGTGTTGGAGTTATGCTTGACGTAGGTTGTTTTAGGATCACTTCTTGATCATACTTTTATCGACTGTGCTTTGCCTTCTCTTCTCGCTCTCATTTGCGTTTGTTAGCCACCATATAGGCTAGTCGCTTGCTGCAGCTCCACCTCATACCTTTACCTTACCCATAACCTTAAATAGTCTTGATCGCGAGGGTGCGAGATTGCTGAGTCCCCATGACTCACAGATACTTCCAAAAACCAGTTTGCAGGTGCCGATGAGTCCGTGCAGTTGACGCAACTAAGCTCAAGGAGGAGCTCGATGAAGATCTTGTCCTTGGTGTTGTTTCGTTCTAGTTCATCAGTAGTGGAGCCCAGTTGGGGTCGATCGGGGACCTTGTCGCATTTGAGGTTCTTCTTTTATTTTGGCTCCATAGTCGGGCCCTGATTGTACTTGGATGATGTAATGATTTATTCATGTAATTGTGTGAAGTGGCGATTGTAAGCCAACTATGTATCTCTTTCCCTTATGTATTACATGGGTTGTGTGAAGATTACCTCACTTGTGACATTGCTTTCAATGCGGTTATGCCTCTAAGTCGTGCTTCGACACGTGGGAGATATAGCCGCATCGAGGGCGTTACAGGCGACAACCTACCAGGATGCACCGACGAACCAGCAGGGCGGCGACCTAGTAGGCTGCACCGACGAACCAGTAGGGTGGCTAGCGACGTAGGCAAGGTATGGTTCCATTCCCTCTGTGTATATACATGCTGATGCTCAAGACATTATGTTTCTGTGTATGCAATGTTCATCCTCAATTTCTTCCATATATTGTTGTCAGATCCGTGGTTATAAGTAATTGGTAGCCATATTGCCCATTACTATGCTCATCTTGTTGATAAACCCAAGACGGCTAGAGCCTTCATGAAACTTTCCAAAACCAACAAATCTGTTTGGGTGAGTATGTATGTGAGGAAGAACTTCTAAATTAGATATGGTTGCATGGTTTTCAAGTATGTGAACTTGACTTGTATGGCTATAGTGCCATTGGGTTGGTTTACGATATTTGGAATGTGAACATGTATGGTTGTATGTGAGAGACATGTATTGGCTGATTGCTTTTGGATGTGCCAAATGAACTTGCTACATGATTGCTACCTTATGATATGCTGAAAATTGTGTTCTATGTCAATATATATTATTATGTTGTTTTTCTTGAAAATACAAATGAAATGCTGCCAAAATTTTGAATTTCTATTATTCCATTTTTCATTCCATTCTTCCAAACCAAACACTGGAACGAAACCAACCCGTTATACTTTTTTGCACCAACCAAACACAAGAACGGAACCGACCCATTCCTCTGGAATGGAACCATTCCATTCCGTGATAGTTGGTTCCTCAACCAAACACCCCCTTAGTCACTACCTGATCACCAGGTCACAGGTTCGTCTTGATAGCTTAGCGTGGTGGCTCCCTTTTTCTGGTTAAATTTCTTCTTTAATTTTTTCAGTCCGTGGTGATAGAATATAAGTAGCCGGCCTATCCAAACATGAATAGTCATTGGTTTTGTGGTTGTCCACGCGAGACTATTAGCGGCAGGTCGTGGTATCAAAACTACCTGGCCCCCTTGTTTTTATTTTATTTTTGAGGATCCCAGTACATGAATAAAAAAATAGGGCTTTTCCATAAATCTATCATGGGAGAACAGTGGCTGACAATGGGCCCTAGCCACACAGTGGCTGACAGTGGGCCCTAGCCACGCTGGCGTGCCACATAGGCAGTAGATACGTCCGCGTACATGAAATGTGACTGTATTCGCACCTTCTTGCAAGTTTATGGACCGGAAACATGTATTTTCTAGGTTTGTGCACCAAACTGATCTCTGTGCGCAATTTCTAAGACTCCTAGTGTATTTACCTCGGCATAAATCACATTAGACTCGGATTGTGGGCTGCCTTGCATCATGGTGCATAAATAAAAGGAAGACATACCAAGGAAAGCTCCAATAGTTAAAATGAAAATATATAGAGCGCTCTTGAGCATAAGAAAAAGTGTTGATGACCTGTTGGGATTTCATCAACCAAATTGGCCATTTTTATACAAAAAGTGGGCATGAGACGTGTAACAATGTCTCCTGTTACAACGCATGGGCAATATATATAAACACTATTCTGATCACGGGAGAAGAATAATATTCTGATCCATGGTTGAACTTCCTGAACTGTTCGACCAGAACTGCCCTCTATAAGAATCCAACCTTCATGCTATCTTTGCAACCATGGATCCCCTCGAGGATTTTTCTGGTGTGTCGTGTTCTTTGTGATGTAAGTGTAATCCTGATACACTTTCTAGTATCTAAATGGTCGTTTGAGTCGGAATCTCGCTCATTGGCGGATTTGCTCTCGGGACATGATGAACTTGTGTCTGTTACAAGTTTAATGCATACACTGGATGTTCTCTAACCTCTAACACGATGGTAATTGGGTTTAGGTGCGAGTTTCGTGGAAAATTTGTTGTTATTTCTAACGGATTTGGTTTGGCATTGTGTTCTTCGTCCGCGGGAGTGGTTTTTGCCGCTTCTGTTGATTTGTCATTTTCCTGTGAAGGTTGGCAGTGGATCTTCATACATTAGTGAGATTTAAAACTTCCTACATTGTTAATTAGTTCGAGTTGGCCCGTACACTCTAAAATCGGGCGATTGGATCTTGTTTCGCCCGCCTTGGTCTGTTCTTCGATCGAAGAGCATGGTGGTTGATGTTAGCGGGGAGTAGGATAGCGTCCGAGATGGTGACTGAAAAGTCATAGCCATCCAAATGATTGAATCTTGGAAGAAAATTCGACCGTGGGTATTTCCAATCGTTTTTACGGTCTGTTGTAGAAGTTGGACTTCTATATCTTTTGTGTTAGAACTTTTGTGGTTTTATGCATGTTTTTAGGTGATGCGGCAATACGGTCTGTTCGGTTGTTGTTGTTATAAAAAAATTGTGTATGTTTTTTGTTTTTCACAGTCCTCATGTGTGTAACTATGGAGCTAGTCCATAGACACACACATCATATTTATCTTTAATCTATCTTTGGGGATAGTTTTTGGAGCATCGACGGTCGAAGCCGATGACGTTGTCATGACTGAAGCCAATGCGCAACCTGAAGTCAATCTTCAGACTAAAGCCAATGCTGCCACCGAAGATGTTCAGCTATCCACATCGGATGTTGCTTCTGCACCACCAGTTCCATACACCATGGCGATGGCATTCAATCGTGAAGGTGAGCTGATCAGCGTGAGATGGCCAATTATGACACCTCCTGAAGCTCTTGGGCCCCAATATGATTACCATATCGAGCAAAGGCCTCATACGCAGAAGCCCAAGCCCAGAATGCCGAGGCTTCCAAGCACCATCACCACTAAGACATATTTTAGCGTCTTACGCTTCAGAGAGCACAACACCTTTTTCGACAAGGCCAAGAACCCCCTACAAGAAGCCCAAGATTTCCCCAGACAGATTCTAGAGTCATCTTCAGAGAAGCTATTACTCATGCATCTTATACAACCAGGACAGGATTTTTCCGCACAAGCGCCTCTGTTGTGATGCCATGGCTGGACTGTCATGCCTGGAAGAAGCCCTTGACTGCTTCAGAGATATTGGCTTGCTCCCCTTTGTCGTCGATAGGCAGCACTAGTATGAAGAGCTTCTGCTCCAATTTTATGCTACTCTGCACATATCAGGCTACAATAGGGATCTGAAGACATGGGTCTTTGAGTGGATGACAAGAGATGTTCATTATGAAGCCAAAGCTCAGGATTTCATCGAGCTTAGTTCCCTGCCCACTCCTGGTGATCTTTATGAGCCAGGTTGTCAGCTGTATGAGAAGGAACTTGGAAGCATCTTCCAGAATCCAGAGCCAAACATGAGCCAAATGCTGATCATAATGAAGCCATTGCCTGCAGATGCTGAGTACCCAACGCACTTCTTCGTCAATGACTTCGTGTACTTGCCTCCCACCATCTACCACATTGTGCAGAATACTCTGTGGCCAATTAAAGGGCACTCTTCTCATGCAAAAATCAAAGGCACAATGAAGACATTGGTCTTCTACATTCTCAATGGCATCCGCTTCAACACTCATGACTTTTTCATCAGGCAGTTGACAGCTTTAGGCATTGATCTATTTGGCTAAAAATTCTATGCACCATGGATAATGTGGCTGATTAAGCTTCGCTCCTCAATCAACTATCAAGCTTCAGTGCACAATCATGTTGTCTTCTTGCCTGAAGTTGATATGTCTCATGAATCCATCTATCCAGAACCTGCCAAGGAACCCACTCGTGAAGATTATGCTGCCTTCCAAAGCTTCTCAGCACCACTTGAAGCCACTCATGTTCCCAATCCCACTATTACTGTTGTTGGTCCAATTGTGAGTCAGCTTAGGTTGCCGCATCGTGCTAACACAGATGTAACTGCCAGCATAGTACCACAAAGGCTTTAGAAGCGTGCTCATGTTCTCAATGACAAAGAACTTCTAGTTTCTCTCCATCAGAAGCAGGATAGGCATCATGACCAGATGAAGCGTCAAATGCAAAGTCTTATTATGGATGTCAATCGTATTCACAACCTCTCCATCAAGAATTCATTTGTTGCACATGAAGCATGTCGGCGTGACTAGAAGAGCCTCACTTTGCTCTGCTCTGAAGATGAACTCACTGCAGATGGCTTCACTAAAAGATTCAAGTTTGACTTCAGGCCTCCGCAAATCATCAAGTTGGCGTCCTACTCCATCTATTAAAGATTCCGACTACTCTTCATCAGCTCCAACTGTTGTTGCACGAGTCATTGATGACGAGGACGATGCCACTTCACCAGCTATGGCTTCACTGCATCAAGATGTCGCATCAGGCCCAACTGCACCACCAAACTCCACCATCCACTAAAAAAAATACACATCCGTGATGATACGTGTTTGTCACAGTAGGTCACGTTTTCTGTCATGCATGTACATCCATGACGATTTTATGACAGAATCAAGACAGTCATACATGTGTTGTCATAGAAGTGTTCCATGACATTACCAAAATTATCATCACGGAAGTGTCCAATTCCATGACAATAAATCATGCGTCATAGAAGTGCTTTCGTCAAGGGTAACCGACACATGGCATCCACCGTAATGGGTCACCGTTAAGCTATTGGGTTCCGGTTTGGATCTGATAACCCGTTAACATCCCAGACCAATGGGGATTTTCCATGTGTAAAATTCTGAATGGCCAGAAGAACCACGTGTCGGCTCACCGTTGGGACAAATGTCATCCACTAATTGGACCGAAGGCGCCTATGATACATCGACACATGGCAAGGCCCAACAGTGGACCATTTAGGTTAAAAAGGCTGGCCCAGTCAAAATTAGCGGGCCGACCCATTAACGGCCTGCTTGCAGACGACCCATTCGTAGATAAGGCCCATACGGCTAGTGTCAAATTGGCCCGTCAATGGCCTGTCCTAAACTTGTCATCATCGTGGCCCATGGTCACTTCTGGCCCGTTAACAACCCGCTAAGTATTTGGGACGAATTACGACCCAGTGTGTTTCCGGCCTGTTAGAAGTCCTTCATTTGGGCCCATTTATAGGCCGTTGAAACTTTCGGCCCATAAACGACCGTGAAGGATTTGGGTCATATTCGGCCATGTCTGACATTTGACCTGTTAGAGGCCCACTATAGATTTGGGCCACTTTCAGCCTGTTGTGATTTTCGGCCTGTTAACGTCGGACGAAATCCATGGGCCATATGTGGCCCAACGTCACATCGGGCCTATTAACAGCCCATATAAATCTGAAACTAATCAAGCCCGACCGAACTTCCGACCTGTTAAATGCGCGTGTAGTAGGTCGGCGCATTTACGGCCTGTCTGAATTTTGGCCTGTGAACGATCCGCATTGTAAATGGGCCACCACGAGCTGAGATACATTTCGGCCTACTAATGACCGGTGGGTTATTTGGCACAATCATGGCCCAATCTCACTTTCGGCCTATTAAAGGCCCATGTTTTTTATGGGCTCGAGATATTTACACATGTTAACGGCCTATTGTTACTAAGGGCCCAAATTATGTTTAGGCCTATTAAATGCCCACTGTGGGCACATGCCTACCAAAAAAATATGAAAGCTTATGCTAATTTAGGCCCAGATATTTTTAGTGGGCTACATGCAAATTACGACCCATAATCGTTTTTAGCCCAATTGGAATGGGCCTGACGAATGTTGGCACGTTGGGCTCCTACGAAGCTTTTGGCTGAATACATTACTAAGATAAACCTACACTACAAAAATAGCATCGTAATTTCCGCAGCCTTTGGCAACACTAGAAATGTTGTATCACAACAAAATAAATTCCAACCATACAACAAAAGGCATGTTGGCATAAAGTTTATAGTCCTTGCAGATAAAAGCACCATCAGATGTATAGAAGCACATATCATTTGACCTGAGTGCTAATGCTTCAGGCTATAGAATCTGATGGAGCAGCATGATCTTCCCCCTTTTTCCACCATTGCTTTTGAACAACGAAGCAAATGTCTTAGTCTGCTTTCAAAACCATTCATATCTTGACGACATTTGTCAACCACTATTCTTGTTTCTGAAATGATATCCATTAGGGATTGGGCTTGTGTCTGGAGCAAAGATATATCACTCTTTCTAGCCGGAAGATTTTTTCCAGTAGGTGATTTGGATGAGGTTACCTTGATAACCAACCCAGAATTACACAGGAAGGTGCTTTTTGCACTATTAGTGGAGAGATACTGACACACTGCAGCAAGAGGTGACATTGTGCCTATGGTAGTCTCGTCACCTTCAGGTGGTTGTGGATGTTGAATCATTTGTTCCATAGCTTGCTGAAAGTTTGAACTTGTAGATTAGTATACCAGATAAGTTACTAATGAGACAAAAACAAACAAAGTAGGTTTCACGTTTATACATAACTTATTTTGGTGAACTACTGTAATACATTAGCATGTATTGTAGTGCCAACTACATAATAAAATCACTTTCGGAACATATGTCCATGTAGCATGCCTAGTGTATTATGTATTTCCTCACATTCGTTGACATGTAAGGATAAAGAGATATGGTTTAAAGTAGGATGAACATAGTATGCCATCTTTCATATCATGGGCAAACAAATATAAAACAAACATGCTATTGTATTATTGTGTGGGCACGTGAACATCACAACTAGATTAAGGTGAAATGACACGTTAAGACAACTGTGTATAAAAGTGAACAGAGTAACTGACATTGGATGCAAACCAAGCAGTTAAAAGAACACGTCACAGTAACAAGCAGTTCAAAGGCAGGAGGAGTAAGGACTTACAACAGCGGTGTGAACTGGTGTGCTCATGCACTTCATCTTGCTGGTGTGGCAATCCTTGAAGATTTCCACTGCATTCGGTTCAAGTTCTTTTTGGTCCGCATGGGCTTTCATCTGTATTTGGGACAAGTCAATATAGATATGATAATATGGCACGAAAAAAGAAGGAACTACTAGCTATTTACAAGAGCCTCGCAGTGTGCAATATAGCTACGAGATCCTGTTGTCTGTTGGAATTTCACTTTAGAACGGTTGGTCTTGTTCTTCAAAAAGTTAGCCTAGAAGAAGATACACTTGTAAGGCACATACATAAATACAAGTTCAATATGTGATCTGATCAAATACATATACCCTACCCGATACTTTGGATCATACAAGTGTTTAACAAGGGTTGTCTAGTCTTCATCTGTAATATATTTCACTTGAGATGTTTGGGCGATTTCAGTATTAGCCTTGCCTTCAATGTGAGCTTTTCTAAGGTGGTACCGATACTATAGCAGAGCAGACTGAAGAACATGAGTGCATCCTTGTTTAGTTGCATCATCTTTCGAATCCAACTTGAACCTCATCTGCTGAAAAAAGAATGTGAGTCTTATTAGGAGGAAGCTAGAAAGTATGGGACAGAGCAAGACAATATTACAAATTGCGATGAATAACATTATGATACGTCCATTTTGCATCATGTTTTCTTACTATTATTTATGATGTTTCTATCCATAATAATGCCTGTTGGAGTAATTTTAATGCCTTTTTTCTATATAATATGCAAGGTACACACAAAGAGGGAGAATTCCGGCAGCTGGAAATCTGGACCTAGAAAAGCTATGTCAGGCCACCTATTCTACACAACTCCAAACAAGCTGAAACTTCATGAAGATTTTTTATCAAATATATGAAGAATATTGGACCAAATAACTACCATAGGGGGCCCACCAGGTGGGCATAACCCACCTGGGCACGCCAGGGAGCCCAGGCGCGCCCTGGTGGGTTGTGCTCACCCTGGCCCACTTCTGGTGCCCATCTTTTGGTATATAAGTCATTTTAACCTAGAAAAAATAAGGAGAGGACTTTCGGGACGGAGCGCTGCCGTCTCGAGGCGGAACTTGGGCAGGAGCACTTTTGCCCTCCGGCGGAGCGATTCCGCCAGGGGAACTTCCCACCCGGAGGGGGAAATCATCGTCATCATCATCACCAACAACTCTCCCATCTTGGGGAGGGCAATCTCCATCAACATCTTCAACAACACTGATACATCTACAATGTATCTATAATTTTTGATTGTTCCATGCTGTTATATTATCAATCTTGGATGTTTTATAATCATTTTATATCATTTTTTGGTACTAACCTATTGACATAGTGCCAAGTACCAGTTCCTATTTTCCCGTGTTTTATACATCGCAGAAAATCAATATTAGACGGAGTCCAAATGCCACGAAACTTTACGGAGAATTTTTATGGGCCAAAAGGAACACAACAGGCCCTGGCTGCGCCTCGAGGGGTGCCCCGAGAGAGGCACAACCCACCAGGGCGCGCCAGGAGGCCCAGGCGCGCCCTGGTGGGTTTTCCACCTCGGGTGCCCCCAAGACCGCCTCTTTGCTCTATAAATACCCAAAAAATCCCATAACCCTAGGGGAGTCGACGAAATATTCATCCAGCCGCCGCAGAGTCCAGAACCACCAGATCCAATCTAGACACAATCTGGGATGGGGTTCACCACCTCCATTGGTGCCTGTCCGATGATGCGCGAGTAGTTCTTTGTAGACCTTCGGGTCCGTAGTTAGTAGCTAGATGGCTTCATCTCTTTCTCTCTCTCACTCTTGATTCTCAATAGAATGGTCTCTTGGAGATCCATATGATGTAACTCTTTTGCGGTGTGTTTGTTGGGATCCGATGAACTTTGAGTTTATGATCAGATCTATCTTTTTTATATCCATGAAAGTATTTGAGTTTCATTGATATCTTTTATGTATAATTTCTTATAGCCTCGTATTTCTTCTCCGATATTTGGGTTTTGTTTGGCCAACTTGATCTATTTATCTTGCAATGGGAAGAGGTGCTTTGTAGTGGGTTGGATCTTACGGTGCTTGATCCCACTGACAGAAAGGGAAACGACACGTATGTATCGTTGCTACTAAGGATAAAACGATGTGGTCTATCTCTACACAGATAGATCTTGTCTACATCATGTCATCGTTCTTATTGCATTACCCCATTTCTCCATGAACTTAATACACTAGATGCATGCTGGATAGCGGTCGATGTGTGGATTAATAGTAGTAGATGCAGGCAGGAGTCGGTCTACTAATCTTGGACGTGATGCCTATATAATGATCATTGCATGGATATCATCATAATTATTTGAAGTTCTATCAATTGCCCAACAGTAATTTGTTCACCCACCGTTTGCTATTTTTCTCGAGAGAAGCCACTAGTGAAACCTACAGCCCCCGGGTCTTCTTTCTCATATATTTGCCTTTGCGATCTATTTTTATTTGCTTTTATTTTCAGATCTATTAATTTAAAAAATACAAAAATGGCTTGCTGCACTTTATTTTATTTGCGATATATTTATTCAATCTATTACAACTTTCTCCCATCACGCACCAATATGTGGCACTGTTACCGGAAAGGGATTGACAACCCCTTTAACACGTCGAGTTGCGAGGATTTGTTATCTGTGTGCAAGGGCTGTTTATATTGTGTTGCTTGGTTCTCCTACTAGTTTGATAATCTTGGCTTCATATCTTAGGGAAATACCTACCGTCGTTGTGCTGCATCATCCCTTCCTCTTTGGGGAAATACCGACGTAGCTTCAAGCGACATCAAAAGGAATTTCCGGCGCCGTTTCCAGGGAGGATCTTCAACATATACCAGCTTCCTAATCACAAATCTCATCTCCTCGCAATTTGCATTATTTTCCATTTGCCTATTGTTTTCCTCTCCCCCACTTCACAAAAATTTGCCGTTTTATTCGCCTCTCTTTTTCGTTCGCCTTCCGGATCTGTTTTTGAGTGCAATCTTGTTGTGTAGTCATCATGACTCAAGAGAACACCAAGTTATTTGATTTCTCAAATACCAACAACAATGATTTTATTGGCACTCCGTTTTCTCCTCCCACCTCTAGTGCGGAGTCTTGTGATATTAATACTGCTTTGTTGAACCTTGTTATGAAAGACCAATTTTCTGGTACTCCTAATGAGGATGACGCATCCCATCTTAATACCTTCATCGAATTAGGTGATATGCAAAAGAAAAAAGATGTGGACAATGATGTGGTCAAGATGAAATTATTTCTTTTTTCCTTGCGTGATTCTGCAAAAAAATGGTTCTCTTCTTTGCCTCGCAATAGTATCGATTCTTGGAATAAGTGCAAAGATGTTTTTATCGCTAAGTATTTTCCTCCCACAAAAATTATTTCCCTTAGAACCCAGATCATGAATTTCAAGGAACTTGAACATGAGCATGTTGCAAAATCTTGGGAAAGGATGAAAATGATGCTATGGAATTGCCCAACTCATGGGTTAAATCTTTGGATGATCATACAAATTTTTTATGCGGGGTTGAATTTTGTTTCTCGTAATCTTTTAGATTCCGTCGTGGGTGGTACTTTTATGGAAATTACTTTGGGTGAAGCCACCAAATTTCTTGATAATAGTATGGCAAATTATTCGCAATGGCATACCGAAAGAGCTCCTACTAGTAAAAAGGTTAATTCGGTTGAAGAAATTTCTTCTTTTGAGTGAAAAAGTTCATGCTCTTGTGAAATTGGTTGCTAGTAGAAGTGCTCCTATTAATCTTAATGATATGCCTTTGTCTACTTTGATTGAGCAAAATAGTGATGACATAGATGTGAATTTTATCTCTCAAAATAATTTCAATAACAATGCTTATGGAGGTAATTTTAATCCTAGGACTTTTCCTAGTAATTCCTCTAATAATTATGGTAATTCCGATGGAAATCAATCTTATAATAATAATAGGAACACCTCTGATCTTGAGAATAATATTAAATAATTTATCAACACTCAAAAAGTTTTCAACACTTCCATAGAAGAAAAGTTGAGTAAGATTGATGATTTGTCTAGAAGTGTTGATAGAATTGCTCATGATATGGAAAATCTCAAGATGAAAATTTTTGTGCCTAAAGTAGATGAATCAATTAAAGCTCTTTATGTTTCTATGGATGAAACTAAGAAAAGAACCGCTATGCTTAGACCTAAAAGAGAATTTTTAGAAAAATCATTTTCTATTGATTTCTTTCGCAAAAGTGATGAAGATCTTAAATGATTGGTGTTTCTTCTATTGATTCCTTGTTTAGTAATGTTAAGATTGATCAAAAAGGGACTGGAGAAGAGTCAACTTTAGGTAGAAGGCGTCCCAATATTTCGGAGGGTGAAAATCTTGTTGAGAAAATTGATGAAAGTGGGTTTGGAGAGGTCAAAACTTTAACTAGTGATGTGTCCACTCTTTTGGATTACAAAGACTTTAATTATGATAGTTGCTCTTTTATTGATTGTATTTCTTTGTTGCAATCCATGATAAATCCACCCCATGCTTATGAAAAAAATAAAGTTTTTACTAAACATATTGTTGATGCTATGATGAAAGCTCTTGAAGAAAAAATGGAATTAGAAGTTTCAATTCCTAGAAATTTGCATGTTGAATGGGAACCTACTATCAAAGTCCAGATTAAAAATTATGAGTGTTTTGCTTTGTGTGACTAGGGTGCTAGTGTAACATCCCAAATTTTCAATTTGGAATGTTATACATTAGGTCATCAATGCATATCATATTTTATTTGCTTTTGGCCTGATCCAGAAATTCTACGCAACTCAAGGACCCACGGAGAGAGTTGGGGATTTCGTTATCTTTATATTTGAGTTTTCTCAAATTTTGAAAATAGGATCATTGATTTTATTTATTTTATCTTCAATTATTTCTATAATAAAAATATGAGAGAGGGAATAAAATGACTTTCCCAAAATAAAGAAATATTGAAGGTTTAATAAAAAAATGAAGTAAGATTTTATTTCGGATTTTTCTCGCTATTTTTTTGAATTTAGGAAAAATTGCACGTTTTCAAAACTGCATTTTAGGGCCAAGAAAATGTTCATCCTGTTCTAAATATTTTATTTAGACGGCGAAAATTTGTTTTGGCATTTTTAGATTTTTTTTTCTAGGATTTTTCTTAGTTCGGCGGGATTATTTAAAAAAAACTCCCGCGCGCCCGACTGGGCCGAAGGCCCACCCGAGCCGGCCCAGCCGCCGCGGCCTCCCGCATCCGGATCAGGACCGGAGTCCCGATCGCCGCCGCCACCGAGTCCGGGAGGGCCACGCCGCCTCAGCCCCTCCCGCAAGCCACCGCCACCACCCCCGCTTTATAAACCGACCCTGGCCCCCCCTGGAGCCCCACAGCCGGAGCCGCCGCCGCCGCAAGCCATGGCCGCCCCGCCGCCTTGCGCC
>NC_041382.1:422044045-422065533 GCF_002162155.2 Triticum dicoccoides
GCCGGACCTCGCCGGAGCCCGAGCTGAGGTAGCAGCCCGCCACCCCGGTTTTCTAAGAAAAAAACCGATTCGTTTTTTAGAAACCCTAGGTTTTTTAGATCGGTTTTATCGGTTCTTTTATTTAGCGAGCGTTCGCTTGTTCATTCGTTTTAACAAACGCGTTCACCGTTAAGTTTCAGATAATGAACGTTCATTCGTTAATCTGTTCATCAGTTTTTCTTTTTCTCGGATTTTCCGCGATTATTTCTGATCGCGATTTTTGATCCGATTTTCGTTTTAGTTTATCTTTTTGCTCGTTTATCGGAATCAGGCGATTCAAGCGCCTGGAGTTTCATCTCGAAAATCTCTTTCCGTTTAACCAACTCAAACAAGTTTTTGCATCTGTAAAATTTGACTTAGATCCAGATTAGTAAACGAAGTTTGTTTCTTTCGCTGTTTGACTTTCGTTGTTTTGTTCGATTTGATTCTTTTTGCAAACCGGAGTTCTTAAGTTGAACTTTCTGGTTAGATTTCTTATTTGAGTTTTACCCGTGCATTAGATGAGTACTTATTGTATGCTTGTTTGTTTGCGATAGAGTACCCGGAGTGCGCCGCTTGCTACTTTGAATCTCTAGGTTTCACGGATCATCAGCAAGGCAAGTAACACTTTGATCATACTTATTTACTACCCAATTTTATGCATTAGATCGATCCTCAAACAATTGAATGATTAGGATCTAATTAAATTGTGGGTTTTGGGAAGTAGATGAGGTAGTACCTATTACCTGTTTTATTATCAAACCCTTGGGAGTTACTTCTACGATTGCTTATTATGCCATGCTATGCTAGTAGACGTGGATTGGGTGAGTGTATCCATGACAGATGTGAGATTGATAAATTAATGGTTTATTTAAGGTGGCAACTTAAACACACATCTGGGTGGATTGAGGCACCTGGGTATTCCAGCGATTGCCTGTTTTTCTTTATGGACCGCCACCCAGGCTCAAAGGGATCATGAGATTATTCATACTAGAAACTTCCGTGTGCAGCCACAAGCTACTATGGGCTCTAGCATAGTTGACTAAGTCGTGCGAACTCTTACAGTGGTAGACTAGCAGATGTAGGGGATGTAGGTTGGTACTGTCTACCCGATCGTAAGGTGCTAGCACTTCTGAAAGACTATGTCTCGGTCATCCGTTTCTCAAACATCATGCAGTGCGAGAATCCCAATGGAGGAGATCGTGTCTTGTGGGGAAAAGTGCGCAAACCTCTGCAGAGTGTATAAACTAATCATGGTTAGCCGTGTCCCCGGTTATGGACGTCTTGAGTATCTAGTACTTGGATTATCATGTGCATCTCATCATGCTACTTTAATTAATACTGTTGGGTTTTAATGATGATACTTAATTGGAATTGAGAGGATGTCTATCTTCTCAATGTTTAACAACCACCATGATAGTTAAATACAATTTATTCCTTTGCAGTAGGGAAAAATTGGCTTTATGCAAAAACTATAACCATAGAGCTTTCCACCAGCCATATATGCATGTAGTATAGCTTTATTCTTTCATTACTCTCTATGTGTTACATTGCCAGCATATTCCATGTGCTGGCCCGTTTTCGGGCTGCAACGTTCATGTTGCAGACTTTTCAGACGATGGGTAAGGTGCCTTTAGGTCATGGTTCTATACTCAGTGATGTCGTTGAGTTGATGGGCTCACTTATCTTCCAAGCCTTCCGCTATTATCGTTATTAGATGGCCTTAAGCCATATTTATTGTAATAAGTTCTCTTTTGAGACATTTGATGTAATAAGTGTGTGATTGCTACTCTGTTATAAATCCTTCAAGTACTGTGCGTGTCAGCATTACTGATCCAGGGATGACACTAAAGCACAGAGATCAGACTGTTTGAGGTCTGGTTGCTACAAGATGGTATGAGAGCACACACTGACTGTAGGACACGACCACTAAGCTAAAATCCCTAGATCACTACTCACCCTTCTCATTTCTGACTCCTCATCTTTTCTACTCTTTTAGGATGGCGGATGCAAGGAACAAGTTCATGCAACCGGATGAAGATACACCCTTTGGACGTCACTTGAAGGAAGTCACTAGATACCTGAACATCGGAGTACCAAGCTTCAGCGGGACCTACAACGCCACTTTACCTGAAGAGGAACGCTGGATGATTCAAGTTCAAGTTCGAGGAAGGACGTTCATGCCCGTCACTGAGCCCATAGAGTTTTCCTTTGATGCACCAACCTGGAGTCTAGGAAAGAGCATGGCAGCCCGCATCACGATGGGGCGCATTGGAGAAGTTTACCACAAGGATCTCAAGGATACTATCTACCAGATTTGTGGGTGCCGAGATGAGCAATGGGAGATGATCAGCACCAGGAAGGATAGATCAGTTGCAGCTTTCATACAGGAGTTAAACCAGCACATTCGATGCCAGGAGAACCAGATGTGTGCAGACATGATAGACCTGAAGAAAGCCATGACCAAGATCACGGAGCTGGAGGAAGAACTCAAGTCTACACGCGATGGATATGAGGAGGAAATAGCAACACTAGTAGAGAATAATGATGATCTGAAGAAGAAGCTAAAAGTGTTCATGGGATTTCCCGCAACTGGAGGAGAAGACGAAGATTGCACTTGTCGAGAGAACTACATCATCATCGACGACACCGACTCGGACCCAGACGATAGCGATGATGACTATGTTGATGAAGCTGGAGCAGATATCAGAGTCTTCATCGGAGCAGTTTTTCTAGTCGACCACCATAACAGTAGTAGTATTCTCCCATGTATCTAGTATAGCCCGAGCACTTTTTGTAACGATAGATAGACCGTTGTATGCCCTGGTTTGATTGAATGAAGTGATTTTGTTTGCAATTGCCTCATGTGCATATGGATAGTGTTTTCCCTCTAGACCTCATTCTATTCTATATTCTCATCTTGTCTAAACCCCAGATGCCTCCGAGACGTGACAATGGATTTGCTTTCCCACCAGAGCTCACTTAGTTGATCCAGCAGCAGAATACGTTGATGCAGTTGCTAGTCCAGAATCAGAATCAGGGGAACAACAACAACAACAACCCACCACCGCCACCACCTGTTGATCACTTAACCCGTTTTCTTAGGCTGAATCCGCCGGTGTTCTCTAGTAGCACCGAGCCTATAGTAGGAGATGATTGGCTCCACAAGATTGGAAGGGAGTTAACTACTACAGGATGTACTGATGCTGAGAAGGTGCGCTTTGCCGCACATCAGTTGGATGGACCAGCAGCATCATGGTGGGAAAATTACACTGTCACCTACCCTATAGCCATGGTGACATGGGACCAATTTCAGCAGGCTTTCCGTACAGCCCATGTTTCAGCAGGAGCTATGGCAATAAAGAAGCGTGAGTTTCGCAACTTGCACCAAGGAGGACGGACAGTTGGCCAGTATGTGGATGACTTTAGTAAGCTAGCATGTTATGCCCCAGATGACGTTGCTACGGATGCAGCTAAGCAGGAGAAGTTTCTGGAAGGACTGAATGATGAGTTGAGCATGCAGTTGATGGTAGCAAGCTTCAACAACTACCAGGAGTTGGTAGATCGCGCTCTTATGATTGAAGGGAAGCAGCAACAGATTGAAAACCGCAAGAGGAAGTATGGACAAGGGAAGTACAATTCTGGAGTTCAGCAGAAGCCACGTTTTACCCCGAAACCAGGAGGACATTTTTAGCATACCCATGGAGGAGGCAGCTCGCACAATCAAAATGGCCCCAAGAATGGTAATGGGAATGGAGGAAGCAACGGCCAAAACCGTACCAACCCATCAACGCCAGCCAAGAGAGACCTGAGCCAAGTCACTTGCTATAAGTGCCAGAAGAGTGGACATTACACCAATGAATGTCCTGAAGCCCAGAATGGAAATGGCAATGTAAGCTCTGGGAAGAAGCCGAACCCTTTCAATAGGGGACAGGTGACCACGTTAACGTGGAGGAGGTTGAAGCTCAGCCAGATGCAGTAATAGGTAAGTTTTGGTTAAGTCATTTACTGCACTCGTTCTTTTTGATACTGGTGCATCGCATTCATACATCTCAAGGGGATTTGTGGATAAGTATAAACTACCAACCCAAGCCCTTAGGTCACCCATGTTAGTAACCTTGCCTGGAGCAGAGTATATGGCTAGTCTATGGTGTGATCGGTTACCATTAAGGATTGGTAACTATGTATTTCCCTCAGACCTAATAGTATTGGAATCTCAAGGATTAGATGTGATATTAGGCATGGATTGGTTATCGAAGTATGGAGGGAACATTGAATGCGCTAGTAAGTCAATTTTGCTTACGACGCCAGAAGGAAGAACGATCAAGTATGTATCCCGGCATGTGCCGAAGAGGACTCAAGTAAATTCCTTATTAGGAGTTGTGCAGGAGGAAGTACCAGTGGTGAAGGATTTCCCTGATGTATTTTCAGAGGAGTTGCCAGGCATGCCACCGGATAGAGATATTGAGTTTTTGATTGAGCTTTTGCCAGGCACAAGGCCCATATCTAAGAGACCATACAGGATGCCCACAAAAGATTTGGAGGAGATTAAGAAGCAAATTAAGGAGTTACTGGATAAAGGTTATATTCGCCCAAGTTCTTCGCCTTGGGGATCGCTAGTACTTCTAGTGGAGAAGAAGGATGGATCGTTAAGGATGGTTGTTGGTTATCGAGGATTGAATGAAGTAACAATCAAGAACAAGTACCCACTGACGATGATCAATGATCTGTTTGATCGATTGCAAGGAGCTAAGGTATTTTCCAAGATCGATCTACGATCAGGATACCATCAGTTAAAAATTCGAGAGCAGGATATACCTAAGACGGCTTTTACCACCAGGTATGGGCTGTACAAGTATACCGTTATGTCATTTGGTCTGACTAACGCACCTGCATATTTCAAGAACATGATGAACAAGGTGTTTATGGAGTTTTTGGATAAGTTCGTCGTGGTGTTCATTGATGATATTTTGGTCTACTCAAAGAATGAAGAGGAGCATAAGGAGCATTTGCGTTTGGTACTTGAGAAGCTCAGAGAACATCAGCTATATGCCAAGTTGAGCAAATGTGAGTTTTGGTTGAAGGAAGTTGGATTCCTCGGACACGTTATATCCGGAGAAGGTATAGAAGTAGATCCCACCAAGGTTGTCACTGTGACAAATTGGGAAGCACCCACAACAGTTGGAGAGATCCGGAGTTTTCTTGGACTTGCAGGATACTACCGGAGATTCATAGAGAATTTCTCAAAAATTGTGAAGCCTATGACGGAGTTGTTGAAGAAGGATACCAAGTTCAAATGGACTGAGGAATATGAGGCCAGTTTCCTGGAGTTAAAGAAACGTTTGGTTACCTCGCCAGTGTTGATTTTGCCAGATCAGTGCAAGGATTATGAGGTATATTGCGACGCTTCACGTCGAGGACTTGGAGCAGTGCTTATGCAGGAGGGAAGAGTTGTTTCGTATGCTTCACGACAGCTGAAACCTCATGAGTTGAATTATGCCACACATGATTTGGAGTTAGCAGCCGTAGTGCATGCATTGAAGACTTGGAGACATTTTCTCATTGGAAACCATTGTGAAGTATACACGGATCACAAGAGTTTGAAGTATATTTTCACGCAGAAGGAGCTAAATCTCAGGCAAAGGAGATGGTTGGAGCTCATCAAGGATTATGATATGAGATTGCATTATCATCCCGGAAAGGCTAACATAGTAGCCGATGCGCTGAGCCGTAAGAGACATGTCAACACACTAATGACGGGAGATTTACCGAAGGTGTTAGCCGAAGACCTTCGTGAGCTATGTTTGGAGATAGTTCCGAGAGGCTATGTAGCAGCATTGGACATCCAATCTACTTTGATGGATAAGATCAGATAAGCTCAGAAGACCGACAAGGAGGTTGCCTCTATAAAGGAGAAGACGAGCAAAGCAAAAGTTAAAGGATTTCGTGAGGATGAGCATGATACCCTATGGTTTGAAGACTGTGTTTATGTGCCTAACAACCTGGAGATCAGGAAGTTGATTCTGCAGGAGGCCCATGATTCACCATATTCGATTCACCCAGGAAATACCAAGATGTATTTGGATTTGAAGGATACCTTCTGGTGGACCGGAATGAAGAAGGATATTGAAGAGTATGTAGCGGTTTGTGATGTATGTCAGAGAGTAAAGGCAGAGCATCAGAAGCCAGCAGGATTGCTACAACCATTGCCGATACCTGAATGGAAGTGGGATAAGCTAGGCATGGATTCCATCACGAGATTACCCAGGACCCATTCAGGCTATGACTCGATATGGGTTGTAGTCGATCGCTTGACGAAGGTAGCTCATTTCATCCCAGTAAAGACCACTTACACCAGTGCTAAGTTGGCAAAGATATACATGACCAGGATCGTATGTCTGCATGGAGTTCCTAGGAGCATTGTATCCGATAGAGGAACCCAGTTTACCTCAAAGTTCTGGAATCAGTTGCACGAAACCTTGGGTACCAGGCTAGAGTTCAGTACAGCTTTTCTTCCGCAGACAGATGGACAGACCGAGAGAATCAATCAGATTTTGGAGGATATGCTGAGAGCTTGTGCACTAGATTATGGATCTAGTTGGGACGACAATTTGCCATATGCAAAGTTCTCTTACAACAACAGTTATCAATCCAGTTTGAAGATGGCCCCTTTCAAAGCCTTGTACGGAAGGAGGTGCAGGACCCCATTGTCGTGGGATGAAGTTGGAGACCGCCAGTTGTTTGGACCAGATTTGATTAAGGAGTCTGAACAGAAGGTGAAATTGATTCACGATAGGCTGAAGGTAGCCCGGTCTAGGAAGAAGAGCTACACAGATTCTAAACGCAAGGAGACAGTTTACAAAGTCGGAGACCGAGTTTATCTTCGAGTATCTCCACTTCGGGAGTTAAGCGCTTTGGAGTTAAGGGAAAGTTAGCGCCATGTTTTGTGGTACCATACAAATTTTTGGAACATATGGGAGAAGTTGCCTACAAGTTGGAATTACCCGAAGGATTGTCAGGAGTTCACGATGTATTCCATGTTTCCCAGTTGAAGAAGTGCCACGCTGAGATGGCTGATATACCACTGAGAGATACAGTGCCGCTGGAAGAAATTTATTTGGATAGTGATTTGACCTATGAGGAGAAACTAGTCAAGATTCTCGAGTATGCCAGCCGAGTCACCCGCAGCAAGGTTATCAAGTTTTGCAAAGTCCAGTGGAGCCACCACACCGAGGACGAAGCCACCTGGGAGCGAGAGGAAGAACTTCTGAAGGACCACCATCACCTATTTTATAGCCAACCCGAATCTCGAGGGCGAGATTCATCTTAAGGGGGGTAGGTTTGTAACATCCCAAATTTTCAATTTGGAATGTTATACATGAGGTCATCAATGCATATCATATTTTATTTGCTTTTGGCCTGATCCAGAAATTCTACGCAACTCAAGGACCCACGGAGAGAGTTGGGGATTTCGTTATCTTCATATTTGAGTTTTCTCAAATTTTGAAAATAGGATCATTGATTTTATTTATTTTATCTTCAATTATTTCTATAATAAAAATATGAGAGAGGGAATAAAATGACTTTCCCAAAATAAAGAAATATTGAAGGTTCAATAAAAAAATCAAGTAAGATTTTATTTCGGATTTTCTCGCTATTTTATTTGAATTTAGGAAAAATGGCACGTTTCCAAAACTGTATTTTAGGGCCAAGAAAATGTTCATCCTGTTCTAAATATTTTATTTAGACGGCAAAAATTTGTTTTGGCATTTATAGATTTTTCTAGGATTTTTCTTAGTTCGGCGGGATTAACTTCTTTTTAAAAAAACCGCCGCGCGCACGACTGGGCCGGAGGCCCAGCCGAGCCGGCCCAGCCGCCGCCGCCGCCTCCCACATCCGGATCGGGACCGGAGTCCCGATTGCCGCCGCCGCCGAGTCCGGGAGGGCCACGCCGCCTCAGCCCCTCCCGCAAGCCACCATCGCCACCCTCTTTTTATAAACCGACCCGGGGCCCCCCTAGAGCCTCATAGCCGGAGCCGCCGCCGCCGCAAGCCATCGCCGCCCCGCCGCCTTGCGCCGCCACAAGCCACCGCCGCCCCGCCGCCTTGCAGCGTCGCCACCAGGAGCCGCCACCCCACGCCGCCCACTGCCATCGGAGGCCCGCCGGACCCCGCCGGACCTCGGCGGAGCCCGACACGAGGTAGCCGCCTGCCACCCCGGTTTTCTAAGAAAAAAACCGATCCGGTTTTTTAGAAACCCTAGGTTTTTTAGATCGGTTTTATCGGTTCTTTTATTTAGCAAGCGCTCGCTCGTTCATTCGTTTTAACGAACGCGTTCACCATTTAGTTTAGAAAACAAACGTTCGTTCGTTAATCTGTTCGTCAGTTTTTCTTTTTCTCGGATTTTCCGCGATTATTTTTTATCGCGATTTTTGATCCGATTTTCGTTTTGGTTTATCTTTTCGCTCGTTTATCGGAATTAGGCGATTCAAGCGCCTGGAGTTTCGTCTCGAAACCCTCTTTCCGTTTAACCAACTCAAACAAGTTTTTGCATCTGTAAAATTTGACTTAGATCCAGATTAGTAAACGAAGTTTGTTTCTTTCGCTGTTTGACTTTCGTTGTTTCATTCGATTTGATTCTTTTTGCAAACCGGAGTTCTTAAGTTGAACTTTCTGGTTAGATTTCTTATTTGAGTTTTACCCATGCATTAGATGAGTACTTATTGTATGCTTGTTTGTTTGCGATAGAGTACCCGGAGTGCGCCGCTTGCTACTTTGAATCTCTAGGTTTCGTGGATCATCAGCAAGGCAAGTAACACTTTGATCATACTTCTTTACTACCCAGTTTTATGCATTAGATCAACCCTCAAACAATTGCATGATTAGGATCTAATTAAATTGTGGGTTTTGGGAAGTAGATGAGGTAGTACCTATTACCTGTTTTATTATCAAACCCTTGGGAGTTACTTCTACGTTTGCTTATTATGCCATTCTATGCTAGTAGACGTGGATTGGGTGAGTGTATCCATGACAGATGTGAGATTGATAAATTACTGGTTTATTTAAGGTGGCAACTTAAACAAACATCTGGGTGGATTGAGGCACCTGGGTATTCCAGCGATTGCCTATTTTTCTTTATGGACCGCCACCCAGGCTCAAAGGGATCATGAGATTATTCATACTAGAAACTTCCGTGTGCAGCCACAAGCTACTATGGGCTCTAGCGTAGTTGACTAAGTCGTGCGAACTCTTACAGTGGTAGACTAGCAGATGTTGGGGATGTAGGTTGGTACTGTCTACCCGACCGTAAGGTGCTAGCACTTCTGAAAGACTATGTCTCGGTCAGCCGTTTCTCAAACATCATGCAGTGCGAGAATCCCAACGGAGGAGATCGAGTCTTGAGGGGAAAAGTGCGCAAACCTCTACAGAGTGTATAAACTAATCATGGTTAGCCGTGTCCCCGGTTATGGACGTCTTGAGTATCTATTACTTGGATTATCATGTGAATCTCATCATGTTACTTTAATTAATACTGTTGGTTTTTAATGATGATACTTAATTGGGATTGGGAGGATGTCTATCTTCTCAATGTTTAACAACCACCATGATAGTTAAATAAAATTTATCCCTTTGCAGTAGGGAAAAATTGGCTTTATGCAAAACTGTAACCATAGAGCTTTCCACCAGCCATATATGCATGTAGTATAGCTTTATTCTTTCATTACTCTCTATGTGTTACATTGCCAGCATATTCCATGTGCTGACCCATTTTCTGGCTGCAACGTTCATGTTGCAGACTTTTCAGACGACGAGTAAGGTGCCGTTAGGTCGTGGTTCTATACTCAGTGATGCCGTTGGAGTTGATGGACTCTCTTATCTTCCAAGCCTTCCGCTGTTATCGTTATTAGATGGCCTTAAGCCATATTTATTATAATAAGTTCTCTTTTGAGACATTCGATGTAATAAGTGTGTGATTGCTACTCTGTTATAAATCCTTCAAGTATTGTGCGTGTCAGCATTACTGATCCAGGGATGACACTAAAGCACAGAGATCGGACTGTTTGAGGTCTGGTCGCTACAACTAGTGTTTCCACTATTCTGAAATGTTTATGTGATGTGCTTGGTCTTACTAATCTTGAAGAATGTTCTTTGAATTTGCACTTGGCGGATTGTACTATAAAAAGCCTATGGGGAGAATTAATGATTTTCTTATTCTTGCAAATTGGAATTGTGTGCCCATAGATTTTATTGTTCTTGATATTTATTGCAATCCATCTTGTCCAATTATTCTTGGTAGACCATTTTTACGCACTATCGGTGCCGTGATTCGTATGAAAGAAGGCAATATTAAATTGCAATTTCCGTTGAGAAAGGGTATGGAATACTTTACTAGAACTAGAATTAAGCCACCTTATGAATCAATCATGAGGACATCTTATGGATCTCGAACCAAAGATGACAAACTTAGATCCTTCTTTATGCCTAGCAAAGGGCATACAACTATAGCGCTTGTTTGGAGGCAACCCAATGAATAAATTTTATTTTTTTCTTTTTGCTTCCTGTTCTCGAGTGTTAGCACAATTATTCTACTATTATGATTGTGTTTTTTATGTTTTAATTAGTGTTTGTGCCAAGTAAAGCCTTTAGGATCTTCTTGGGTGATAGTTGTTTGATCTTGTTGAAAAAACAGAAACTTTTACGCTCACGAAATTAATTTTACTTTTTTACCAGAGAGCGATAAAATACCATTCCACCTGAAGTAGATCAATATACAAATTTCTCAGGTCTTCCTATTTTTTCAGAATTTTTAGAGTTACAGATGTATTTGAAATAGTCAGATTGCTACAGACTGTTCTGTTTTGACAGATTCTGTTTTCTTTGTGTTGTGTGCTTATTTTGATGGCACTATGGTTTTCTTTGATGAGTTTTTGCCATATAAAAGTTGGAATACAGTAGATATAATACAAAAATATGAATTTTTTTGATAAAACACTTAGTGGTTTATTATTCTTATACTAACGGATCTCACGAAGGTTTTGTTGAGTTCTGTGTGATTGAAGTTTTCAAGTTTTGGGTTATCTTACTATGGATGAAGGACGGATGGAAGAGCCTAATCTTGGGGACGCCCCGGAATACCAAGATATTATCCCAAAAAGAGCAACCAACTAAGCTTGGGGATGCCCCCGAGTGGCATCCACGCTTTCTTCCAACGATCATCGGTATTTTACTCGAAACTATATTTTTATTCGTCACATGATATGTGTTTTGCTTGGAGCGTCTTGTATGATATGAGTCTTTGCTTGTTTTATTTTGTGTTTTAAGTCATCAATCCTTGCTGGACACACCTATTTGAGACAGCCAAAATTATGTCATGACTTGTTAGAATTGCTCTCTATGCTTCACTTAAGTTTTTATGAGCAATGGACTTGCTCTAGTGCTTCACTTATATCTTTTTGAGAATGGTGTGCTTTAGTATTTTTGAAGAAATGCTCTCTTGCTTCACTTAGATTTATTTGATAGTTAGTAAAATTTTCAAGAAATTCTCTCTTTCTTAACTTAAATTAATTTGAGAGAAATAAAAATTTATCATGCTCATGATCTTCACTTATATTTGTTGGAACTTGTCAAAAGCAACATATGAAAATTAGTCCCAAAGTGATAGATATCCAAGAAGGATATAATAAAAACTTTCATGAAGATCATTGGACAAAATAAACTTGATTCCTAGTAATAGTTTTGAGATATGATGATGTGATATGTGAGTCATCTTGATGAGTAATTATACTTTAGTAAGAATATTGGTGTTAAGGTTTGTGATTCCCTATGCAAGTACAAAAGTCAATAGTCATGCAATGAAATTAATACTACTTGTGGTGCATTATTTGGTGTTATTTATGCTTAATGGTTGCTTATGAGATTATCTATTTCTTGGTTGGTCGCTTCCCAATCTTTTGCTAGCCTTCATTTTGCACTAAGTATGACCACTACTTGTGCAACCAAAAACCTTTAAACTAGTTTTGCCACATGAGTCCACTATATCTACCTATATGTGGTATTCTTTTGCTGTTCTAAGCAAATTTGCATGTGCCATCTCTAATCTTCAAAATAAACTTCTCTTTTGTGTGTTTGTTTCGCTCATGGAGCAGTGAGGGGTGGCTAATATTTTCCATGCTAGATGTGTTATTCTCAAGATGAGTGTTTATTCACTTGTCATTGCACGAGAGTAAGGCAAAGGTATTAGGGATGCCCAGTCCCGAAATGCAAAAAAAATGAATTTACTTTATGTTGTCAAATAATACATTTCTTGGAAAGTGTTGGTATGGAGGGCACCCGTGGATACGGTTAGCCATGGAAAGTGAAAGTATGGTGGAAAAAGGAATAAACTTTATTTTCTGTTTGGGAACCGCCTATGATATATCTATGCATGGAAAGTATTGGGAACTCTAAGTCGTTATCGTTGGTGGGATGGATACACCTCCCAAAATGTTTGTATCTCTAAGTGTTTCGCTTTGAGCTTTGGCACCTCTACAAATCCCTACTTCCCTCTGCGAAGGGTCTTTCCTTTACTTTATGCAGTTTTTATTTTTGAATTTGAGTCTCCATTTTCTCTTATAAAAGCACCAACTAGGAGACAATATGATCGTACTTAAGTATTGGGTGTAGCTAATATTCGAGTGTGTTTCATGAATGGATCAATATTTGAGCATGATGGGCTAGGGATAACTTATTTTAGCATTGATATTTTGAAAGACATGGTTTCTTGTTGATATGCTTGAGTATCGAAATTATCATTTCAAAACAAGACTATTGCTTTGAACAAATAAAAGTCCAAATGTCCATGCTATAAAGAAAAAGAATATGATATGACATGATAGGTAGCATTCCACATCAAAAATTCTGTTTTTATCACTTACCTACTCGAGGACGAGTAGGAGTTAAGCTGTAACATCCCAAATTTTCAATTTGGAATGTTATACATTAGATCATAAATGCATATCATATTTTATTTTGCATTTTGGTTGATCCTAGAAATTCTACGCAACTCAATGACCCACAGAGAGAGTTGGGGATTTCGTTATTTTCATATTTGAGTTTTCTCAAATTTTGAGAATAGGATCATTTGATTTTATTTATTTTATCATCAATTATTTCTATTACAACAATATGAGAGAGGTAATAAAATGACTTTCCCAAAATAAAGAAATATTGAGGATTTAATGATAAAATCAAATAAGATTTTATTTCAGAGTTTTTCGGTGTTTTATTTGAATTTAGGAAAAATGTGCGTTTTTCAAAATTGCATTTAGGCCCCAAATAAATGTTCACCCTGTGAGGCTTTATTTTAGAAGCCCGTGAAAATTTATTTCGGAATTTTTGGAGTCTGTTTAGTATTTCATTTTATTTTTCTTTTGCGCGTAAAAAAACGAACCGACCTACGGGCCGTGTCCGACCTGGACACCGGCCCGGGAAGGCTTTATAAGCCCGGGGAGAGGCCCAGCCGAGCCAGCGCCCCAGCCCCCGAAACCCTAGCCGCCAGCCCCGCCGCCGACGCCGACCCGCCGCCCGAGGTCCGCCGCCGCCTCGTTTTCCGTGCTGATTTTTTTTGAAAAACCGTTCGGTTTTTCCGTCGATTTTTTTGATTCGATTTTTTTAATAGATCGGTGTTTCCGGTTTATTTAAATAGTGAGCGTTCGTCCGTCCGTTTGTTCTAGCGAACGTTCGTCGTTTTTCTTTTTCTCGGATTAAATCCGCGATTTTTCTGATCGTGATTCCTGATCCGATTTTTGTTTTAGTACAACTTTTCGCTCGTTTATCGGAATCAGGCGATTCAAGCGCCTGGAGTTTCGTCTCGAAACCCTCTATCAGTTTAACCAACTTAAACAAGATTTTGCTACTGTAAAAAAATTGCCCTAGATCCAGATTTGTAGAACGAAGTTGTTTTCTTTTGCCGTTTGACTTTCGTTGCTTCGTTCGATTTGATTCTTTTTGCCAACCGGAGTTCTTAAGTTGAACCTTCTGGTTAGATCTCTTATTTAAGTTTTACCCGTGCATTAGATGAGTACTTATTGTATGCTTGTTTGTTTGTCTGCGATAGAATACCCGGAGTGCGCCGCTTGTTACTTCGAATCTCTAGGTTTCGCGGATCATCAGCAAGGCAAGTAACACTTTGATCATACCTTTTCTACTACCCAGTTTTATTGCATTAGATCTAATCCTCACACATTGCATGATTAGGATCTAATTAAATTGTGGGATGGGGAGTAGTTGAGGTAGTACCTATTACCTGTTTATTTTCAAACCTTTGGGAGTTACTTCCGCGTTTGCTTATTATGCCATGCTATGCTAGTAGACGTGGATTGGGTGTGTGATATCCATGACAGATCTGAGTTTTGTTAATTCATGGTTTATCTAAGGTGGCAACTTAAACACACATCTGTGTGGATTGAGGCACCTGGGTATTCCAGGACTTGCCTGTTTTCTTTTGGACCGCCACCCAAGCTCAAAGGGATCATGAGATTATTCATGCTAGAAACTTCCATGTGTAGCCACAAGCTATTATGGGCTCTAACATAGTTGACTAAGTCGTGCGAACTCTTACAGTGGTAGACTAGCAGATGTAGGGGATGTAGGTGGTACGGTCTACCCGATCGTAAGGTGCTAGCGCTTCTGAAAGACTATGTCTCAGTCATCCGTCTTCTCAAACACCTTGTAGTGCGAGAAACCAAATGGAGGCGATCGAGTCTTGTGGGGAAAAGTGCGCAAACCTCTGCAGAGTGTAATAAACTAATCATGGTTAGCCGTGTCCCCGGTTATGGACATCTTGAGTATCTAGTACCTGGATTGTCATGTGAATCTCAACATGTTACTCTAAAAATTAATTTTGTTGGGTTTTGTTTAATGATGAGGCTTAATTGGGATTGAGGATGCTGTCAACCATTCTCAATGTTTAACAACCACCATGATAGTAATTAAATTTATTCCTTTGTAGTAGGGAAAAATTGGCTTTACGCAAAACTGTAACCATAGAGCTTTCCACCAGCCAAATATGCATATAGTATAGCTGTTTCATTCCATTACTCTATATGTGTTACCTTGCCAGCATATTCCATGTGCTGACCCGTTTCGGGCTGCAATGTTAATGTTGCAGACTTTTCAGACGACGATTAAGGAGTTTTTAGGTCGTGGTTCTATACTCAGTGATGCCGTTGGAGTTGATGGACTCACTTATCTTCCAAGCCTTCCGCTGTTATCGTTATTAGATGGCCCTAAGCCATATTTATTGTAATAAATTCTCTATGGAGACCCTCGATGTAATAAGTGTGTGATTGCTACTCTGTTATAAATGCTCCGAGTACTTTGTGGTGTCAGCATTACTGATCCAGGGATGACACCGGAGCACAGAGATCAGACTGTTTGAGGTCTGGTCGCTACAGAGATGGTATCAGAGCACACGCTGACTATAGGACACGACCACTAAGTTAGAGACCTACATCACTATTCACTCTCTTCTCTTCAGACCTCTCATCTTTTCTACTCTCTAGGATGGCGGATGCAAGGAACAAGTTCACGCAACCAGATGAAGATACACCCTTTGGACGACACTTGAAGGAAGTCACTAGATACCTGAACATAGGAGTACCAAGCTTCACCAGAACCTACAACGCCACTTTACCTGAAGAAGAGTGCTGGATGATTCAAGTTCAAGTTCCGGGAAGGACGTTCATGCCAGTCACTGAGCCCATAGAGTTTTCTTTTGATGCACCAACTTGGAGTCTGGGAATGAGCATGGCAGCTCACATCGCCATGGGACGCATTGGAGAAGTCTACGGCAATGATCTCAAGGATACTATCTACCAGATTTGTGGGCGCCAAGATGAACACTGGGAGATGCTCAGCACCAGGAAGGATAGATCAATCGTAGCTTTTATCCAGGAGCTAAACCAGCACATTCGATGACAGGAGAACCATATGTGCACCGACATGATAGATCTGAAGAAGGCTAAGACAAGAATCAAGGAACTGGAGGAAGAACTCAAGGCTACACGTGAAGATTATGAAGAGGAAATAGAAGTACTAGTGGAGAAGAATGACGATCTGATCAAGAAGATCGGAATATTTATGGGAGGCCCTACACCAGTAGAGGAAGACGAAGAACCCAAGGAGATTAGCCCGGAATACTACATCATCATCGACGGCACCGACTCGGAACCAGATAGTAGCGATGATGACTATGTTGATGAAGCTGGAGCAGATATCATGGAGTCTGCAACCGAAGAATATTTCTAGTAGACCACCTCATAAGTAGTAGTAGTCCACCATGTAAATATAGTAATCCGAGCACTTTTGCGATCGTTAGACCGATTGTATGCCCTTGTTTGATTGAATGAAGTGAATTGTTTGTTTTTGCCTCATGTGCATATGGGTAGTGTTTTCTCTTTAGACCCACTCTATTCTTACATCTCATCTTTTCTAACCCCTTAGATGCCTCCGAGACGTGACCCCGGATTTACCTTTCCACCGGAGCTCACTCAGTTGATCCAGCAGCAGAACACATTGATGCAGTTGCTAGTCCAGAATCAGAACCAGGGGAACAACAACAACAACCCACCAGCAATAGTTGACCACTTAGCCCGTTTTCTTAGGCTGAATCCACCGGTGTTTTCCAGTAGCACCAAGCCGATAGTAGCAGATGATTGGCTCCGCAAGACAGCTAGAGAGTTGACCACAGCAGGATGCACAGATGCGGAGAAGGTGAAGTTTGCCGCACATCAACTAGAAGGACCAGCAGCATCATGGTGGGAGAATTTCACAGCCACCTTCCCTGTCGACACTGTCACATGGGACCAGTTTCAGCAGGCTTTTCGTACTGCGCATGTTTTAGCAGGAGCTATGGCCATGAAGAAGCGTGAGTTTCGCAACTTGTGCCAAGGAGGACGGACAGTTGGCCAGTATGTGGAGGACTTTAGTAAGTTAGCACGTTATGCCCCAGATGACGTTGCTACGGATGCAGCTAAGCAGGAGAAGTTTCTGGAAGGACTGAATGATGAGTTGAGCATGCAGTTGATGGTAGCAAGTTTCAACAACTACCAGGAGTTGGTAGATCATGCTCTTATGATTGAAGGGAAGCAGCAGCAAATTGAGAATCGCAAGAGGAAGTATGGACAAGGAAAGTACACTTCAGGAGCTCAGCAGAAGCCACATTTTACCCCTAGATCGGGAGGACATTTTCAGCATACCCATGGAGGAGGTAGCTCGCACAATCACAATGGCACTAGGAATGGAAATGGAAATGGAGGAAGCAATGACCAGAATCGCACCAACCCATCAACCCCAGCCCAGGAGGACCTGAGCCAAGTCACTTGCTTTAAGTGTTCGAAGACCGGACATTATGCCAATGGATGCCCTGAGATACAAAATGGAAATGGCAATGGAAGCTCTGGGAAGAAGCCGAACCCTTTTAATAGGGGACAGGTGAACCACGTTAGCGTGGAGGAGGTTCAAGCTTAGCCTGATGCAGTAATAGGTAAGTTTTTGGTTAAGTCATTTACTGCACTCATTCTTTTTGATACTGGTGCATCGCATTCATACATCTCCAGGGGATTTGTGGATAAGTATAACCTACCAACCCAAGCCCTTAGGTCACCCATGTTAGTAACCTCGCCTGGAGCAAAGTATGTGGCTAGTCTATGGTGTGATCGGTTACCATTAAGGATTGGTAACTATGTTTTTCCCTCAGACCTAATAGTATTGGAATCTCAAGGATTGGATGTGATATTAGGCATGGATTGGTTATCAAAGTATGAAGGAAATATTGAATGCGCTAGTAAGTCAATTTTTCTTACCACCCCAGAAGGGAGAAGGATCAAGTATGTATCCCGACATGTGCCGAAGAGGACTCAAGTAAATTGCTTAACAGGAGTTGTGCAGGAGGAAGTACCAGTGGTAAGGCATGCCACTGGATAGGGATATTGAGTTTTTGATTGAGCTATTGCCAGGCACAGTGCCAATATCAAAGAGACCATATAGGATGCCAGCAAAGGATTTGGTGGAAATTAAGAAGCAGATTAAGGAGTTACTGGATAAAGGATATATTCGCCCAAGTTCTTCACCTTGGGGATCGCCAGTACTTCTAGTGGGGAAGAAGGATGGATCATTAAGGATGGTTGTTGATTATCAAGGATTGAATGAGGTTACGATCAAGAACAAGTACCCACTACCAATGATCAATGATCTTTTTGATCGATTGCTAGGAGCTAAGGTATTTTCCAAGATCGATTTGTGATCGGGATACCACCAGTTGAAGATTCGAGAACAGGATATTCCTAAAACAGCTTTTACCACCAGGTATGGGCTGTACGAGTATACCGTTATGTCATTTGGTCTGACTAACACACCTGCATATTTTATGAACATGATGAACAAAGTGTTTATGGAGTTCTTGGATAAGTTTGTCGTAGTGTTCATTGATGATATCCTAGTCTACTTGAAGAATGAAGAGGAGCATAAGGAGCATTTGTGTTTGGTACTTGGAAAGCTCAAAGAACATCAATTATATGCCAAGTTCAGCAAATGTGAGTTTTGGTTGAAGGAAGTAGGATTCCTCGGACACGTTATATCTGGAGAAGGTATAGCAGTTGATCCCAGTAAAGTGGATACCGTGACCAAGTGGGAAGCACCAACTACCGTTGGGGAGATCCGGAGTTTTCTTGGACTCGTAGGATACTACCGGAGATTTATTGAGAATTTCTCAAAGATTGCGAAGCCTATGATAGAGTTATTAAAGAAAGATACCAAGTTCATATGGACGGAGGAATGTGAGGCTAGTTTCCAGGAGTTGAAGAAACGTTTGGTTACCTCACCAGTGTTGATTTTGCCAGACCAGACCAAAGATTATGAGGTGTATTGCGACGCTTCACGTCGAGGACTTGGAGCAGTGCTTATGCAGGAAGGGGGAGTTGTTTCATATATCTCAAGACAACTGAAGCCTCATGAGTTGAATTATGCTACGCATGATTTGGAGTTAGCAGCCGTAGTGCATGCTTTGAAAACATGGAGGCATTTCCTCATTGGAAACCATTGTGAGGTGTACACGGATCATAAGAGTTTGAAGTACATTTTCACACAGAAGGAGTTGAATCTCAGACAAAGGAGATGGTTGGAACTCATCAAGGATTATGATATGAGATTGCAATACCATCCTGGAAAGGCTAATGTAGTAGCTGATGCATTAAGCTGTAAGAGCCATGTCAATACGTTAATGACGGGAGAAATACCCAAGGAGTTAGCAGAAAATCTTCGTGAACTATGTTTGGAAATAGTTCCGAGAGGCTATGTAGAAGCATTGGAGATTCAGTCAACCTTGATGGATAGAATCAGAGAAGCTCAGAAGACTGACAAAGAGTTTGCCGCTATAAAGGAGAAACTGAGCAAAGGAAAAGCTAAAGGATTTCGTGAGGATGAGCACGACACCCTATGGTTTGAAGACCATGTTTATGTGCCCAATGACCCGGAGATCAGGAAGTTGATTCTGCAAGAGGCACACGATTCACCATATTCGATTCACCCAGGAAATACCAAGATGTATTTGGATTTGAAGGATATTTTCTGGTGCACCGGAATGAAGAAGGATATTGCGGAGTATGTAGCAGTTTGTGATGTATGTCAGAGAGTAAAGGAAGAGCATCAGAAGCCAGCAGGTTTGCTACAACCATTGCTGATACCCGAATGGAAGTGGGATAAGTTAGGCATGGCTTTTATCACGGGATTACCCAGGACTCGTTCAGGCTATGACTCGATTTGGGTTGTAGTCGATCGATTGACGAAAGTAGCTCATTTCACCCCAGTAAAGACCACTTACACCAGTGCTAAGTTGGCAAAGATATACATGACCAGGATCGTATGTTTGCATGGAGTTCCAAGGAGTATCGTATCAGATAGAGGAACCCAGTTTACCTCAAAGTTCTGGAAGCAGTTGCACGAAACTTTGGGTACCAGGCTAGAATTCAGTACAACTTTTCATCCACAGACAGATGGACAGACTGAGAGAGTCAATCAGATTTTGGAGGATATGCTGAGAGCTTGTGCGCTAGATTACGGATCTAGTTGGGACGAGAATTTGCCATATGCAGAGTTCTCTTACAACAACAGTTACCAAACCAGTTTAAAGATGGCCCCTTTCGAAGCCTTGTACGGAAGGAGGTGCAGGACACCGTTGTCATGGGACGAAGTTGGAGACCGCCAGTTGTTTGGACCTGACTTGATTAAAGAATCTGAACAGAAGGTGAAGTTGATTCGCGATAGGCTCAAGGTAGCCCAGTACAGACATAAGAGTTATGCAGATTCTAAACACAAGGAGACCGTTTACGAAGTCGGAGATAGAGCTTATCTTCGAGTATCTCCACTTCGGGGAACAAAGCGTTTTGGAGTTAAAGGGAAGTTAACGCCACGATTTGTAGGACCATATCGAGTTTTGGAGCGTATGGGAGAAGTGGCCTACAAGTTGGAATTACCTGAAGGATTGTCAGGAGTTCATGATGGGTTCCACGTTTCCCAGTTGAAGAAGTGTCACGCGGAGACGGCTGACATACCGTTGAGAGACACAGTGCCCTTGGAAACTATTCAGTTAGATAACGATTTGACCTACGAGGAGAGACCCGTTAAGATTCTCGAGTTTGCCAATCGAGTTACCCGCAGCAAGGTTATCAAGTTTTGCAAAGTTCAGTGGAGCCACCACACAGAGGATGAAGCCACCTGGGAACAAGAGGAAGAATTGCTCAAGGACCACCCTCACTTATTTCCTAGCCAACCCGAATCTCGAGGGCGAGATTCATCTTAAGGGGGGTAGGTTTGTAACATCCCAAATTTTCAATTTGGAATGTTATACATTAGATCATAAATGCATATCATATTTTATTTTGCATTTTGGTTGATTCTAGAAATTCTACGCAACTCAATGATCCACGGAGAGAGTTGGGGATTTCGTTATTTTCATATTTGAGTTTTCTCAAATTTTGAGAATAGGATCATTTGATTTTATTTATTTTATCATCAATTATTTCTATTACAAAAATATGAGAGAGGGAATAAAATGACTTTCCCAAAATAAAGAAATATTGAGGATTTAATGATAAAATCAAATAAGATTTTATTTCGGAGTTTTTCGGTGTTTTATTTGAATTTAGGAAAAATGTGCGTTTTTCAAAATTGCATTTAGGCCCCAAATAAATGTTCACCTTGTGAGGCTTAATTTTAGAAGCCCGTAAAAATTTATTTCGGAATTTTTGGAGTCCGTTTAGTATTTCTTTTTATTTTTCTTCTGCGCGTAAAAAAACGAATCGACCTACGGGCCGTGTCCGACCTGGACACCGGCCCGGGAAGGCTTTATAAGCCGGGGGAGAGGCCCAGCCGAGCCAGCGCCCCAGCCCCCGAAACCCTAGCCGCCAGCCCCCCCGCCGCCGCGCCGCGCTGCCC
>NC_041382.1:422066113-422129106 GCF_002162155.2 Triticum dicoccoides
CGAGGTCCGTCGCCGCCTCGTTTTCCACGCCGTTTTTTTATTTTTTTTGAAAAACCGTTCAATTTTTCTGTCGGTTTTTTGATTCGGTTTTTTTAATAGATCGGTTTTTCTGGTTTATTTAAATAGTGATCGTTCGTCCGTTCGTTCGTTCTAGCGAACGTTCATCGCTTTTCTTTTTCTCGGATTAAATCCGCGATTTTTCTGATCACGATTCCTGATCTGATTTTCGTTTTAGTATAATTTTTCGCTCGTTTATCGGAATCAGGCGATTCAAGCACCTAGAGTTTCGTCTCGAAACCCTCTATCCGTTTAACCAACTTAAACAAGATTTTGCTACTGTAAAAAATTGCCCTAGATCCAGATTTGTAGAACGAAGTTGTTTTCTTTCGCCGTTTGACTTTCGTTGCTTCGTTCGATTTGATTCCTTTTGCCAACCGGAGTTCTTAAGTTGAACCTTTTGGTTAGATCTCTTCTTTGAGTTTTACCCATGCATTAGATGAGTACTTATTGTATGCTTGTTTGTTTGTCTGCGATAGAATACCCGGAGTGCGCCGCTTGTTACTTCGAATCTCTAGGTTTCGCGGATCATCAGCAAGGCAAGTAACACTTTGATCATACCTTTTCTACTACCCAGTTTTATTGCATTAGATCTAATCCTCACACATTGCATGATTAGGATCTAATTAAATTGTGGGATGGGGAGTAGTTGAGGTATTACCTATTACCTGTTTATTTTCAAACCTTTGGGAGTTACTTCCACGTTTGCTTATTATGCCATGCTATGCTAGTAGACATGGATTGGGTGAGTGATATCCATGACAGATCTGAGTTTTGTTAATTAATGGTTTATCTAAGGTGGCAACTTAAACACACATCTGGGTGGACTGAGGCACCTGGGTATTCCAGTACTTGCCTGTTTTCTTTTGGACAGTCACCCAGGCTCAAGGGGATCATGAGATTATTCATGCTAGAAACTTCCGTGTGTAGCCACAAGCTATTATGGGCTCTAGCATAGTTGACTATGTCGTGTGAACTCTTCGCCCTCCTCGTCATCTTTTTCATCCAATGAGCCCATAGTTTCATCAATTCCTTCTTCCATAGACTCCTGCAAAATATTAGTCTCTTCTTGGACAGCGGAGGAGTCCTCAATATATGGTTTAACATAGGCATTAGAAGCATAATTATCATAACAATACTTAAGTATGGCAAAATTTTCAGATTTGCAAAGAGTAGCATCATACTTTCCAATCAAAGAAGCAATTTCATAAGCACCCTTAAAAGCAAAAAATTCTTCAATTTGTTGAACATCATAGTAACTTTAAACACCCTTAGCATATGAAGATATGATTCCATTATCACTAAACTCACATTGGTAGGGAAGGTGTTTCTTAGGGTCTTCAAAACAATAAGTAAAATCATATATTTCACATAAATTCCAAGCATAGCATTGCAAATGATGAATTTGATCCAGTAAAAGTTTCCCTTTTTGAGATAAGCGGTGTCGCACATAACAAGCATGCTCATCTCAAGATTTGCCATCAACTAAGCTAGTTGAGGTTTTAGCACGAGCACATAGGGATCGAAGATGATCCAAGTAAAAAGCTTCAGGAGTGTGATAGATTTAGAGTGGTTCTTCAACCATTGGTTTAGTTGGTACCACTATTTTTTTTGGTATTTTGCGTTTCCTACCCATAACTAAAGATAGAAAACAAGAGCACAAAATAAGAACTACTTAGTGATAAAGCAAACAAGCACACACGAGAATATTCACCCCACGCTATAACTCCCCGGCAATGGCACCAGACAAAGGTCTTGATAACCCACAAGTATAGGGGATCAATTGTAGCCTCTTTCGATAAGTAAGAGTGTCGAACCCAATGAGGAGCTAAAGGTAGAACAAATATTCCCTCAAGTTTTATCGACCACCGATACAACTCCACGCACGCTTGACGTCAGCTTTACCTAGAACAAGTATAAAACTAGAAGTACTTTGTAGGTGTAACGGGATAGGTTTGCAAGTATATAAAGAGCACATTAAAACCTAGGGGCTGTTTTAGGTAAAGAAGCAATACAATTAGTATAGCGAGCGTGGAAAAGTGGTGGTAGGAGTTGCGAAATTGTCCCTAAACAATTGACTACTTTACTAGACCGATAGCAAGTTTTATGTGGGAGAGGCCACTGCTAGCATGTCATCCCTGACTTGGAATTCTATGCACTTATGATTGGAACTATTAGCAAGCATCCGCAACTACTAACGTTCATTAAGGTAAAACCCAACCATAGCATTAAGATATATTGTTCCCCCTTCAATCCCATATGCATCAAGTTCTATGCTAGGTTGAAGCTTCTGTCACTCTTGCCCTCCAATACATAGTCCTATCAACATACAACTAACCCTATGGTGTGATCCACGCGCGCGCTCATATGCTGGGCACCAAAGGACATCAACATAACCACAAGCAAATTAAACTAATCATAGAAATTCACCAATTATCGGTAGGACAACGAAAATCTACTCAGACATCATAGGATGGCAACACATCATTGGATAATAATATGAAGCATAAAGCACCATGTTCAAGTAGAGGGTACAACGGGTTGCGGGAGAGTGGACCACTGTAGATAGATGGGGGAAGGTTATGAAGATGTTGGTGAAGATGACGGAGGTGTTGGTGTAGATCACCGTCACACGATGATGGCCCCAGCGGCGTTCCGGCGACACCGGGAGAGAGGGGGAGAGGGCCACCCTTCTTCTTCTTCTTCCTTGACCTTCTCCCTAGATGGGAGAAGGGTTTCCCCTCTGGTCCTTGGCTTCCATGGCATGGGAGGGGCAAGAGCCCCTCAGAGATTGGATCCGTCTCTCTGTCTCTCTCTGTTTCCGCGTTTCAGATTCTGGCCTTTCACCTTTCTTATATTCCCGGAGATCCGTAACTCTGATTGGCTAAAATTTTAACACGATTTCTATCCATATATTGGCTTTCTTGCGGTGAAAGAAGGGCACCAACCTCCTTATGGGGTGGCCACGAGGGCCCAGGGCGCGCCTGACCCCCTGGGGCGCACCCCCTGCCCCGTGGTCCCCTCAGGCATCGTCTCGCGTTGATTCCTCTTCCCAAAAATCACATTTATTCCAAAAAATCTCCGTCGGTTTTTATCCCGTTTGGACTCCGTTTGATATGGATTTTCTGTGAAACAAAAAAACGCAACAAACAGGAACTGTCACTGGGCACTGAATCAATATGTTAGTCCCAAAAATAGTATAAAAAGTTGCCAAAAGTATATGAAAGTTGTATAATATTGGCATGGAACAATCAAAAAATATAGATACGACAGAGATGTATCAGTATGATAGATAGATGAAGTGTATTCTAGACACAGAAATGCATGTCATATGCACATGTATAACGTATAAACTCAGCAGGTGCAATTTAATCAAAATAGAAGAAATATCGGCTAGACAACAAATGCAACATTAAACCAATTATCACACTATCAACTTGGAGCAGGCACCCGCGATGGTGGAGTACGGGAGATGAACTCATTATATAGACATGGGACTTCAACTGCATTAGCAGTAGTAGTGGAAAATCTAGAGAGTCTGTGTTTGCGTCGGTCCAGAGGACCACCAACATCCCCTAACTTACTCTTTTCCTTCCTCTTTTCCGATATTGCCTTATGAAGTCAAAACCACAAGAAGATGAATAAAATTAGCTCTACATAACTGGTTGACACATGATACAGACGAAAACTACTTTGATATAAGGCAAGCGCATGATAGGAGGATGCAATATATACAAAAAGACAACATTGCATATTCACACGTACGATAGGAGGATGGAATATGTATGAAAAATAGTAAGCAGAAGGCATTTCAAAAAAATTAGAATAAATGAAAGCTAGGCACCATATGAACATGCAACCAATATCACTATCAGGTAAAAAGTGTCTTGTCGTAAGTGCCATTTCAAGAAATTTTAAGCAGTACAAGCTAGAAGACAATGCAAGATGCAACCTACATCACACACCCAAGTTAAAGGTGTCTTATGGGTAAGTGATTGTTGCAGGTATAAGTTGTAAGCTACGCAGATGCAAATTCAACAAAATTAGAAGCAATACAAACTAGACATCATACGGAACACGCAACCACATATAACAGTTCCAAATTAGAGCAAGCACCTGTGATGGTGGAGTAGGGGAGATGTGCTCATCATCTACACAACTATGTTGACTGTCTAGCCTTGTGTTGTCTTGCGTATCTTGTTGGGAGGATGGCGGAGTAGAATCTATAGATACCCTCTGTATGAGTTGCTTTGAAGGACCACCATCATCCACTACCTTACTAATTTCCTTTAGCGGTATTGATTTTGCATTGTTGAAGTCAAAAGAATAAGAAAAAGGAATAAAATTCACTCTTCAGAACTCATTCATGCATGATACTGATGAACATTACTCGGATGAAAGGCAAACACATGATACGAGGATGGAATATGTACGAAAAACAGGACGGCGTGACATATTCACACCTATGATGTGGTAACTAACTAGAGGCATTTCAACAAATTAGAAGCACTCCAAGCTAGATGCCATATGAAAGATGCAACCAATATCACTTTGCCAAGTTCAAACTATCTGGCGTTTCAACAAATTAGAAGCAGTACATGCTAGAAATCACATGCAAGACACAACCAATATCACAGTGGTGACTTAAAGGTGCCTTATCATAAGTGACTGATGCGGTATATGCAAGAACAATAGTCTGATGTAAGAACATGGTGTGATCAGATATAGTATGTTGTAGGAACAGGAACATGTGTCATATTCATAGGCATTATGTGTAAAGTAAGCAGATGCAATTCAACCAAGTTAGAAGCAATACAAGGTAGACATCATACGCAACATGCAATCACATATAATAGTGCCAAGTTAGAGCAAACATGTGATGGTGGAGTTGGGGAGATGTGCTCATCATCTACACAGCTACGTTGACTGTCTAGCCTTGCGTTGTCTTGCGAATCTTGTTGGAAGGATGGCAGAGCAGAATCTGTAGAGACCCTCCATTTCAGTTGCTCGGAAGGACCACCATCATCCAATGCGTTGCCAATTTCCTTCCGCTTTATTGATTTTGCATTGTGAGGTCAAACCGACAAGAAAAAGGAATAAAATTTGCTCTTCAGAACTCATTCATGCATGATACCGACGAACACTACTCTAATGAAAGGCAAAGTCATGATACGAGGATGGAATATGTACGAAAAACTGGACGGCTTGACATATTCACACCTATGATGTGGTAACTAAGCAGAAGGCACTTCAACAAATTAGAAGCACTGCAAGCTAGACACCATATGGAAGGTGCAATCAATATCACTCTGCCAAGTTAAAACTATCTCGCCATAGGTGGCGTTCATCAAACTAGAAGCACTACATGCTAGAAATCATATTCAAGACGCAAACCAATATGACACTGCCAACTTAAAGGTGTCCCATCATTAGTGACTGATGCAGGATACACAAGAAGAGTAGTTTCATGTAAGAACATGGTGTGATAGACAGATATAGTATGTACCAAAAACAGGAATGCGTGCCATATTCACACTATCATGTGTAAGCTAAGCAGATGTAGTTTACACTAATTAGAAGCAATACAAGCTAGAAACCATATGCAACATGCAACCAGATATCACACTGCCAAGTTAGAGCAAGCACCTTGGATGGTGGAGTAGGGGAGTGTAGACTTGGAACGTGTAATGCACTAGCAGTACGAGGAGAATCCGTACAGATGCTCCATTTACGTTGTTGTAGAGGACCACCATCATCGCCTTCCTTACTCTTTTCCTTCCTCTTTTTTGATTTTTCCTTGTGAAGTCAAACCCACAAGAAAAAGGAATAAAATTTGCTCTTCAGAACTCATTGATGCATGATACTGACGAACACTACTTTCATGTAAGGCAACTGCATGATAGGAGGATGGAATATGTATGAAAAACAGGACGACATGGCATATTGACATGTATGATATATAAAGTGTAAACAAAGCACAAGGTGTTTGAACTAGTTAGAAGCAATGCAAGCTAGAAACCATATGAAAGATGAAACCAATATCACTCTGCCAAATTAGAAGGGTGGCCTCATAAATGTATTTGACCAAATTAGGAGCAATACATGGCAACAAGCTAGAAATAATATGCAATATGCAATGAATAAAGGTGTCTCATCGTAAGTGATTGATGCAGGATACATAAGAGAGGTAGTTTCATGTAAGAACATGGTTAACAGATAGATGTAGTATGTACCAGAAATAGGAAGGCATGTATATTCACAGGTATAATGTGTAAACTAAGCAGATGCAATTTACCCTAATTAGAAGCATTACAAGCTAGACACCGTATGCAACATGCAACCTGACATCACACTGCCATGTTAGAGCAAGCACCTGGGGTTGTGGAGTAGGGGAGATGCGATTTGAACTTGCACTACAGTAGGAGTAGCAGGATAATCTGCAAAGATCATCTGTTTCGATTGCTCTAGAGGACTACCATCATTTCGTGCCTTCGTCCTTTTAGATTTTTCCTTGTCAAAAACACACAAGAAAAACGCATGAAATCCGCACTTCCAAATTTGTTGATGCATGATACTGACGAACACAACATTTATGTATGGCAACCACATTGTAGGAGGATGGAATATGTACGAAAAACGCTAAGCAAGAAGGCATTTCAACAAATTGGAAGTAATGCAATCTAGACACCATCTGGAAGATCCAACCAGAATCACTCTACCAAGTTAGATGTGTCTCATTATAAGTGGCACTTCAACAAATTAGAGGCAATACATGTTTGAAATGATATGCAAGATGCAACCAATATTACACTATCAACTTGAAGGTGTCTCGTCAGAAGTGATTGATGAGGGATACACAAGAAATGTGGTTTAATGTAAGAACATGGTTAATAGAAAGACGTAGTATATACCAAAAATAGGAAGGCATGTCATATTCACAAGTATAATGTGTTAACTGAGCAGATGCAATTTACCCTAATTAGAAGCATTACAAGGTAGACACCATATGCAACATGCAACCACATATCACACAGCCAAGTAAGAGTAAGCACCTGCAATGGTGGTGTAGGGGAATTGCGGTCATCAACTAGGGAGCTAAGTTGACTATCTTCATTTAGCCTTGTAGTTTCTTGAGAATCATGTGAGGAGGATGACACTACACTCTTTAAACGAGTAGCGCGTCTCACAGTAACCCACTGGGGTGACTGTCTCATCATAAGTGATTGATGAGGGATACAAAAGAGCATTTGTTTGATGTACGAACATGGTTAATAGACATATGTAGTATGTATCAAAAACAAGAAGGCATGTCATTATCAAAGGTATAATGTGTAAAGTAAGCAGATGCAATTTAACTAAATTGGAAGCAATACAAGCTAGACACCATATGCAACATGCAACCACATTTGACAGCGCGAAGTTAAAGCAAGCACCTGGGATGGTTGTGTGTGGCAATTGAGATCATCAACTGCAAAGCTACGTTTTCTGTCTCCATCTGCTGACACTACACCCTTTAGAGCGCTAAAACGCTTAGTGCTTATCTTTAAATTACACTTGAGCGACTTCTATCTTTTCTTTTGTGTATTCATCAACACTGCGTCAGAGTCTGAAATCCCCATGCATAAAGAAACAATAGTGTGTGTATGGGTGAAGTGTGTGTGCACAAGTAGTACAGTGTAAAAGTACTAGCAGATAGCAGGTCGGTGAGAAATAAAAACGGGAGACATATGATAGCTCTACAACATGCATGGCACACGAAATTACTAGATTCTAGGATTTTGAAATATGAGGACAGGGATGGCTGGGAAATGCAGATGCTCCTCCAGCACACCACAAGGTGTGATCCTATGAAAATAATAGTCGTCTGGAAACAAATAGGTCAGTCCATTTTTTCTGCACTGTCCGATGTACAAAGAACGGGCAGATCGCCTTCATCTACCTCCAGCCAGTCAGTGTTGACTATCTGCCTTGAAACGCCAGCGACCACCGGCCCAGTCCCCTACCTCCGCCCTCCCCTCGACCTCACCGCACCATCGTGCTTGGCACCGCCCCGACCATCCCTTCAAGCCCCACCGACCTCCAGATTGGGCGCAAGTCGCTCCTGCGCTCCACACCCCTATGATAGACACCGATGCGCTGCTTCCCTGGCGAAGAAGCGGGCTAGGTGCTCCACGCACCTAAGCGGGTGCTGCATCTTTTAATTGCGATTCAACTGACCTTGAATTAAAATCCAGGCGGCCTACTGACCTCTAGCCAAGGTGAAATAGTAAATGGGAGGAAACCTTGTCATTTAGTATCACGAAGAAGATGCAGTAAGAAGCGCTCAACTAGTTTCTTTCGTGGGATGAATATGGTGTGAGGAGAGAAGTAAGATTTGCACGAATAAGGGAAGAGGAGTACCTCTTTCTGATGGCAGTGTTGTGTCCTCCTTGTATTTTCCAATGATCTTCTGGTGGTTTGCTGGAAATGAGAAGTTGTGGAGGATGGTGGAGCCTTGGACAAACCCATGGCCAAGTTGTTGAGTGTGGTGCGGTGGCCGTCTGTCGGTGGCGGGGAACCAGATCCGAGACGGCGAACGATGGCATAGCAGGAACAACTCTGGTTCATTGGATGGTTGCGATAATGGAGCAACAGTGGTGAGGCGCAAGGCGGCATGGTCGAAGTGGTTCTGGTACGGCGCACGTCGGCGTCGACATCGTGGAGGTAGCTCTGCCTCGGCTTTAGTTGCTAAGTCCTTGAGGGCGTTGCAGTTGTAGTTGCGTTGGACGACGACGTCAGGGTACCGGCTCCAGCGTGATGGAGGAGGGCGGTGTTGGATTGGGCGCGGTAGGGTGGAGGACGGAGGAGGCTGGGGTTTCGCGGCTGGTGGAGACGGTGTTTTGGCGCCCATGCAGTATGAATGGGGAAACAGAGGGAGGGGGAACTAAGGGGGAACGATGTTTTGGTTTGGGACGCGCTTATACGAAATTTGGGGAAAGTTACAAACTTTGCCCCCATCTAAAATTTCGGACATATTGCGGGTTGGGGTAGGACAGTAATCTCAGGTGTCCCAAATGGTGGGCGGGATAGATTTCGGCCGAGCGCATGGGTGTTTAGGCGCCCATGGCATATGAATGCTTCTCGGAGGTGGTTGATACTGACGTCTTGGTGAAGTTACAAACCTACCCCGGTTTAGACCTTTGGACATCGGGCCGATAGGCTACACGGGCCATAGTCAGGATAGTAATTTCCTACCACCAAACATTAGTCTCGCGCGGTTTCGGGTGACTAGAGGCTTATTTGGCGCTTCATTCAATATTTGGGAGCAGAAGCATTAACGTTTATGATTCTCTTGAATTGACCTTTCAGGATTTGTCAAACTTCAAAAATCTTGACTCTTGAAAATCCTAAAATTATGATTATTTTGGAATGGAGGGGGTACATTTGAATATACATTGTACACGAGTATATATAAAAAATATGCAACTTACCTCAGTTCATGCATGGTTCTAGATATAATCTCCTTGGTTGCAAAAAAAATAGTTAGACATGCGCATGAATATATAGCATGTTCAAATGGATAACAAAGATTGATGCCCCCTTTTAGATCTGATTTACAACTGCCATTATCTCGGATTCAAATAGATGAATGCACTTCCTATGAGTTCGAATCTTCGAAACCCCCTTTATGTTGAATTCAACATGTATTCTATTTTGTATCTAGCAATTTGGAATGTATCCATGTAAGTGACAAATCACTACTGCGGGATGCTGCTAATGCGACACTACGATCAGAGACCCTTCGACAAAACTATGTGTGATGCAATAATCACAAATGGTGGTGTAAAATAACCGTCAAAAAAGGTGCAAAATGTTTGCGATCACGGATGCATCAAACACGACTCATATTTTAGTTGTGTGTGCGATGCAGGGCATACGGTTCAGTTCAATGAACTGTTTGCGATGAGGAGGAACAAAAGAAATGGGCAGCTAGATGAAGGTGTGTGGGATATACAACATACGGTCTCTCGGATGAACTGTTTGTGATTAGGCAACACAAATGAAACGGTCTGCCAGATCAAGGTGTGTGCGATATACGGCATACTATTCACTCGAATGAATTGTTTTCGATTAGGCAATGCAACAGAAACGGTTCAACCAGATCAAGGTGTGCAATGGCGGGCATACAGTTCATTCCTATAAACTGTTTGTGTTGAGCCAAGAGAACAGAAACGTTTCACATAAACAAGATTTGTGTAATACGTGGCAAACATCCAATTACATAGGTGGCTAATATACACATGACATTTCCACACACGAAAGTAAACTCTTACATGCATAATTAACTAGGATAAACGATCATCTGATTGTCATCTACTTCTCGTGCTAGCTTGATGTTCCTTCTATGCTAAGTTTCCATTAATTGATGGCATTTTATGAACATGCCATCATTTCCCGCCATTTCCTCACCTGTTTCCCGCCACCCAGCGATATTGTGCATAAACCTAGGTGGCGTGTGATGCACGGAGGCAACAAGCGCAGCCTTTAGCACATCCACCTTTTCCAAGCATGCCAACCCACCAAAGCGCCGCCTCTGCCATCAACCTTGTCGACGAGGAAAACGAGCAGGCGCCATAGCTCGTCGAGGCCGAGGTGCTCCCTGGCAACACGATGGACGACGCCGTGATGCGCATCATCGCCAGGTTGAGCAGACCCTTGGCGCATGGCACTTTAGTGCCGCGGATCAAGATGGGCATCTCAGCGCCGACAGGCTGCAGCTCACCGCACAACATGATCGATGGCGCTCTGGAGAGCAAGCTAGGCGCGTTCGCGCCGATAGTCTGCGTCTCGCTGCATGGCAAGACCGTTGGAGCACCACAGAGCGAGAGGCGCGGCGTGCTGCATAGCAAGAGTGGATCCATCGACTCTTACCTACTGTCAACAGGGCATCTCAGCTGGGTACACGTCCCGTCAGTACCCCCATTCCTCGCCAGGAGTGGGCAGAGGCCCTCTGCGCTGTACTTGCACCAGAGGCCGACCGTGCTGTACTTGCGCCGGACACCCGCTGGGCTGTTCGCATGGGTCGCGTCGTTCGCCTTGTCCGCGGCCCACTTGATGCCAATGCGCTGGTCAGTATGCTCGACCGCCTGCTTGGCCCAGGTGTCCACCTGGGTGCAGTAGAGGAACATGACCATCACAACCTCGAGCTGGTGATCTCCGATGAAATAGCCAACTTGGGGATCGAGATCGCGCTCCAGATGTACCACAAGCGTGTCGACCGCTTGGACGAACGCCAACACGAGTTCAGGCAGAGCCAAGAGCTACCGTAGTCAAGGGCTGCTGGTCATGGTCTCATTGACGCGTTTTATTTTGTTGAGTCGTTTCGATGTGGATAGCTATGTATTCACAACAATCATAGTGTTGCTTTGCTTATTTCTCTGTTTCAATGTGTGTACTCTGTTTTCCGTTCTTATATGTTTTGTTTCAATGTGTGTATATACGCTTTCCATTCTGTATATGTGGATGATAACAACTAGATTCAAATTAGTATAGAAAAATAGATAGAAAATGGAATTCATAATATATATATATACATATTAAATGTTCATTAGTTCATCACATAATATCATCACATATATGTGATGATACTTAACTATTAGGTACAATGCATAAAATTGAAACCAAACATACTAAAACTAATAATCCCTCCTGGGGCTAGTATTCCGGCAGCCCCTCGCCAGCAGCTCCCTGGTGCGCGGCATCTTCCCAGTGCGGAGGCAGTACTCCGCCTCCTCCGCCTCGCAGCACTTGACGTACCGATCCGCCTCTTGATGGTGGACGAGCGCGAACGATCTTGCCATTTTGTTGGGCGCCCACCAGAGCTCCTTGTCGGTGGAACGCTGGAGCTTATCGGCCCACCTCCACGCAGCGACGAGGTGCCCAATGCCTATGATCTTCCTCGTGAAGTACCCGTCTTCGTACACCTCCTCCGCACGACGACGTGCCCACCCCCAAAGCTCCGCCGCCTCCTTTCTCCAGGCGGCATCACAGGCTTCAAAGGCCGCCTGGTACCTGGCTTCCTCCTCCGCCATCTCCTTCTTGAACGCAACTTGCCTGGCTTTCTCAGCCGGCGGTAGCAACTTCCATAGACAAAGATTGTACTGGCCCCAAAACCAATCCAAAGTTGGGGGGGTCCGGCGCAACCTTGTCCGATGGCGCATAGGGGTCCTCGTCGCTGCTATTCGAGTGAGCGTCCTTGGGGGCCGGCGACTCCTCGTCTGCGCGTGGGCAGACCGGCGGTGACATGGCAGAGATTTGAGAGAGAGATAGAGGGTGAACGAGGGGAGGATGTAGATGAGAATGCAGGCGGGACGACATGAGCAAGGTAGTATTTATTGGCGGCCGGAATCTAGATCGACGGGAACAGTTCACACGCTGGTCGCTGGAATTTACGAGTATTGTAGTTTGAATTACACACGATTCCCGCAGCAAAATCTGTGTGTGAACATAATAGCTGACGGTTTCCAATACAGAACCGTGTCTAATTAATGACCACCACCACTCACCTACCAAACCTCGAGCCACGAGATAGAGTGCCAAACGTGTGGGGGCTGGTTGTCTTGCTAGATCTTTACATTTTCTTTTTTGAACACCAGATATTTACATCGTCTGATGATTTTTTAAGTCGCACACAAGTACACAAAAATATGACTTTTCAAACCATTATGGTTAGCCGTTGCATGTAGATGTAGTTCAAATTTGAATTACGGTCATTAAATTGCTAGAAAATCAATTAAATGTCTTTAAAAGGTCAAATGACCCCTAGAATTTTCCAAATTTTCACATGACAGTTGTAGTAGTGCACGTTAAACATACAAAAAATTTGAAGGCCATAAGAGGAAGCTATCTCCTATTCGTCATCAAACATGCATTGTTCCCTCTTAGAACCACGAGCCTTCTAATGAGTTGCTCCAGTTTGTGAGGGGTGTGTGTCCAAACTTTCATCAAATAGGCCAATTTTTTTACCACATCATCTTGGTGGCATGACACTACATCAAGCAAGGTTTCTTGTTTTTCTGATCATTTTTTAATTTTTTGGAATTAAAATTCCATGGCACTCCATGCATGTGCCCTTGCCGTGAGACCAATATGTTTGAAAATTCCTTCTAATTTAGTGCGCATGGAATTAACTCGCACACAAGAACATAAATATGATTTTTCAAACCGTTATGGTTAGCCGTTGCATGTAGATGTAGTACAAATTTTAATTACGGTCACTAAATGGCTAGAAAATCACTTAAATGTCTTTAAAAGGTCAAATGACCCCTGAAATTTTCCACATTTTCACATGACAGTTGTATTAGTGCACGTTAAACATACAAAAAGAATTGAAGGCTGTAAGAGCAAGCTATCTCCAGTTCATCATCAAACATGTATTGTTCCCTCTCGGAACCACAAGCCTTCTAGTGAGTTGCTCCAGTTTGTGAGGGGGGGGTGTCCAAACTTTCGTCAAACTGTAAGTGCATCTAGCGCCCCTTAGTGATTTTGGTGTATTGAAGACTTATAGGTTAAGGGACTGATGCGTTTGTGAGTGTACACATGTCTATAAGTCTATGAGGAGTTTGGTATTTACAGAGAAAGTCGACCCCTAAAAATGAAGTTCTTCGATTGAAGACTTTGGATTTCTGAAGACTTTGAAAGTGAAGAAATTGGTGTGACCGTGAAGACTTGGTATTCATTCGAGGAACATGAAGTGTGAAGACTTTTGTTTTCATAGTTTCTATTTTCTCTTTCTTAAGTCATAGGAAACACCTTACTATTAAAGGGGTCAAGGAAATACTAAGGAAAAGTTTCCAAGTGATGCTCAACTCAAAATCCTAGACCTACCAAACCCTTCGAGTGAAGCCATTGAAAATCTCATGCAGTTCAGTCAATTTCTTCAGTGATAGAGACGAAGTTCTTATGGTCTCTGAGGAATTTGTTCTGACTAAGGACTTAGGAATTCGCCAGTGCGGATTGCCTACAAGTGAGGAACATGATAGCCCTAAGGAATTTGATAGTCAAATTTCCGACCGTTGTTGTGCTACGCGCCAGCTGTCCCAAAATATCTACCCACCTAACGGTCATATCATTGAAGGGCATTTATGTCTTATCATGTCGGGCTGCTCCCTAGGCTATAAATAGCCGCCCCCTACAACCACTAGCTGGTTGGCTGCTCCGAGAGAAACTGACACTGTTCATTTGAGAGCATCCCATCCTCCGAGGACTTTGAGCGAAAATCATCAAGTGAGGAAAACCCAAACCCAAACACCTACAACCCCAAAGTGATTGAGCATCACTTAAGAGGTTGATCCTGTGTGGATCCGACGCTTGTTACCTTTGTAGACTGTGCATATTCCAGACGGTTAGGCGTCATGGTCTAGAGCATCCAAGAGGAAATTGTGGATCGCTGAGTGGCCGAGTTTGTGAAGGTTTGGAAGTCACCTGAAGACTTACCATGAGTGATTGGGTGAGGTATGTGTGACCTTAGCTCAAGGGGAATACGGTGAGGACTGAGTGTCCTAGACTGTGTGTTCAGGACTAGATGTCTGGGACTGTGTGTCCTCAGGTTTAAATGCCTAGTCGCCCTAGCCAGACGTACAACTGTCACAACAATTGGAACTGGTCTACCAAATCATTATCTTCACCGAGCTAACTGGTTCTATTTCCTCAACCCTTCCATTTCCTCACTACTGTGTGTGTGCTTGTTCATATCTGTTCGAAGACTTTGACTGAAGACTTTGTCAATTTCCTCAATTCAATTTCTTTAGCCTGTTTGTCTTCATCCTGTTTATCCTGTGCTCTCGCTTTCTGTACTCTGTGTCTGTTTTCATTTCATCATGATATCCATTTCTATGTTATGTCATGTATGCATCTGAGTACTTATTCTGCTACAAGTCGTTCTTCACTCAGGAATTTCCTCACCCTGAAATTCCTCAGTGAAGAATTCATAAAAATCGCCTATCCACCCCCCTCTAGTCAACTTAACACACTTTCAGTTGGTATCAGAGCAAGGTACTCCCTTGTTCTGTGTGATTTTGGTTTAACCACCTAGAGTTTAAGTTATGTCGACCGTAGGTATGATCAAGGTCTCTGTTGGGTGTCCTACCTTCGATGGGAAAGACTACCCCCACTGGAAAAATAAGATGCGAATGCATCTTGAGGCAATTGATAACGATCTCTGGTATGTTATGGAGAATGGTGTTCCCTCTGTCACTCCCACCATCAACGCTGCTGATGTGAAGAGATTCAAGGAACTCGACTCTCAAGCAAAGAACATCATATGTGGCCATCTGAGAAAAGGGCAGTATGGTAGAGTGGGTGATTTGGATACAACAAAGCTTATCTGGGACTGGCTGTCCAAGGTCAATGAAGGAGTCTCAACACATCGTGACTCTTGAGTTAACGTTCTTCGCAATCTCTTCAACTGCTTCAAAAGACTCGACAATGAAAATGTTCAGCAAACCTTCGATCGCCTCACTGACATCTCAAATGAGCTTCAAGCACTTGGTGCCACTGACATCACCGACCATGAGGTGGTGAAGAAATTGCTGAGATCGCTTGATTCCTCATTTGATACTCTAGCATTGACGATACAAGAATGTGGAGACTATAAGTCACTTCATCCCGCTGATATCCTCGAGAGGCTAAACCCTCATGAGTTCCAGCTTGCTGAGAAGAGAGATCTCTATGGACCAAGCTATGGCAGATCACGAGCTCTGAAGGCCAAGGCAGTATCTGAATCTGAAGGTGAAGATTCTGGTAGCAACCTTGGTGATCCTGAAGAACTGAGCCAAGAGCTAGCAATGCTCGTGACGAAATTCCAAAAGTTCTCAAGACATGGTCGTTTTGGAAAATCCTCAAGAAGTGCTGACTTAAGATCAGATTCCTCATCCCATGGATACAAGAAGAGACTCTGTCACAAATGCAAGAAACCCAGTCACTACATTCAAGATTGTCCTTAGTGGGAAAAGGAATCAAAGAAGAAGAAGTACAAGGACTACAGTTCTGATGATTCAAAGAAAAAGAAGAAATCTTCAAAGTCATCTTCATCAAAAGCTTCAAGGTCTTCATTTCACAAGAAGAGCAGATCCAAGAAGGCTCGGGCATTCATTGGCAAGGAAATGGATTCTGAGGCTGAATCTGAGGAAAGTTAGGAAGAGGAGGAATCTGAGGAGTCAAACTCTGGTGTGGCAAGCCTAGCCCTCGGTACCGCGTTCATCAGCAAGTCCATCTTCAACTCTGAGGAAAAGGACCTTCCCAACACCACTGACGATGGCGATGATGACTACACTCCCACCTATTGCTTCATGGCAAAAGGTGCAAAGGTACTCAAATATCCCTCCTCTGAATCAAGTGAGGATGAATCTGATGAAAATCTCAAGCCTAGTTATTCTAAACTTGCTAAGATTGCTGTGAAACAACAAAAGGCTCTTGAAAAGGTTCAAAATATGCTAGACAAAAGCGATGATATGTTGGGTGATGAAATGGATCGCACTAAAACTTTGAATGAAAATCTTTAGAGACTTCAGACTAAGTTGGTAACCTTCAGATTCATCATAACACTGTCTTATCTGATCATGAGAAGCTTTCTTATGATTTTCTTCAAAGAAAGCAAGATCTTGAACAGTTATGAGTGAGTTATGAAGATCTTCAGAAGGAGCGTGATTCATTACTTGCTCAACAAATCAGCGCTACTCAGGAAGAATTTATTCCTCCATGTTTGAAATGCATTGAACGTGAATATGCTAATTCTTCACCTGAATGTTCAAATTCTTCTATGGCTGCAAATTCTTCAACTGTTCTGCTATCACTAATTCCTCATCTGAGGATGTTGCTAGTATCACTGACCATGCAGGGTTGAAGGAATTGTATGTGACATGCATGTACAAACGCCTCAACGGGCATCATGCTCTTTGTGATGTGCTTAAGAAGCAAATCCTCAACATGAACCCTAGGATAGAGGGTATTGCCTTTGAGAGGAAACTCAATGCTGATGGGACCTACTAGAAACCTGAGCAGTATCCCCAAACCTCATGGGTTGCTGCAAAGGGACCTTCAGTGGATCCATCTAGTTTATCTGGCTTTACGTGTGAATCTTCATATTCTTTTGATGAATCATTTGACTCAAATTACAAACTGTTCAAAAATTAGAATGGTGAAGTATTTGCTAGATATGTTGGGACTAACTGCAGAAACGGTTCCCCTATGAAGAAAATCTGGGTTCCCAAAAGGTGCCTTGAAAATCTTCAGGTGAATGTCATCATGACACCACTTGTGAAGAATAAGAACCCCAGATCAAATTCTTCATATGGACCAAATTCTTCATATGGATCCAAGTCCTCACACGGACCAAATTCCTCACATGGATCAAATTCCTCAAAAGGATCAAAGTCCTCATATGAACATCATCGTGCTAACCCTTTTGTTTTGCAGGGAAGATCTAAGGATTATGGATATGTGCATTATTCTTAAAATTATTATGTTCATAAATCCTCGAAGAATTTCTCTGCTTACTCTTATGCTTACCCTAACCCCTCTTATGTGAAACTAAGTGGATTGGCATATATGCCACCCTTCTCTTATGGAGCTCACAGAATGATGAACTCTTTGCCACCCCTTCAGATGTGGGTGGTGAAGGAAAAGAACTAATCTCTTTTGCAGGGTCAGGTCTCCAGACGAACTTAAACGTCTAAAGAATTTTATGGAGACCTGAATATGCTTGAAAGGACACAAGCTAATCATGAAGAAATGAATTTTCATTTCTCACATCCTCATACTACTCTACCTGTTCTCTTGCTTGACGAAATTGATCTGATGAATTTGATGTCATATTCTTCACTGATGAAGTATATGAGTCTGTAAGCTGCACTAAATTATCTACAGGATGATCAACCCAAAGCCACTGAGTGGGTCCTCAATAGTGGATGTACAAATCACATGACTGGTGACAGGAGCTTATTGATGGACTCTGCTTTATCTCCATCACATCTGAAGCATATCACCTACCCTGACAAAGGAAAAAGCAAGGTATTGGGTCTAGGTAAGGTTGCAATCTCAAAGGATTGACACATGGACAAAGTCATGCTTGTCGGGTCCTTAGGGTTCAACCTCATGTCTGTCTCAATGCTTTGTGATCTTGATATGGTTATTGTCTTTGGCAAGTATCGTTGTGTTGTGATCATGGAAGCTGACAATTCCAAAGTCTTCGAAGGCTTTAGGAGAGGAGATTTGTATATTGTTGATTTCTCTACAAGACCACAACCTGCTACATGTCTACTTGCAAAAGCTTCAGAAGGCTGGCTATGGCATCGACGACTTGGTCATACTGGGATGAGGAACTTGCACACGCTCGCGAAGAAGAAGCATGTCATTGGCATCGAGGGTGTCAAATTCCTCAAGGACCATTTGTGCGTAGCTTGTGAAGCCGGAAAGATGACCAAGGCCAAGCATCCAACAAAGACCATCATGACTACCACTCGTCCATTTGAATTGCTTCACATGGATCTCTTTGGCCCTACTCACTATGCCACATTTACTAATGCTGCATCTTTATATGGCTTTGTCATTGTTGATGACTATTCTCGTTATACATGGGTGCATATCATCACTTACAAAACTGAAGTGCAGGAAGTCTTCAAACAATTTTCCTCGAGGGCTTCAACCAACATTGGTGTGAAGATCAAGCACATCAGAAGTGACAATGGAACTGAGTTCAAGAATACTGGTCTTGATGACTATCTTGATGAACTTGGTATTACTCATGAGTTATCTGCTCCTTAAATCCTTAGCAGAATGGCGTCGTGGAGCGCAAGAACATGACTCTTGTTGATATGGCCCGCACTATACTTGATGAGTACAAGACGCCTTCTCGCTTCTGGCCTGAGGCATACTACGAGCCACATCATCAACAAGGTATATCTTCACAAATTCTTCAAGAAGAATGCATATGAACTCCTCACTGACAAGAAATCCAATGTGAGTTATTTCAAAGTCTTCGGTGCTAAATGTTGGATTAGAGATCCTCATCACAGTTCTAAATTTGCACCGAAAGCACATGAAGGTTTTATGCTTGGTTATGGCAAGGACTTGCACACCTACAGAGTCTTCAATACCTATCACCACAAGGTTGTTGAAACTATAGATGTGCGGTTCGATGAAACTAATGGCTCGCAAAGAGAGCACCTACCTCCTGTGCTAGATGAAAAATCACCCGAGGAATCCATCAAGTTCAAGGCTACTGAGGATGTCATTCCTAATGAAGAATCTGTTGAAGAAGTCATTCCAGAATGTGAAGAACGTCATGCTAACGCACCCCAAGAAAATGGTGCTAAAGAAAATGCTGATCAAATTCCTCAACGACAACCAGCTCATCCTTGCGTTGCTAATGCAGTGTAGATTGAGAAAATCATCAGTGACATCAACATTCCAGGTCCTCTCACATGCTCAAAAGCTTCACATTTGTCTAACTTTTATGGGCACTTTGCTTTCGTCTCTATCACAAAGCCCACTAAGGTAGATGAAGCATTTTTGGAGCCTGGGTGGATTCAAGCTATGCAAGAGGAATTACATCAATTCGAGCTCAACAACGTCTAGGAACTGGTCAAACATTCAGATCCTCGCAAGCACAATATCATTGGCACAAAGTGGATCTACCGCAACAAGCAAGATGAAAACGGCCTTGTGGTGAGGAATAAGGCATGACTTGTAGCTCAAGGCTACACACAGGTTGAAGGAATTGATTTCGATGAAACTTTTGCACCTGTTGCTAGACTTGAGGCTATTCGCATATTACTTGCTTATGCTAACCATCATGATATCATCTTATATCAAATGGATGTGAAAAGTGCATTCCTGAATGGTAAGCTTGAGGAAGAAGTATATGTTGCTCAACCCCCAGGTTTTGAAGATCCAAAGCATCCTGACAAAGTCTTCAGACTTAATAAGGCCCTCTATGGCCTCAAGGAGGCCCCTCGGGCGTGGTATGATACTTTGAAGGAATTCCTCATGAAGAAAGCCTTCAAACCCGTGATGAATTTGCCTATATGATGAGTGAAGAATATCAAATGTCTATGATGGGAGAATTGAAATTCTTCTTAGGTCTTCAAATTCGTCAACAGTGCAATGGCATATTCATATCTCAAGAGAAATACCTCAAGGATGTACTGCGGAAATTCGGCATGCAATATTGCAAAGGAGTCAAAATCCCTATGCCCACAAATGGCCATCTATGCACCGATGAAAACGGTATTGACTTCAATCAAAAGGTATACCGCTCCATGATTGGTTCTTTATTGTATTTATGTGCATCTAGACAAGATATTATGCTTAGTGTTTGCATGTGTGCCCGATTTCAAGCTACACCAAGGAATCACACCATAAGGCTGTGAAGCATATTCTTCGATATCTAGCTCACACACCAACACTTGGATTATGGTATTCCAAGGGCTCGTCTTTTGATCTCATTGGATATTCAGACTCTGACTATGCTGGTGATCGTGTGGACCTTAAGTCAACATTAGGCACATGCCATTTCCTTGAATGATCCTTGGTCTGTTGGTCCTCGAAGAAACAGAACTGCGTATCACTGTCTACTGCTGAAGATGAGTACATTGATGTTGGTTCTTGTTCTGCTCAATTGCTGTGGATGAAGCAAACTCTCAAGGACTACGGCGTCAACATGAAGAATGTGCCTCTCTACTATGAGAATGAGAGTGCCATCAAGATTTCTCATAACCCTATTCAGCACTCGAAGACAAAGCACATTTAGATTCGTCATCATTTTCTTCGTGATCATGTGTTGAAGGGCGACATCTCTATTGAGCAGGTGAAGACTGAAGAACAGCTAGCCGGTATCTTCACAAAGCCCTTGGATGAGAAGAGATTTAGCAAGTTGAGGTGTGAGCTAAATATCTTAGAATCTTCGAATGTCCTTTGAAGAGGACACACATCCTAACACTTATGCAAAATTGATGACTTAGATGTGCAACACATGAAGTAACGTTTTTCTTCAATCAATGAAGACTAACACTCTAAGTGTGAAGAAAATAACGAAGAATTTGATTTTCAAAACCCTACGACAATTGTACGCGGTGTCTGAAATCATCATTCTTATACGGTGGGTCACACCACCAACAAAAGTTGAAAATCTTCAATTTGAGTTTTTCTTCTTTTTTTTTTAAATTCCTCAGTTGTTTAAATTCTTCAACTTTGCAAGTCTTCACTGTTTCCGTCGTTTTTCTTCATTGTCTATATAAATATATGAGTTCATGTCCTCTATAGCATTCACTTATTGCTATTTCTTCAAGTTGCTTTTTCTGCTAAGTGAATGTGATCGGACCCTTCCCCCTCTATGCTAAACTCAACCTAGTCTATTCACAAATTCTTCATGTGTGTTCTATTTGAAACTCGTTCAAAATCTTCACTATGTCCTTGTCACCTGAAGAATTTGCAAACGAAACTTTAAACTTATCTTATCTGAATTTTAGGCTTTTGTCCCTCAAACCATTCCACTTTCCACGATATATTATCCTATTCACCCATGATCGCGCACAATCGTCACCTCTCAGTACGTGGGTGACACATGTCACGCGAATGAGAAGGTTCAGGGGCATGTTCGTCCAATTTCCTCGGGCGAGCAATTTTTTCACTTCGGCTATAAATACCCCCCTCCCTTCCTCCCTTCATTTTTACTCCGCTCGACCTCACTCCCTCGCTCGAGCTCTCAAACCCTAGCCCCGCTGCTACTTCCATCATCACCGATGAGGAAGAGCTTCACTGCCTCGACCTCGTCGCCATCGTACTCGCGCCGGCTGTGGATTTCTTCACTCCGCCGCCGCCGTAGCTGTCTTCCTCTGCCAAGTTAGGGCGTGGAAGATCCGAACTGAAGAGCTTCTAAATCTACACTTCCCAGTTTGTCGTGTTCTTCGTCAAGGGTAATTAAAAGTTAATTTTACTGCCCTTGTTGATTATGATGTTTTCCACAAAATCTTCAAATCTTCACACACTATACACCTCACATATCATCTGTTGATCTGTTTCCCTACGCAACATTTTTCTTCAAGATTCCTCAATTGTGTGGATTTTCAAATTTGTACAACTCTGGAACCTAAGTTAAATAACGCTTAGTGAAATTCCACAAGACTCATCTGGTCAAATTCCTCAAACTTGTTCTTTTTGCAAAAACTTCTGAGAACGCATATGACCTCTCCAAATTCTTCGCACCTATACTCTGTTCATAGGTACACATGTCCGCTGCTGAATCTCTAGGTTCTCATCAAACTCATTTGCAGCGTTCCTTGAAGAAAAGTTGCATACCCTCTTCAGAGAACTCTATAGTTCAAAACCCTCAGCTGAAGAAAATGGCAGATGGCAAGACACCTCAGAAGGGAGGTAAGAGACTGGAGGTCAACACTGCATTTGAAATCACTCAAGATATCTATGCTGGATATTGCACACCCCCTGAGAAAAGTAAGAATGAGCGCAAAGTGCGCATCCAGAAAATTGAGAGGAGATGGACACGGGAATGGAGGGAGTACAGGTATGTCACTCCAAAGTAATGAAGAAATCCACTCTTCACCCTCCTTTCCCAAGACCTCCATTGGCACCTGGCAAAGAAGCTGATCCCACTAGCCTCAAGTGCGGCAAGGACTATCCTGATGAATGGGAAAAACGGCAAGCGAAGCTAGCCAAAATGGCAAAAGAAGCAGTGAAGAAATTTAATGAAGATTCTGCTGCTGCCACTGCTGAGGCCTCTGCTAGCAAGCCTAAAAAGTCTACGCCCAAGAAGCCTGCTCACAAGCCCAATGCTTCAACTTCTATGCCCTCAAGGCCAAGCTCCTCAGCAATGCCCTCACGTCCAAGTTCTGCAAAGCCCTCACGACCAATTCCTCATGCTGCACCAGCTCCTCCAAAATCATCAGCTCCTCCTTCCAAATCCTCAGCACCTGCGCATCTTGCCTCATGCCAAAGGACAACAGGCATCTCTATTGCCTCAGGAACCTCTGCAATTTCTTCTACTCCTCCGCATTCTTCAACTGGCCCCACTCCGCTGAAGACCAAGGCCACTGCTGGACAAGGCACTAGACCAAGTCCTCAAAAGAAGTAGGTCGCCTTTCAAGTACAGTCCTTTGAGGATGAAGCTGATGATGAAGAACTTGAAGAAATCATCAGAGACAGACAGCAGAGGGCCGCTAGAGCCAAAGGAAGTGAAGTTCCTCTCCTAATGGATCCAAAGTTGCTCCTTGAATATATTGATCTCTGGTACAAGGACCCCAACACTCCCATGCCAGACTTCAAGCTGACTTATGGCCAAAGTCACATGCTGACCACCTTCATAGGCGAAGAAAATGGAAGTTTGAAAAGGCCAGGCAGCTGAAGAAAGCGCAGTACAAGAAAGAATGCTATCTGAAGAAGAAAGTTGTCAAGATGACAATTGATGAACTTGTGACTGTTCAAGCTGAAATCAAAAACCTCAGTGATGAATTTGATGCCTACCATGCTAACTGGAAGGGAGCCAAAGTCAGATTTGTAAATTTGGCAAATACATTCACCTCCAATGTTTCTACTCAAACGCACATTGAAATTCCTGAGGCTGAAGCATCTGCTCAGCCTACTGAAGAAAATGCTAGCATCGCCGATGACAATCAGGCTGCTGAAGAAAATGTGAGTGTCAGGGCTGATGACTGCATTCCAGCCACTGATGAAACTGCAAGGGCAACCACTAGTGTTGTGCCTGAAGAAACTATCAGGACAGCTGAAGCTTCAACCACTGTGCCTGAAGAAAATGATCACTCCAGGGCAACTGCATCAGTTGTGCCTGAAGAAATTCAACCAATTTCCTCTGCTCCTCCTGGACCTACACCAAGTCCAATTCTTCCTTCTACATCAGAAGCGAAGAAGACCAAGGCTGCGGAGCGTGCAACTATGAAGAAAAGAAAAGCATCAACTTCATCAGAATCTTCAGCTCCGAAGAAGATGAAGAAATTGACTAGCTCTTTTGAGAATTCGATTGATGCTGTTCTAGTCTCAAGCATGCCATCAAAGGAACTCATTCCTTTTGATGAAGAATATGTGATCCCAAGTAGACCCGATGAAGATATTCCTTCCGCTTCTTCTTCAGAGCAGTTGGATGAAGAAATTGAAGTGGATGTAATCCCTTCAACCCCGGTTGTCTAATCGCCCATGCCTCAGTTCACTGCTAAAGAGGCCGGCGTTGAAGAAATGAGTGATGAAGATGAGGATGTGGACATTGGGTGCACAACGCCTATGATGAATGATGACTTTTGGGAAAGTCAGCACCCCAATTCTCCTTTGTTCATTCCTCTACAACAAATTCCTCAGTCCCTAGTGACTACTTAAGTTCAAATGGGATCTGAAGAACCACACCCCACTCCGTCTATTCATGAAGAGATTCCAGCCACTAGTGCTGATAAAATTGTTGCTGAAGAATTGAAAAACCAGGCTGCCACTAAAGAAGAAACTGAAATTCCTCAGCCTGTGGATCCTAAGATTGTGATTCCTAAGGTTGTGATGCAATTGACCGACACTCCTTAGCCCAAGACAAAGGATCCTTTCTCAAAGAAGCAAAAATTCAAGGCTGATGACTTCTTCCACGAGCACGTATTCTTCATGGACTACAACCCCTATGACTCTGCTCGTCTTAGGAGGAAGCGTTTCTAGACTGCTAGCCAAGCCAACTTCTATCCTTCGCTGCTTTTCAACAAAGACAAAGTCTTCGACCATGAGCATATTCCTAATGTGGACATGGAATCACTGCCTTGCTTCTCGCCAGTCCTCAGTGTTCTTCATGATGCTGGACTGCTCAACTTTTGCACTGATATTGCTGATTGGAATGAAGAGCTAATTCTTCAGTTCTATGCAACGCTGCACATCACAGGAGATGCTTCTGATGTGAACTCATGGGTATTGGACTGGACAACAGAAAATACTCACTTCAAAGCACCAGCCTCTGAATTGCTTCATGCCCTGCCTATTAGTCCTCCCCTTGAAGGTGCACATTGTATCTACCACGAACCTGAACTTACTGCTCACTATATGCAAGTGTTGATGAAGCCACTGAAGCCCGGTCAAGCCCCAAGGACCAAATTCCTCATGAAGGAATTACTGTTTGTGCCTAGAACTATCTACCGCATTCTGTCAAAGACACTAAGTCCAATAAAAGGCCACGACTTGAATGATGAAGAAGTCATTGGCATCATGAAGAATCTGCTATTCAATATCATACATGGCATTCCTATCAACTACCATGATTTCTTCATGAGGACTCTGGAAAATGTTGCACTCTCTCCGTTTGAGTTGAAGCCTTATGCTCCTTGGATTATGAGATTCCTCCGAATAAGGTCTTCACTCAACTACAAGGCTGATTTTCAGAATCACGTCAGTTACCTTCCCCTAATTGAAGCCCTCAAGCGGACATTTTCCTCATCTAATGAAAAGGGCAAGGCTACTGTTATTATTGATGAAGGCCTTCGTCCATTGGATGGCCAGTTCCGCAAAGCTGTATCCTAGTCCACTAATGATGACTCTGCCACCTATGACTCTGCCGCAAATGCTTCAAAGCTAAATCCTCAAAGCACATCTCCAAGGGTGATGACTGATCGTGAGCTTCTCCTCAGTCTTCACAGAAGGTCGATCACAACCACAAATGGGTTAAGCGTCAGTTTGGTTCTATTCTTCACAACATGACTGCTACACACAATGCAGTGAAGAAAAACCTTTACTACCTCCATGAAGTCTTCAGCCGTACCTGGGCTGTTCTATCACATCTGTATGGTGAAGAAGATCTGAAGCAAATGGGTCTCAAGCAGGACTTTGAATGGTCTCAACCACCAGCGAAGAAATTCAAGAAGACCAAAGTTCCTTCCTTGGTAGCCCGCTCATATTCTTCATCGCGTGAGACTGATGAGCATGAAGATTTGGACGACACTGCGGCAGGCCCTACCTACCTCAACAACCAACCCCAACAATGTTGGCGCTCCTTCATCGAATCAGTGATGATATTCTTCAGGAGCGTTAGTCCTCATTTTTCGACCCTTTTGGTCATTCGATGACAAAGGGGGAGAAACTTGAGTTAGTCTTCAAGCGGGTCTACTTATATGGGCGTTTTTTTGCTAAGTTACAACTCTCGTTCTTTTGAAGATTTGTTGGTTCGAGTTGTAAACTTAAGTCCGATGGTGGTCTGATACTTTTTGCTATGTTCTTCTGCATGCTATTTCCTCATGTATGATAATGCACGCATGCTGAATTACATCAGTCACCATATTTCATCATGCATTTCAAATTCTTCATATCATATGTTAAATGTGTGTATGAATTACAAGATATAGGGGAAGATCTCCATGATTCTACTCTTCAAGTGTGCATTGCTTCAAAAGCAAATTCCTCACTATGCACATCTTCAGGGGGAGTTCTTCTATATCTTGCAATCAAATTCCTCAATATCAGTATTTACACTTCATATGTTTGTCCCCGTTGAAAACTTAACCTATATTGTCATCAATCACCAAAAGGGGGAGATTGTAAGTGCATCTAGTGCCCCTTAGTGATTTTGGTGTATTGAAGACTTATAGGTTAAGGGACTGATGCATTTGTGAGTGTACATAGGTCTATAAGTCTATGAGGAGTTTGATATTTACAGAGAAAGTCGGCCCCTAAAAATGAAGTTCTTCGGTTGAAGACTTTCTGAAGACTTTGAAAGTGAAGAAATTGGTGTGACCGTGAAGACTTGGTATTCATTTGAGGAACATGAAGCGTGAAGACTTTTGTTTTCGTAGTTTCTATTTTCTCTTTCTTAAGTCATAGGAAACACCGTACTATTAAAGGGGTCGAGGAAATACTAAGGAAAAGTTTCCATGTGATGCTCAACTCAAAATCCTACACCTACCAAACCCTTCGAGTGAAGCCATTGGAAATATCATGCAATTCAATCAATTTCTTTAGTGACAGAGACGAAGTTCTTCTGGTCTCTAATGAATTTGTTCTGACTGATGAGTTAGGAATTCGCCAATGCGGATTGCCTACAAGTGAGGAACATGATAACCCTGAGGAATTTGATAGTCAAATTTCCGACTATTGTTGTGCTACGCGCCAACTGTCCCAAAATATCTACCCACCTAACGGTCATATGATTGAAGGGCATTTATTTCTTATCATGTCGGGCTGCTCCCTATGCTATAAATAGCCGCCCCCTACAACCACTAGCTGGTTGGCTGCTCCGAGAGAAACTGGCACTTGTCATTTGAGAGCATCCCATCCTCCGATGACTTTCGGCGAAAATCATCAAGTGAGGAAAACCCAAACCCAAACACCTACAACCCCAAAGTGATTGAGCATCACTGAAGAGATTGATCCTTCGTGGATCCGACACTTGTTACCTTTGAAGATTGTGCATCTTCCAGACGGTTAGGCGTCATGGTCAGAGCATCCAAGAGGAAATTATGGATCACCGAGTGACCAAGTTTGTGAAGGTTTGGAAGTCACCTGAAGACTTACCACGAGTGATTGGGCGAGGTCTGTGAGACCTTATCTCAAGGGGAATACATGAGGACTGAGTGTCCTGGATTGTGTGTTCAGGACTGGGTGTCCGGGACTGTGTGTCCTCAGGTTTAAATACCTAGCCGCCCTAACCATACGTACAACTGTCACAGCAGTTGGAACTGGTCTACCAAATCATTGTATTCACCGAGCTAACTGGTTCTATTTCCTCAACACTTCCATTTCCTCATTACTGTGTGTGTGATTGTTCATATCTGTTCGAAGACTTTGACTGAAGACTTTCTCAATTTCCTCAGTTCAATTTCTTCAGTCTGTTTGTCTTCATCCTGTTTATCATGTGCTCTCGCTTTCTGTACTCTTTGTCTATTTTCATTTCATCATGATATCCATGTCTATGTTATGTCATGTATGCATCTGAGTAATTATTCTGCTGCAAGTAGTTATTCACTCAGGAATTTCCTCACCCTGAAATTCCTCAGTGTAGAATTCATAAAAATCGGCTAATCACCCCCCTCTAGTCGACTTAACGCACTTTCACAAACAGGCCAATTTTTTTACCACATCATCTTGGTGGCATGACATTACATCAAGCAAGGTTTCATGTTTTTCTGATCATTTTTTATTTTTTTGGAATTAAAATGCCATGGCACTCCATGCATGTGTCCATGCCGTGAGACCAATATGTTTGAAAATTCCTTCTAATTTAGTGCACATGGAATTAACTCGCACACAAGTACACAAATATGATTTTTCAAACCATTATGGTTAGGCGTTGCATGTAGATGTAGTTCAAATTTGAAGTACGGTCATTAGATGGCTAGAAAATCACTTAAATGTCATTAAAAGGTCAAATGACCCCTAGAATTTTCCAAATTTTCACATGACAGTTGTATTAGTGCATGTTAAATGTAGAAAAAAATTGAAGGCCATAAGAGGAAGCTATCTCCCGTTCGTCAACAAACATGCATTATTCCCTCTTGGAACCACGAGCCTTCTAGTGAGTTGCTCCAGATTGTGAGGGGTGTGTCCAAACTTTCGTCAAACATGCCAATTTTTTTACCACATCATCTTGGTGGCATGACATTACATCAAGCAAGGTTTCATGTTTTTCTGATCATTTTTTAATTTTTTGGAATTAAAATGCCATGGCACTCCATGCATGTGTCCATGCCGTGAGACCGATATGTTTGAAAATTCCTTCTAATTTACTGCACATGGAATTAACTCGCGCACAAGTAGACAAATATAATTTTTCAAACCGTTATGGTTAGGCATTGCATGTAGATGTAGTTCAAATTTTAATTATAGTCATTAAATGGCTAGAAAATCACTTAAATGTCTTTAAAACGTCAAATGACCCCTAGAATTTTCCAAATTTTCACATGACAGTTGTATTAGTGCACGTTAAATGTAGAAAACAATTTGAAGGCCGTAAGAGGAAGCTATCTCCTGTTCATAATCAAACATGCATTGTTCCCTCTCAGAACCACGAGCCTTCTAATGAGTTGCTCCGGTTTGTGAGGGGGGTGTGTCCAAACTTTAATCAAACAGGTCGATTGTTCCCTCTTGGAACCACGAGGCCTAAAAGTGCGTTAAGTCGACTAGAGGGGGGTGATTAGGTGATTTTTATGAATTCTTCACTGAGGAATTTCAGGGTGAGGAAATTCCTTAGTGAAGAATTGCTTGCAGTGGAATAAGTACCTAGGTGCAAACATAACAAAGTAGTAGCACAGTCATGATGATGAAATGAAAACAAGCACATAGTACAGAAAGCGTAAACACAGGATATGCAGGCTGAAGACAGACTGACTAAAGAAATTGAACTGAGGAAATTGAGAAAGTCTTCAGTCAAAGTCTTCAAACAATAGCAATCAAGTACACGACATAGTAATGAGGAGATCAAGGGGTTGAGGAAATAGAACCAGTTAGCTCGATGAAGACAATGATCTGGTAGACCAGTTCCAACTGTTGTGATAGTCGTACGTCTGGTTGGAGCGGCTAGGTATTTAAACCTGAGGACACACAGTCCTCACCACATTCTCCTTGAACTAAGGTCACATAGGCCTCATCCAATCACTTGTGGTAAGGCTTCAGGCGACTTCCAAACCTTCACAGACTTGGTCACTCAGCGATCCACAATTTCCTCTTGGATGCTCTAGACCATGATGCCTAACCGCCTGGAGGATGCACAGTCCTCAAAGGTAACAAGCGTCAGTTCGACACATGAACAATCTCTTTAGTGATGCTCAATCACTTTGGGTTTGTAGGTGTTTGGTTTGGGGTTTTGGGGTTTTTCCTCACTTGATGATTTTCACTCAAAGTCCTCGGAGGATGGGATGCTCTCAATGACAAGTGTCAGTTTCTCGTGGAGCAGCCAACCAGCTAGTGGTTGTAGGGGGCGGCTATTTATAGTCTAGGGAGTAGCCCGACATGATAAGACATAAATTCCCTCCAATGATATGACCATTAGGTGGGTAGATATTTTGGGACAGCTAGCGTGTATCACAGCAATGGCCGGAAATTTGAGCTCTCAAATTCCTCAGGGCTATCATATTTCCTCACTTGTAGGCAATCCGCACGGGCGAATTCCTAACTCCTCAGTCAGAACAATTTCCTCAGAGACCAGAAGAACTTTGTCTCTGTCACTGAAGAAATTGACTGAACTGTATGAGTTTTCCAGTGGTTTCACTCGAAGGGATTGGTAGGTGTAGGATTTTGAGATGAGCATCACTTGGAAACTTTTCCTTAGTTTTTCCTTGACCGCCTTTAATAATACGGTGTTTCCTATGACTCAAGAAAGAGAAAACGAAACTAGGTCTTCACACTTCATATTCCTCGCATGAATATCAAGCCTTCACGGTCACACCAATTTCTTCACTTTCAAAGTCTTCAGAAATCCAAAGTCTTCAGTTGAAGACATTCATTTTTAGGGGTCAACTTCCTCTGTAAATATCAAACTCCTCATAGACTTATAGACCTATGTACACTCACAAATGCATCAGTCCCTTAACCTATAAGTCTTCAATACACCAAAATCACTAAGGGGCACTAGATGCACTTACAATCTCCCCCTTTTTGGTGATTGATGACAATATAGGTTAAGTTCTCAACGGGGATAAACATATGAAGTATAAATACTGATATTGAGGAATTTGATTGCAAGATATAGAAGAAACTCCCCCTGAAGTTGTGCATAGTGAGGAATTTGCTTTTGATGCAATGCACATTTGAAGAGTAGAATCATGGAGATCTTCCCCTATATCTTGTAATTCATACACACATTTAACATATGATATGAAGAATTTGAAATGCATGATGAAATATGGTGACTGATGTAATTCAGCATGCGTGCATTATCATACATGAGGAAATAGCATGCAGAAGAACATAGCAAAACGTATCAGACCACCATCGGACTTAAGTTTACAACTCGAACCAAAAAATCTTCAAAAGAATGAGAGTTGTAACTTAGCAAAAACGCCCATATAGATAGAACCGCTTGAAGACTAACTCAAATTTCTCCCCCTTTGTCATCGAATGACCAAAAGGGACAAAAAGTGAGAACTAACGCCCCAGAAGAATATCATCACAAATTCGATGGAGGAGCGCCAGCGTTGTTGGGGTCGGTTGTTGAAGTAGGGCCTGCCGCACTGTCATCCAAATCTTCATGTTCATCATTCTCACACGATGAAGAATAAGAGCTGGCCACCAAGTGAGGAACTTTGACTTTCTTGAATTTCTTCGAAGGTGGCTGAGACCAGTCAAAGTTCTGCTTGTAGCCCATCTTCTTGAGGTCATCTTCACCATAGAGATGAGACAGAACAAACCAAGTGCGATCAAAAACTTTATGGAGGTAGTAATGGTTCTTCTTCACTGAATTCTGAGTGATGGTCATGTTCTGAATAATTGAACCAAACTGACGCTTGATCCATTTATGGTTGCGATCGACCTTCTGGGGAAGACTGGGGAGAAGCTCATGATCAGTCAACACCCTTGGAGCTGTGCCTTGAGGATTTTGCTTTGAAGCATTAGCGGCAGAGTCATGAGTGGCAGAGTCATCATTGGTGGAGTAAGATGCAGCTTTGCGGAACTGACCATCCAATGGATGAATGCCTTCATCGATACTAGCAGTTGCCTTGCCCTTCTCATCAGATGAGGAAATAGGTCGTTTGAAGACTTCAATGGGCGGCAAGTGACTGAGATGATTCTGAAAGTCAGCCTTGTAATTGATTGAAGACCTTGATCTGAGGAATCTCATAATCCAAGGAGCATAAGGCTTCAACTCAAAGGGTGACAGTGCAACGTTTGCCAGAGTCCTCATGAAGAAATCATGGTAGTTGATTGGAATGCCATGAATGATGTTGAATAGCAAATTCTTCATGATGCCAACGACTTCTTTTTCATTTGAGTCGTGGCCTCTGATTGGACTCAATGTCTTGGTAAGAATGCGATAGATGGTCCGAGGCACATACAACAATTCCTTCACGAGGAATTTGGTTCTGGGGCTTGACCAGGCTTCAATGGCTTCATCAACACTTGCATATAGTGATCCGATAGCTCAGTTTCATGGTAGATGAGCTGCGCACCTTCAAGGGGAGGATTGACAGGCAGGGCATGAAGCAATTTAGAGGCCGGTGCTTTGAAGTGAGTGTTTTTCTTTCATCCAATCCAACACCCATGAATTCACATCTTCAGCATTGCCGATGATGTGTAGTGTGGCGTAGAACTGAAGAATTAGTTCCTCATTCCAGTCTACAATGTCGGTGCTGAAGTTTAGCAGCCCAGAGTCATGAAGAACACTGAGGACTGGGGTGAAGCAAGGCAGCGATTCCATGTCCACATGAGGAATATGCTCATGGTGAAAGATCTTGTCCTTATCAAAAAGCAGTGAAGAGTAGAAGTTCGCTTGGCTGGCAGTCCAGAAACACTTCCTTCGAAGACGAGTAGAGTCATATGGAGTGTAATCGGTGAAGAACACATGCTCGTGAAAGAACTCATCAGCCTTGCATTTTTGCCTTCTGGAGAAGGGATTCTTCGGCTTGGGTTGAGGAGTATCAGTCAATGCCTTCATAGTTTCAGGAATCACAATCTCAGGAACCATAGGCTGAGGAATTTCAGTTTTTGCTTCAGTAGCAGCATGGGTCTTCATTTCTTCAGCAACATCAGCATCAACACTACTGGCTGGAATTTCTTCATAAATGGAAGGTGTGGCTTGAGGTTCGTTAGAGCCCATTTGAACTTCTTCAGTCTAGACAGGGGACTGAGGAATCTGTTGCAATGGGCTGAACAATGGTGAGTTGGGGTGCTGACTGTCCCAATAGTCATCATTCAACATCGGAGTGGAGCACCCAATGTCCACGTCTTCTTCTTCTTCCATTTCCTCAACACCGGCCTCTTCAGCAGTGAACTAAGGCATGGGCGATGATATCACTAGGGTGGACATAATGTTGTCCACATCAATTTCTTCGTCCAACTGCTCTGACGAAGCAGCAGAAGGAACATCTTCATCAGATCCGCTTGGGATCTCATAATCCTCACCAAAGGGAACGAGTTCCTTTGATGGCATGCTTGAAACAGGAATAGCATCAATGGGATTGTCAAAAGAACTTGTCAGAGTCTTGGTCTTCTTTGGTGCTGAAGACTCTGAGGTGGCGGATGCTTTCCTCTTCTTCACAGCCGCTCTCTTCGCAGCTTTGGTTTTCCTCACTTCTGATGCAGAAGGAAGAGTGGGACTTGGCATTGGTGCAGGAGGAGCAGAGGAAACTGGTTCGTTTTCTTCAAGCACAACTGATGCAGTTGCCCTGATTGGTTCAGTTTCTTCAGGCACAATGTTTGATTCTTCAGCTGGCCTGGCTTGTTCTTCAGGCGCAACACTAGTGGTTTCCCTGGCAATTTCATCAGCAGCTGGAATAGCTTCATCAGCCCTGGTACTTTCAGTTTCTTCAGCAGCCTGATTTTCATTAGTAGTTCTGGCATGACCTTCAGTTGGCTGGGCAGAAGCTTCAGCCTGAGGTGATTCACATTGTGTTAGAGCAGCAACATTTGAGGTGAATCCTTCAGTCAGTTTCACAAATCTGACTTTGGCTCCAAGCCAATCTATATGGTAGACGTTGAATTCATCACTGAGACTTTTGATCTTGGACTATATGGCAACAAGTTCATCAGTTGTCATGTTGACAACATTCTTCTTCAGAAAACACTACTTCTTGTACTGAGCTTCCTTCAGCTTCCTGGCCTTCTCAAATTTCCATTTTTCTTTACTGATGAAGGCTGTCAGCATGTGACTTTAGCCAGGAGTGAGCTTGAAGTCAGGCATAGGTGTGTTTGGGTCCTTGTGCCAGAGATCAATAAAGTCAAGGATCAGCTTGGGATCCAGCATCAATGGCCCATTTGTGCCTTTGGCTCTAGCGGCCCTTTGCTTTCTGTCTCTGATGATTTCAGCGAGTTCATCATCATCAGCTTTGTCATCACTAGACGGCACATGAAAGGCAACCTGCTTCTTATGCGGACTTGATCTAGTGCCTCGTCCAGTAGTGGCCTTTGTCTTCAGCAGTGTGGCGCCAGTTGAGGATTGCGGAGGAGGTGAAGAACTTGCAGTGGCTCCTGAGGCAATTGAGATGCCTTTGGTCCTTTGACACGAGGCGAGATGCATAGGTGTTGAGGACTTCGCCGGAGGAGCAAAGGACTTTGGAGGAGCTGGAGAAGCATGAGGAATTTGTTGTGAGAGCTTTGCAGAACTAGGTCGTGAGGGAAATGTTGAGGTGCTTGGCCGTGAGGGCATTGAAGCAGAGGCACTGGGCTTGTGTGCGGTGTTCTTGGGCATAGCCTTTTTGGGCTTGGTAGCAGAGGCCTCAGTAGTGGCAGCAGCAGCAGAGTCTTCATTGAATTTCCTCACTGCTTCTTTAGCCATTTTGGCTAGCTTCGCTTGCTGTTTTTCCCATTCATCAGGATAGTCCTCACCATGCTTGAGGCTAGTGGGATCAGCTTCTTGGCCAGGTGCAAATGGAGGTCTTGGGCAAGGAGGATGAAGAGCGAATTTCTTCATGTACTTTGGAGTGACATACCTGTACTCCCTCCATTCCCGTGCCCATCTCTTCTCAATTTTCTGAATGCGCACTTTGCGCTCATTCTTTGTTTCCTCAGGGGGTGTGCAGTACCCTACATAGATGTCTTCAGGGATCTCAAAAGCAGTGTTGACTTCCAGTCTCTTGCCTCCCTTCTGAGGTTTCTTCCCGTCAGCCATTTTCTTCAGCTGAGGATTTTGAACAATTGAGTTTTCTGACGAGCTATGCAACTTTTCTTCGAGGAACGCTGCAAATGAGTTAAGTTGATGAGAACCTAGTTATTTAGTAGTGGACATGAGTACCTGTGAATAGAGTATAGGTATGAAGAATTTGAAGAGGTCATATGCATTCTCAGAAGTTTTTGCAAAAATAACAAGTTTGAGGAATTTGACTAGATGTGTCTTGAGGAATTTCACTAAGCGTTCTTTGACTTAGGTTCTAGAGTTGTGTAGATTGAAAATCCACACAACTGAGGAATCTTGAAGAAAAATGTGGCTTAGAGAAATAGATCAAGGACAGACGTTCGTGTGAGGTGTTTAGAGTGTGAAGATTGAAGAATAAACACCTTTTGAAGTTTTGTGGAAATCATCAGAATCAACAAGGGCGGTAAAAGTAACTTTTAATTTCCCTTGATGAAGAGCACGAGAAACTGGGAATGTAGATTGGAAGTTCGTCAGTCCAGATCTTCCACGCCCTAACTTGGCAGAGGAAGACAACTACGGCGGCGGCGGAGTGAAGAAATCCGCAGTCGGCGCGAGTACGACGGCGACAAGGCCGAGGCAGTGAAGCTCTTCCTCATCGGCGATGATGGAAGTAGCGGCGATGCTAGGTTTGCGAGCTTGAGCAACGGAGTGAGGTTGAGCAGAGTAAAAACAGTCTGAGAAGGGTGAGGTGTATAATAGCCGAGCTGAAAAACCGCTCGCCTGAAGAAAATGGACGAACATGCCACTAACCCTTCTCATCCTGGTGACATTTGTCACCCATGTACAGAGCGGTGGCGATTGTGTGAGATCATGGGTGAATATATAAGTCTTATCGTGGGATGTGAAACAGTTTAGGCGGCAAAAAGCTGAAATTTTAGATAAGAAAATTTTAATTTTTCGTTTGCAAATTCTTCAGCCGATAAGGACATAGTGAAGATTTTGAACGGGTTTTAAATAGAACGCACATGAAGAATTTGTGAACAGACTGGGTTGAGTATAGCATAGAGGGGGAAGGGTCCGATGACATTCACTTAGCAGAAGGCAACTTCAAGAAATAGCAACAAGTGAATGTTGTAGAGGACATAAACTCATATATATATATATATATATATATATATATATATATATATATAGTCAATGAAGAAAAACGACGGAGAGGGTGAAGACAATGCGAAGTTGAAGAATTTGAACAACTAAGGAATTTCAAAACTGAAGAAAAACTCAAATTGAAGATTTTTAACTTTTGTTGGTGGCGTAACCCACTGTATAAGAATGCTGATTTCAGACGCCGCGTACAATTGTCGTAGGTCTCTGAGAATCAAATTCTTCGTTAATTTCTTCACACTTAGAGGGTTAGTCTTCACTAATTGAAGAAAAATGTTACTTCGTGTGTTGCACATCTAACTCATCAATTTGGCATAAGGTTAGGATGTGTGTCCCTTTCAAAGGACATTCAAAGATTCTAAGATATTTAGCTCACACCGCAACTTGCTAAATATCTTCTCATCCAAGGGCTTTGTGAAGATATCCCCTAGCTGTTCTTCAGTCTTCACGTGCTCGATGGAGATATCGCCCTTCAACACATGATCACGAAGAAAATGATGATGAATCTGAATGTGCTTTGTTTTCGAGTGCTGAACTAGGTTATGAGCAATCTTGATGGCACTCTCATTGTCACAGTAGAGTGGCACATTCTTCACATTGATGTAGTAGTCCTTGAGAGTTTGCTTCATCCATAGCAATTGAGCACAGCACGAACCAGCAGCAATGTACTCAGATCAGTAGTAGAAAGTGATACGCAGTTCTATTTCTTTGAAGACCAACATAACAAGGATCGTCCGAGGAAATGGCATGTACCTGATGTTGACTTGCGGTCCACATGATCATCAACATAGTCAGAGGCTGAATATCCAATGAGATCAAAAGCCGAGCCCTTGGGATACCATAATCCAAGTGTTGGAGCGTGAGCTAGATAGAGAAGAATATGCTTCACAACCTTATGGTGTGATTCCTTCGGTGCAGCTTGAAAACGGGCACACATGCAAACACTAAGCATAATATCTGGCCTAGATGCACATAAATACAATAAAGTGCCAATCATGGAGCGGTATACCTTTTGATAGAAGTCAATACCATTTTCATCAGTGCATAGATGGCCATTTATGGGCATAGGGATTTTGACGCCTTTGCAATCTTGCATGCCGAATTTCCTCAATACATCCTTGAGGTATTTCTCCTGGGATATGAAGATGTCGTTTTGTTGTTGATGAATCTGAAGACCTAAGAAGAATTTCAATTCTCCCATGATAGACATTTTATATTCTTCACTCATCATATAGGCAAATTCATCACTGTAACGTTGGTCAGTACAGCCAAAGATGATATCATCAACATATATTTGGCACAAGAATAATTCATCATCATAAGCTTTGGTGAAAAGAGTTGGGTCAAGTGAACTGGGTTTGAAGCCTTTCTTCATGAGAAATACCTTCAAAGTATCATACCACGCTAGAGGGGCATGCTTGAGGCCATAGAGGGCCTGATTGAGTCTGAATACTTTGTCAGGATGCTTTGGATCTTCAAAACCTGGGGGTTGAGCAACATATACTTCTTCCTCAAGCTTACCATTGAGGAATGCACTTTTCACATCCATGTGATATAAGATGATATTATGATGGTTAGCATAAGCAAGTAATATGAGAATAGCTTCAAGTCTAGCAACATGTGCATAAGTTTCATCAAAATCAATTCCTTCAACCTGTGTGTAGCCTTGAGGTACAAGTTGTGCCTTATTCCTCACCACAAGGCCATTTTCATCTTGCTTGTTGCGGTAGATCCATTTGGTGCCGATGATATTGTGCTTGTGATGGTCTGGTCGGTTGAAAAGTTCCCATACATTGTTGAGCTTGAATTGATGTAATTCTTCTTGCATGGCTTGAATCCACTCAGGCTCCAAAAATGCTTCATCTACCTTGGTGGGCTCTGTGATAGAGAGGAAAGCAAAGTGCCCACAAAACTTAGACAAATGTGAAGCTTTTGAGCATGTGAGAGGACCTGGTGCTTTGATGTCATTGATGATTCTCTCAATCTACACTTCATTAGCAACGCGAGGATGAGCTGGTTGACGACGAGGAATTTTCTCAGCATTTTCTTCAGAGCCATTTTCTTCAGGTGCACCAGGATGATGTTCTTCACATTCTAGAATGACTTCTTCAGCAGATTCTTCGGTAGGATGACATCCTCAGTAGCCTTGAACGTAATGGATTCATCTAGCACAGGAGGTAGGTGCTCTCTTTGCGAGCCATTAGTTTAATCGAACCGCACATCTACAGTTTCAACAACCTTGTGGTGATAGGTGTTGAAGACTCTGTAGGTGTGTGAGTCCTTTCCATAACCAAGCATAAAACCTTCACGTGCTTTCGGTGCAAATTTAGAATTGTGATGAGGATCTCTAATCCAACATTAAGCACCGAGACTTTGAAATAACTCACATTGGGTTTCTTGTCAGTGATTTCATATGAGGTCTTTCTAAAGAATATGTGAAGATATACCATGTTGATGATGTGGCACACAATATCAATTGCCTCAGGCCATAAGCGAGGAGGCGTCTTTTATTCATCAAGCATAGCGCGAGCCATCTCAACAAGATTCCTGTTCTTGCGCTCCACGACACCATTCCGCCGAGGAGTATAAGGAGGAGATAACTCATTAGTAATACCAAGTTCATCAAGATAATCATCAAGACCAGTATTCTTGAACTCAGTTCCATTGTCACTTCTGATGTGCTTGATCTTCACACCAAAGTTGGTTGAAGCCCTCGAGGAAAATCGTTTGAAGACTTCCTGCACTTCAGTTTTGTAAGTGATGATATGCACCCATGTATAACGAGAATAGTCAGCAACAATGACAAAGCCATATAAAGATGCAGCATTAGTAAGTGTGGCATAATGAGTAGGGCCAAAGAGATCCATGTGAAGCAATTCAAATGGATGAATGGTAGTCATGATGGACTTCGACGGATGCTTGGCCTTGATCATCTTTTTTCAGCTTCACAAGCTCCACACAGATGGTCCTTGAGGAAATTGACACCCTCGATGCCAATGACATGCTTCTTCTTCACGAGCGTGTGCGAGTTCCTCATGCCAGCATGACCAAGTCATCGATGCCATAGCCAACCTTTTGAAGCTTTTGCAAGTAGACATGTAGTAGGTTGTGGTCCTGTAGAGAAATCAACAATATACAAATCTCCTCTCCTAAAGCCTTCGAAGATTTTGGAATTTTCAGCTTCCATGATCACAACACAATGATACTTCCCAAAGACAACAACCATATCAAGATCACGAAGCATTGAGACAGACATGAGGTTGAACCCTAAGGACTCGACAAGCATGACTTTGTCCATGTGTCGATCCTTTGAGATTGCAACCTTACCTAGACCCAATACCTTGCTTTTGCCTTTGCCAGCGTAGGTGATATGCTTCAGATGTGATGGAGATAAAGCAATGTCCATCACTAAGCTCCTGTCACCAGTCATGTGATTTGTACATCCACTATCGAGGACCCGCTCAGTGGCTTTGGGTTGATCATCATGTAGATGAATTAGTTCATCTTACGAACTCATATACTTCATCAATGAAGAATATGACATCAATTTCATCAGATCAATTTCGTCAAGCAATATAATAGGTAAAGCAGTATGAGGACATGAGAAATGAAAAACATTTCTTCATGATTAGCTTGCACCCTTTCAAGCATATTCAGGTCTCCAGCAAATACTTCAGACATTTAAGTTCGTCTAGAGACCTGACCCTGCATAAGAGATTAGTTCTTTTTCTTCACCACCCACATCTGAAGGGGTGGCAAAGAGTTCATCATTCTGCGAGCTCCATAAGAGAAAGGTGGCATTGAAGCCAATCCACTTCGTTTCACATAAGATGGGTTAGAGTAGGCATATGAATAAGCGGAGAAATTCTTTGAGGACTTATGAACATAATGGTTTGAAGAATAATGCACATATTCATAGTCCTTAGATCTTCCATGCGAAACAGAAGGGTTAGCACGATGATGTTCATATGAATAATTTGATCCATGTGAAGAATTTGGTCCATATGAGGACTTGGATCCATATGAAGAATTTCGTCCATATGAAGAATTGGATCTGGGGTTCCTGTTCTTCACAGGTGGTGTCATGATGACATTCACCTGAAGACTTTCAAGGCACCTTTTGGGAACCCAGATTTTCTTCATAGGAGGACTATTCCTGCAGTCAGTGCCAACATATCTAGCAAATACTTCACCATTATGATTTTTGAACAATTTATAATTGGAGTCAAATGACTCATCAGAAGAATATGAAGATTCACATGTAAAGCCAGATAAGGTAGACGAATCCACTGAAGGTCCCTTGGCAGCAACCCATGAGGTTTTGGGATACTGCTCAGGTTTCCAGTAGGTCCCATCAGCACTGAGTTTCCTCTCAAAGGCAATACCCTCTTTCCTAGGGTTCCTATTGAGGATCTGCTTTTTAAGCACATCACAAAGTGCCTGATGCCCTTTGAGGCTTTTGTACATGCTTGTCACATACAATTCCTTCATCCCTGCATGGTCAGTGATACTAGCAGCATCCTCAGATGAGGAATTAGTGATAGCAGAGATAGTAGAAGAATTTGCAGCAATAGAAGCATTTGAACTTTCAGATGAAGAATTAGCAGATTCATGTTCAGTGCACTTCAAACATGGAGGATTAAATTCTTCCTGAGCAACGCTGATTTGTTGAGAAAGTAATTAATCACGCTTCTTCTGAAGATCTTCATAATTCACTCTTAGCTGCTCAAGATCTTGCTTTCTTTGAAGAAATTCATAAGAAAGCTTCTCATGATCAGATAAGAGAGTGTTATGATGACTCTGAAGGTTATCAAACTTAGTCTGAAGTCCCTGAAGATTTTCAGTCAAAGTTTTAGTGCGATCCATTTCTTCACCCAACATATCATCGCTTTTGTCCAACATATTTTGAACCTTTTCAAGAGTCTTTTGTTGTTTCACAGCAATCTTAGCAAGTTTAGAATAGCTAGGCTTGAGGTTTTCATCAGATTCATCCTCACTTGATTCAGAGGAGGGATATTTGAGTACGTCTGCACCTTTTGACATGAAGCAATAGGTGGGAGTGTAGTCATCATTGCCGTTGTCAGCAGTGTTGGGGAGGTCATTTTCCTCAGAGTTGAAGATGGACTTGCTGACGAAAGCAGTAGCGAGGGCTAGGCTCGCCACACTAGAGTCTGACTCCTCAGATGCCTCCACTTCCTCTTTTTGCTCAGATTCAGGCTCAGAGTCCATTTCCTTGCAAATGAATGCCCGGGCCTTCTTGGAGATGCTCTTCTTGTGAGATGAAGACCTTGAAGGTTTTGGTGAAGAGGACTTTGAAGATTTCTTCTTCTTATTTGAATCATCAGAATTATAGTCCTTGTACTTCTTCTTCTTTGATTCCTTTTCCCACTAAGGACAATCTTGAATGTAGTGACCGGGTTTCTTGTATTTGTGGCAAAGTCTCTTCTTGTAATCACAGGATGAGGAATCTGATCTTAAGTCATCACTTCTTGAGGATTTTCCAAACCGACCATGTCTTGAGAACTTCTGGAATTTCCTCACGAGCATTGCTAGCTCCTGGATCAGTTCTTCAGGATCACCAATGCTGCTACCAGAATCCTCACCATCAGATTCAGACACTGCCTTGGCCTTCAGAGCTCGTGATCTGCCAGAGCTCGATCCACAAAGATCTCTCTTCTCAGCAAGCTGGAACTCATGAGTGTTTAGCCTCTCAAGGATATCAGCGGGATCAAGTGACTTGTAGTCTCCACGTTCTTGTATCATCAGTGCAAGGGTGTCAAATGAGGAATCAAGCGATCGAAGCAATATCTTGACCACCTCGTGGTCGGTGATGTCAGTGGCACCAAGTGCTTGAAGCTCATTTGAAATGTCAGTGAGGCGATCGAAGGTTTGCTGAACATTTTCATTGTCGAGTCTTTTGAAGCGGTTGAAGAGATTGCGAAGAACGTCAACTCGAGAGTCACGCTGTGTTGAGACTCCTTCATTGACCTTGGACAGCCTGTCCCAGATAAGCTTTTCTATCTCTCGAGCACTCACTCTGCCATAGCACCCTTTACTCAGATGGCCACATATGATGTTCTTCGCTTGAGAGTCGAGTTGCTTGAATCTCTTCACATCAGCAGCATTGATGGTAGGAGTGACAGAGGGAACGGCATTTTCCACAACGTACCAGAGATCGTTGTCAATTGCCTCAAGATGCATTCACATCTTATTCTTCCAATAGGGATAGTCCGTCCCATCAAAGGTAGGACACCTATAAGAGACCTTGATCATACATGTAGTCGACATAACAAAAACTCCAGGCGGTTAAACCAAAATCACACAGAACAAGGGAGTACCTTGCTCTAATACCAATTGAAAGTGCGTTAAGTCGACTAGAGGGGGGGGGGGTGAATAGGCGATTTTATGAATTCTTCACTGATGAATTTTATGGTGAGGAAATTCCTTAGCAAAGAACTACTTGCAACAGAATAAGTACTCACGTGCAAACATAACAGAGTAGTAGCATAGTCATCATGATGAAATGAAAACAAGCACAGAGTACAGAAAGCGTAAACACAGGATATGCAGGTTGAAGATAGACTGACTGAAGAAATTGAACTGAGGAAATTAAGAAAGTCTTCAGTAAAGTCTTCAAACAGTAGCGATCAAGTACACAACACAGTAATGAGGAGATGAAGGTGAGGGAGTCCTGGACTAAGGGGTCCTCGGGCGTCCGGCCTGTTAGCCATGGGCCAGACTAATGGGCTGTGAAGATACGAAGACCGAAGACTGCACCCGTGTCCGAATGGGACTCTCCTTAGCGTGGAAGGCAAGCTTGGCGATCGGATATGTAGATTCCCTTCTTTGTAACCGACCTTGTGTAACCCTAGATCCTCCCGGTGTCTATATTAACCTAAGGACTTAGTACGGATAAGAGACTCATTATCATAGCCATACAAGCTAGGCGTCTAGGGTTTAGACGTTACGATCTCGAGGTAGATCAACTCTTATAATACTCATATTCATCAATATCAATCAAGCAGGACGTAGGGTATTACCTCCATAGAGAGGGCCCGAACCTGGGTAAAGATCGTGTCCCTTGTCTCCTGTTACCATCGACCTTAGACGCACAGTTCGGGACCCCCTACCCGAGATCCGCCAGTTTTGACACTGACATTGGTGCTTTCATTGAGAGTTCCTCTGTGCTGTCACTAAAAGGTTTGATGGTCCCTTCAATCATCAAAATTGATGATGTCAAAGGAGAAACTTTCCTCCCCGGACAGATCTTCGTGTTCGGCGGCTTTGCACTACGGGCCAACTCGTTTGGCCATCTGGAGCAGATCGAAAGCTACGCCCCTGGCCATCAGGTCAGATTTGGGAGCTTGAACTACGTTGGGGACATCCATGGAGACTTGATCTTCGCCAGATTCGAGACCGCAGTAGCCGCTCCCAGTCACCCCGATGATCATGACCTAAATCTATCATCAGACCGCACCCAGGAGATCTCTCCTATAACCGCTCTGGCCTTAGAGCCGGAGCAGACTGCGCCATCCGAGGACAAGAGGATCGACCCCACCACGGAGGCCATAGATCCCCGGCGTTGGAGCCGCACATAGACTTAACCTCTCACGACGTCTTTGTCACCGGAACTCCAGACTCGTCTCCAAATGCAAGTTCCGAACCACGTGAGCCCGCGGACGCCGAGCTTGATCGTTTATCGATATTCAAATTCAGTGCCGCAGACATCTTCCAGCACTCGCCCTTGGGCAATGTGCTAAATTCCTTAAAGAACCTGTCCTTGGTGAAGGATTCACAACCGAACTATATCCGGCTCGAACCAGGGGCTGGCGGCGGAGAATTTTGCTTCCCACCCACCATCCGCTTCATAGCCACGGTCGAGGATTCGACCAATACACCTGATTACGACTCCGAGGACATTGACAGTATGGACGACGATGCCAAAGACAGTGAAGACCCCGTTGATACAGCTAATGACCAAAATAAACGGGAAGACGGGTAGGTTAGCCCTGGTAAATAGGCCACGTACGAACATTCGGAGGACGACAATTACCTTCCGCTCTCTGAGGATGAGGTGAGCCTCAGCACCGAGGATTTCATCGTGCCTGGGGAACCTCTTGAGCAGGAGCGCTTCAAGCGCCAACTAATAGCCACTGCAAGGAGCCTGAAAAAGAAGCAGCAGCAGCTTCAAGCTGACCAAGATCTGCTCAATGATAGATGGACCGAAGTCCTAGCCGCCGAAGAATACGGCCTTAGTGGCCCAGCCAAAAGCTACCCAAAGAGTAGATTGCAACCCCAGGGTGACGACAAGGCACTCGAGCGCGTGTCATTATCGCACAAGGTGTCAGGTCGACCACAACTTGGTCCAGGCAAACCGACAACTCAAGCCGAACACTAGACCGCCCCACCTCGCCGTAAAGGCAAGAACAAAACAGCTTGGGGTTGTGCATACGACCGTCAACAGGACCTAGGTAGTAGAGCAGGACACTCAAGAGCGACCTACGGATCGCGAGGACATACCTCAACACGCGACCACGACCACCTATTCGGACGTGACAAACCTAGCCACGCCCGGGCCGAAAACCGCAAACGGACTCCATCGGAGGTACATCACCGTGTGGCCCAACATAGAGGCGCCGCACACCCTCTTTGCTTCACAGGCGAAGTAATGGAGCATCAATTCCCAGACGGGTTCAAACCTATTAATATTGAATCATACGATGGAACAACGGATCCCACGGTTGAGGACTTCCTCCTCCATATCCACATGGCCCGTGGGGACGACCTTCATGCCATCAAATACCTACCACTAAAACTCAAAGGACCAGCTCGGTACTGGATAAACAGTCTGCCGGAAAATTCTATTGGCAGCTGGAAAGATTTGGAGGACGCCTTTCGCGAAACCTTCCAAGGAACATATGTCTGGCCACCGGACGCCGACGACTTAAGTCACATTGCCCAGCATCCCGGAGAGTTAGCCAGGCAGCTCTGGACTAGGTTCTTAGTTAAAAAGAACCAAATCGTCGACTGTCCGGACGCGGAAGCCCTTGCGGCCTTTAAACACAGTGTCCGGGATGAATGGCTTGCACGCCACCTCGGTCAAGAAGGACCTAGATCCATGACAGCCCTTACCGCTCTAATGACCCGCTTTTGCGCGGGTGAAGACAACTAGCTCACACGTAGAAGCAATAGTGCCAGCGACTCGGGCATTTCCGAAATCCGAGACGGCAATGGCAAGCCACGACGAATGAGGGAGTCCTGGATTAGGGGGTATCCGGACAGCAGGATTATATCCTTTGGCCAGACTGTTGGACTATGACGATACAAGATTGAAGACTTCGTCTCGTGTCCGGATGGGGCTCTACTTGGCGTGGAAGGCAAGCTAGGCAATACAGATGTGTATATCTCCTCCTTTGTAACTGACCTTGTGTAACCCTAGCCCCCTCTGGTGTCTATATAAACCGGAGGGTTTTAGTTTGTAGGACAACATACAATCATACCGTAGGCTAGCTTCTAGGGTTTAGCCTCTCCGATCTTGTGGTAGATCAACTCAATACCCATATCATCAAGAATAAATTGAGCAGGATGTAGGGTTTTACCTCCATCAAGAGGGCCCGAACCTGGGTAAAACATTGTGTCCCCTGCCTCATGTTACCATCCTCCTTAGACGCACAGTTTGGGACCCCCTACCCGAGATCCGCCGGTTTTGACACCGACATTGGTGCTTTCATTGAGAGTTCCTCTGTGGCGTCGCCGTAAGGAAGGATGTCTCGTCTCGTTGTTAAAAGCAACATCACCACCGGGGGAGCTCTGGCTGTCGGCCAAACTCTCCAGCTAGGCAGTTTCGTCATGACTGCCTGTTCGGCCGCTGCACCGATGATGACTTCTCGGGTCATCAAAAACAGCCTCCATGTCGGCTCAGAAGTCGCCGAGCAGATGGATCCAATGGAGCTCTCTTCCCTAAACGAACTCTTGGATCACATCGCCGCCTTGGGAGTCGCTACGAACTATGATCGAATTGGGCTTAAACCCGATCAAAGGGAGATTAACTCTCCACCGGTCACCCATCATGTTGTGGTGGTGGAGGAACAATGCGGCAACTCTTCCTCTATTTTGAGGACTAACTATGTCCAGATTCCTGAGCTCTCCGAGCCGGATACCCGCTTACGGGAGGACATTACCTAAGCCCTGAACCTAGAATCAGGTAGCGGGCCAAATTTATCGGGTAACACTCCGGAACCCGAACTTCCAAGATTGGAAACTCCTCGGCCCCTGGGTCTCAGATCGGGTAGGGATTCGGACTCAAATCCACCCACCCACCCAGACATTAAAACGATCTTTACCACATCAGGCAAGAGCCCCATGAAACAATACATCATTATTGGGCCAGATTCCTCCTTGTGATGAACAAGGTTAAGGACTGTCGCGAGGAAGATGCAGTCTCACTTTTCTGCAATAATTGCACGGACAAGGGAATCCTTAACGCCTTAAATCGCCGTGACATATCACGCTTCGCTGACTTGGCGTCAATAGTACAAAAGTACTGTGCAATGGAAAGCGCCTGGAAAACCGAAACGAAATTTTGGATAATCTGGCTCCGAATATACACCCAGTCCGAAGTAAAAGGGTGCACTATCATAAGACGCCCGAGCTAGTTGCAAAGAAACAAAAACCCTCTACAGGGCATGGAACCGTACTAGAGGGATGGCTTAACGGACCCTACAAAATTCACAGTACAACGGATACAATACCAACACACAGCCTTAGAGCATGTTGGATACTCCGGCAGGTGGCCAAAAGTGGTGAGGATCTTCTTATCCCAAATGCCACAGAGCACCATCCTGTGGATAATAAAACGGTGTTTATAGTCTTTGAGACCTTTGCATCAAATAATAGGCGCAAGCGAACACTCTGCAGCATGGCCGAAATCTGCCACGTAGCAGCAATAAATCCATGGAGTGACACGGCTATTACCTTCAATGCCAGTGACGAACCTAAATTCCAAACAGCCCGAGCACCAGCTGCACTGGTCCTCAGTCCAATTGTGGACGGCTTTCGACTCACCAAAGTACTCATGGACGGCGGCAGCGGATTAAACCTCATCTATGAGGAAACTCTTCAAAAAATGGAAATAGACTGGAACCGCATTAAGCAAAGTAGCACAACCTTTAGGGGAATCATACCCAGTCGGGAGGCACGATGCGCTGGGAAAATCACACTAGATGTGGTATTCGGTACGCCAGAGAATTACAGGTCCGAAGAAATTACATTTCAAGTGGCCCCGTTCAGCAGTGGATACCACACCTTTTTAGGACGTGAGGCGTTCACGATCTTCCAAGCCGTACCCCATTATGGGTACATGAAGCTCAAAATGCCCGGGCCCAACGGAATCATCACCCTCGCTAGTGATCCGGACACAGCACTCCGAGCCAAAAACAAAATAGCCGCACTGGCCCTCGAGGCATTATCCGAAGCCCTCTCGGCCGAGGAGCTAACCACGCTACGCTCCACAGTGGACAGGGACGACGTGATACTCGATAAGAGATCCAAGTCCACCTCTTTTAAACCAGCGGATGAAATAGTCAAATTCCAAGTCCACCCAACGGACCCTACAAAAACAGCCTCCATGGGGGCACAGTTAAAACCCGCCGTGGACGCCGCACTACAAGAGTTCCTGCGCGAGAATTGGGACATATTCGCCTGGCACCCCTCAGACATGCCAGGAATCCCACGCAGGCTGGCCGAGCATAGCCTCAATATCATAAAGGGATTCAAGCCGGTCAAGCAAGCTCTTCGGCGTTTCTCCGAACCTAAGAGACAGGCCATGGGAGAGGAATTAGCCAAGTTATTGGAGGCCGGATTCATCAGAGAGATAAAACACCCGGACTGGCTAGCAAACCTGGTGATGGTACCAAAGAAGGATAAATCTTGGCGCCTTTGTGTCGATTTCAAGGACCTCAATAAAGCTTGCCCAAAGGATCCCTTCCCCCTCTCCCGCGTGGACCAAATTATCGATGCTACCGCAGGACACGAGTCATTGTGTTTCCTCGACGCATACTCCGGTTACCACCAAATCAATATGGCGGAGTCCGACCAAGCCGCAACGGCATTCATCACACCATACGGTCCCTTCTGTTTCAACACAATGCCTTTTGGGCTCAAAAACGCCAGCACAACATATCAGCGCATGATTCAGACATGTCTGGAGAAAGAAATCGACAAAATAGTAGACGCATACGTAGCCGATGTGGTCGTCAAAACCAAACACGTCGATACACGACTTGAGGCTCACATTCGACAACCTCCGAACATACGACATTAAGCTCAATCCGGAAAAAAGCGTTTTCGGCGTACCAGCCGGAAAGCTCCTGGGTTTCATTGTCTCAAGTAGAGGTATTGAAGCTAACCCGGCAAAAATCCGAGCTTTGTCACAGTTGGCTACCCCAACAGACCTCAAACAAATCCAAAAGTTAACAGGATGCGTGGCGGCTCTAAGACGCTTTATCTCCCGCTTAGGAGAAAAGGCTTTACCCCTTTATCACCTCCTCCGGCGCACCAAACACTTTGAGTGGACGGACGCTGCCACAGCCAGATTGGAAGAAATAAAGGCCATTTTGGCAACCAACCCAATCCTGGCCGCGCCAAACATCGGCGAACCAATGCTGTTGTACATTGCGGCAACCCATCAAGTTGTAAGCGCAGTGCTCGTCGTCGAACGAGAAGCTGACGGACATAAATTCCCTCTTCAAAAGCTGGTATACTATGTATCCACTGTCCTCACTCCATGCAAATCACGGTACCCACATTATCAAAAGATAGCCTACGCGGTATTCATGGCATCCTGGAAGCTGCGACACTACTTTCAAGAGTGTTCCATTACAGTAGCCTCGGAAGTGCCACTTAATGATATTATAAACAACCGCGACGCTACGGGCCGGATTGCCAAATGGGCTATTGAGCTCCTCCCGTTCGACATAACAAACAAACCTCGACGAGCCATTAAGACGCAAGTATTGGCTGACTTTGTCGCCGAATGGACGGAGGCCGAACTCCCTAAAGAGTACGGCGCATACTCCTATTGGATCATGCACTTTGACGGTTCGAAAATGCTAGCTGGTCTAGGGGCTGGCGTCGTCCTCACATCCCCAACCGGAGATACCATTCAGTACATACTGCAAATATTGTACACAGACTCCAACAACGCAGCCGAATACGAAGCCCTGTTGCATGGTCTTCGTATGGCAGTCACCATGGGCATTCAACGCCTGGAGGTGCATGGGGATTCAAACCTTGCAATATCCCAAATAAATGGAGACTTTGACGCCAAGGATCCGAAAATGGTGGCCTACCGAAACGCTGTCCTAAAAATGTCAGCTCGATTTGAGGGGCTCGAATTTCACCATGTGGCTCGGGAAAACAATCAGGCGGCGGATATCGTCGCGTGCGTCGGCGCAAAACGCGATGCGGTCCCCCCCCCCCAACATCTTTCTGGAAAGGCTGTTCAAGCCATCCGTAGTATGGGAAGGGGACACGGGTAACCATAGTCTGGACCCGGCCAAAATACCCGATACCGAATACTCTGACACAATCGGAGGCCCCGCCACCGAAATCACACCTTCAGCCCACGTAATAATGGCAATTATAGCCCCGTGGACAGAACCATTCCTGGCCTACCTAACTAGGCAGGAACTTCCAGAGGACCAAAATGAGGCACGCTGCATAGTGCAGCGATCTAAGGCCTACAGGGTCCACGAGGGAGAATTGTATAAAAAAAGCACTACCGGAGTCCTTCAAAGGTGCATCTCCAAAGAGGAAGGGTGAAACCTTTTAGCAGAAATCCACGTCGGACTCGGCGGTCACCACGCCGCAGCCCGGGCTCTTGTAAGTAAGGCCTTACGTACATGATTCTATTGGCCCGGGCAGATGCACAAGACTTGGTCCAACGCTGCGCCGATTGCCAACTCTTTGCAAATCAAAGCCACATGCCACCCACCGCCCTTCAAACAATCCCCATTACGTGGCCCTCCGCGGTCTGGGGGCTCGACATGGTTGGACCCCTTAAAGGGGGAACCCACAAGAAAAAATACTTACTGGTCATGGTGGGTAAATTCACCAAATGGATAGAGGCCAAGCCTATTAAAACAGCCGAATCCGGACCAGTGATAGACTTCATATCTGGGGTCGTACACCGTTATGGAGTCCCCCACAGCATCATCACTGACAACGGCACAAACTTCACAGCCGATGAGGTAAAACTCTGGTGCATCAAAATGGGCATCAAGCTCGATTATGCTTCAGTCTGTCACCCACAAACCAACGGCCAAGTCAAGCGAGCAAACGGTCTTATAATGAGCGGCATTAAACCCAGATTAGTGCGTTCCTTAATGGAGTCTAACACGCACTGGGTAGAGGAGCTCGACTCCGTACTCTGGGGGCTGCGGACCACGCCGAATGGTAGTACCGGATACACACCCTTCTTTATGGTGTACGGCGTAGAGGTAGTCTTGCCCTGTGACATAATTCATGACTCACCTCGAGTGCGCATGTATGAAGAAAGAGAAGCCGAGCTCGATCGGCAGGACAGTCTGGACACCTTGGAGGAGGAGCGCGATGTAGCCAAAGCCCGTTCCGCATTTTATCAGCAACATGCTCGCAGATACCAAAGCAGAGAAGTAAGGGCCAAAACTTATAACGTTGGTGAACTAGTTCTACGCCTGCCGGATAAGAAAAAGAACAAGCTCGAGCCCTAATGGGAAGGTCCCTTCATTATTGACCAAGTTCTGACCGGTGGAGCGTACCGACTGTGGGATGCATCGACTAGTCGACTCGAGCCGAACCCATGGAACGCGACCAGGCTCCGAAGATTCTACGCCTAGCGCCAGACCCTATGTTCGTCCCCTCCCTTTGTCCATTTTTTGCATGTACATTATCTATCTTGTTTTTCTTTCTTCCTTTCTGTTATTATTTCTCTAGGCCTTTAAGGTCCAACTTGTGCCTCGCTTGCACATTATAGATGCGCTAGCCGCACTCATAATACCTGGGGGCTTCTTTCACAGAAGCTTAATTATTTATCTGGGCCTGAGGCCCCGAACATATGTCATGCTTTCGCATGTACCTTTTTTCGCCATTATATGCATCGATATGACTTAAGTTTTGGCCAAGCTGGGTTGCCTGGCTCTTGTATTTATGCCCTATGTTCCCGTTAATTCGGCTAGGGCATAAGGGGAGCACCTCTACGATTGTTACTGCCGGGTCAGCCGGACGTGTACCTTAGACTGGGTGAAGCCGAAAGCTAGCGTTCTTAAGGGAATATTTGGTCGGTGAACAAAAGATGATTTTTATTTATTGTCCATATCTGCCCCCAGATGTTTTTCCTGCGTTTCCTATCGCAGTCTGGACATGCACTTTAGGGCATGCTTACCCAGGGAAAGGAACCCTTAACGGAACTATTCTCCCTGGAAGATGTTTCTTACTACCCATGTAATATAACATAACTAGTTGGGCACTTGTCTGTTCAAGCACTTATGACCCCTACGCCTGGTCTCCACGCATGCCCCGATTCTTATATAACTGCGCGGGTATTCGGATACACTCCAGACTATCGGGTCCCGAGGTTTAAGCGAAAAGGTCCGCCAAGACAAATGATCTACAATCCGGCTAGAAGGCATTATACATGTCACTTTCATTACATAGTCATGCAGACTGACTAAATTCCTCTTCTATACCATCCAACAGGCGGTCTAGCTTACAATCCTGTTGGGAATACTTTCCGGCTAATTATACTTGCCCATAAACTAAGCTAATGGGGATCTCTTTTCCGTCGGGCCCCACAGGTCCGACCTCGACCATGTGATTTGGGTCTGCCTTGGTATACCGCATCTTCACCATGGCCCATGCTTCTCTGGCACCCTGTCGGTAGGCTGATATCTTCCATAATCGGAAGCGCCGCCGTGCTCCCTTGAGCTTCTCCGCAAGCTCTGCAACACCGTCTAGCAGGGAGACGGACGGCCACAAGGCCTGGGCAACACCCTGTATCACCTGCCGAACTTGTTCGTGCAGATGTGACAGCTTGGATAGAAGATCGCCCGTAGACCCGGACATTTCCTCCGCGGGACGACCCGTCAGCATACCTATAGACATAACGCTGTTAGTCGGCTTCTTCGCCGAACTCCTTTAAAAGGATTCGTTCAAGCACATACTGAAAATGCCGCGCCGAAGCCGCTTATTCTCCTTCTCGGAGTCCGCAAGCTGGCCCCGAACGTCTTTTAGTTCCATGCTTAGCTTAATATTGGCGTATTGGAGATTGTTTTTCTCCCGCCCAACCTCAGTCAGCATGCGTTTGCCAGCCTCTAGCTGTCGCATAACATGCTGTCCTCCGGATTTTCTCCGGATTCATCTGCAACATCTGTTGTTAGACCTGCAGCCATGCCGCACATTATATGGTAACCATCATTCTTTAAAGTAAATGTTAACAGCAGGTGACCTTTTTGGTCCATGCAATGCGGCCACAGCAGCCCGCAGTTGGGTCTTTCATTCCTCTAGCTCCTGTGACAGCCTAGTATTCTTCTCTGTAAGAACCTGCACAATAAAGATGATCCTTAAATCAGTTCTGCTAACTGTTTCAAGTCTCAGGGGCTACTGATACATATAAATCGTCAGATTTACTTACCCATACATCCTTTACATACTGATCCGTGGCTCTGGCTAGACCATCTTGAGCAGCTCGGAGGTACGCCTCTCTAGAATTGAAGGCATCAAATGCCTCTAGTGAGAAACAAGCGTCACGAAGTACGGCCCGGCGGCGCCTATGATTCATGGCGCTTTCCACCTCTGAGTTTGTATGGATAATCTATCTGCATCCTCTGTAGGGGGATTATCCGGCGCCCGCCCCATATCGGCTTCCGCCTCTATGTCCGGTCCTGGCACCCGGCTGGTGGAAGCGTGATTAGTAACATCACCGGACATATTCCGGCGAGCGTTTTTTCTATTAAAGAAACACATGCATCATTATATTTCGAGAAAGACGACAACCACGGAGCGGGGTTTGTTATACCTTCGCACCGGCGTCTCCGTCCTGACCGCCTTCCTTTTTGGCCTACCCGGCCTCGGTGCCTCCTATTGGCGCATTGCTACGGGTTCGGCAGGGCGTCCCGAATGCCTTCCCTGTAAAAATGCCATGTGTATATGGTGGGTGAAGTGTCTAAAAGGGGATCCTAGTTTTGGAGTTGGGATTTTTGTTTTTTCTTACGTGCGATGCAGGGAGCAGTCCGGGATAGTCGGCCATAATGGCCACCATGGCATCATCGCAGCTTAACTGATAGAACTGCCGGTCTATCAGCTCCACGAATATAACCGAATCTTTTTCAAGTCCGGAGTCGAGGGCCCATTCAGGGTCCTCTGGTTGTGGAGAAGGGCTGCTGACCTCCTTTATGGCTTTTCGCAGTTCCTGCCGCAAAGTGGCAAGGTGAATACTTATGACAAAGAATGCGGGAAAAATGGGAGCAGGGAGATATAACTTACCCAGCTTGGAGGATTGTACATGGAGAATCCATCCCGTGTCTTGATGCAGGTGAACTCCTCTTCCTCACCCTTGAACAATTCGGACAGAATTTTCGCTAAATCGGTAGCATTGTCCGGACCCTTACGCCCGCAGCGGGTGGCGTCATCCGCCCCGTTATAACACCACAAGGGGTGCTCACTATATTGAAGTGGTTGCACTCCCCGCATTATGCCAATCGACATAACTTCGATTACTGTCAATCCTGATCGAGCCAGTGCTTTAATTCGGTTCATCAGATAGAGGACTTCTCCATTGTCTTCCACCTGGGGGCTCCGTGGGCGCCAACTTCGGCGTTTCTTCAGAGGAGCATTGTTGAATTCAGGAAGACCCCGCCGAACAGGGTCCAGAAGGGGAACGTCCTCCATATAAAACCATTCTGAAGGCCAGTCTTCGGGTGACTTCTTCGGAGTACAGAACAGATATCCGGTATCGGCGATGCGCCATATTTCGGCTCCGCCCACTTGATAAAGTGACCCCCTCTGTGTGCGAGGGACAAGGCAAAATAGCCTTTTCCACAGCTCGAAGTGAGCCTCACAGCCCAGGAACAACTCACAGAGAGCCACATAGCCGGCGATATATAGGATGGAGGCGGGGGTGAAATTGTGTAATTGGAGGCCGTAGAACTCCAGGAGCCCGCGGAGGAACGGATGAATTGGAAATCCGAGTCCCCTTAATAGATAGGGAACAAGGCAGACCCGTTCCCCCATGGAGGGACCGGGAAATCTCTCCGCTTGCTCCCCGCCATTATAGGTGGCAAGCCCGGCTCAAACGGGAACCATGTACGCCGGAGGGAGAAATCCCTTAGTCTGTAGTTCGACTAAACGACTGTGTGGGACTGAACACCTCTCCCAATCACCGGGCTTAGGTCGGCCATGCTGGAATGGATCTTTTCGGAACGCGCTCTGATGGACTCTCGCTGGGGGAGGATGGTATGGATCGGATCTAAGGATCCCCATCCCTTTAATAGACAATTTATTTATCTGGCTAGGGGGCGAATGTAAAAACGCCCTGGCGCCTCGTATTCATTCGACGCGTGGGAGAAAGCCCTTATTGGGCACAAAAGCCAAGAGGTCCAAACATTTATGGGATCGGACACTGCTTTACAAACGTTCAAAAGATGGAGAAGAACCCGCCTTGCAATGCCGAAGACAATACTGCGCGCCGGACTCATCGTCATTGAAGCCTGGTTCGGGGGCTATTGAGGGAGTCCTAGATTAGGGGGTATCCGGACAGCCGGATTATATCCTTTGGCCGGACTGTTGGACTATGAAGATACAAGATTGAAGACTTCGTCTCGTGTCCGGATGGGACTCTACTTGGCATGGAAGGCAAGCTAGGCAATACGGATGTGTATATCTCCTCCTTTGTAACCAACCTTGTGTAACCCTAGCCCCCTCTGGTGTCTATATAAACCAGAGGGTTTTAGTCCGTAGGACAACATACAATCATACCATAGGCTAGCTTCCAGGGTTTAGCCTCTCCAATCTCGTGGTAGATCAACTCTTGTAATACCCATATCATCAAGAATAAATCGAGCAAGACGTAGGGTTTTACCTCCATCAAGAGGGCCCAAACATGGGTAAAACATTGTGTCCCCTGCCTCCTGTTACCATCCTCCTTAGACGCACAGTTCGGGACCCCCTACCCGAGATCCGCCGGTTTTGACACCGACAACGAAGCAAACACAATAGTCGCAATGATAATGAAAGATCACGCGACATATCGGTCAACGCCGGATTCAGCAATCCCAAGCCCAGTCAATGGAAAAAGCCATTCAAGGCGAGCAGACACAAACTATCCAACCTAGACAGGATACTGGACCGACCCTGCCAGATTCACGGCCACCCCAATAAACCAGCTAATCATACCAATAGAAACTGTTGGGTCCTCAAGAAGGCCAGCAAGCTCAACGCCGAACACAAGGGGAGGGGGCCAGAAGCGGTTCACCAGCCAAATGCCGGGGGCCAGAAGCAATTTCCCACCAAAGATCGATCAAATCCGGAGCAGAAATAGCAGTTCGGCTTCCGTTGCCCATCTCACATACCCATTACAACTATACCGCGCATACATAACTATGCACTGAAGATACCATGGGCATTGGCGGAAGCATAATACAGACAAGTCTGCAAGCACTCCGGTAACATTTTTATCTACTTTCCTTTTTCTTTCTTCATTAGCTCTTAAAAACAGGCGGCGCAAAGAAGAAACATCTAAGAACGACTCTATCGGAGTTCGGATCCGTACACTCACCTACGGGGCTACTTCCTTCAAGGATTCCCCTCCGCGAGGATAGGCGGCGCAGACGTGCGACAGGAGGTCCAAAATAACTTTTTGTAGAACATGCTTTTTTCCTCTGCCTTCGACCCAGTGCATATCAAATAGCCGGGGTCGTGGCCTTTATATATATCAAGTAATCTTTGGCATATCGCTCAGGTCCCAGTTCACATTACCCGTATTAATTATACACGTCTTTCTGCAAATGAATATGCCTCCTATGGTTGTTTCACAGGTATACCCCGGCTTAAACTTGCCAGGGGCTCGGTACGGGAACAATTGAGTTGCCAACAAAGTCCAAACAGCTTTTACAGCATACTTTGGCATCGCGAGTTTGGCCTTATATGCATCAGCTCTGAATTTTGTCTTGAGTCAATAGTTGGGTTGCCCAGCTCCTGTGCTTGCTATCCTATGTTCCGCTATATCGGCTAGGGTAGTAAAGGGAGAACTACTGTGATTGTGCTTCCGGTTCACCTGGCTCAGCACCTTAGTAGAGAAAGCCGAAAATTGTTTGTCATGATGCGGCGAGAGCTGGTCAACCACTCGATGACTTATCAGAATCTCTAGCGATTCATCTGTGTCATATGAAGGACCTCTTTTAAGTCAAATATGTACACACATCATATGAATAAGCCGCATACATACCAGGGGCTATGTCGTAGAACCACCATAACACTCCTATGGCTAAGTGAAAGTGTTAACGCCCTATAGTCTGGTTCCCTGGTTCGCCGCATTGACACCTCCTTCACGGACCAAGACGTTGGGTCAAGAGTGATCAAATGCTTTTCCGAACACCCCCGCACTTCCTACAAGGGGGCTGAAGCCGACGACTGGAAAACTTTCAGATTATATTAAAACGGCCGCATAGAAGGAACACAAACTTTTGAGCAATATATAAAAACATATTAACTATAAAATTGTCTCGTACAGTTCTCATATACCTCACTCGAACATTATGTCTTTCGAGCACTGACCCTCTATGAAGCGGGCGGCCACTAGGACGTCTTCAAAATAATGCTCCGGTTCATGGTGGTCCTTGCCCTTGGGTGGACTCTTCACCGCAACATCGATGGCCTTCATCTTCCCCCAGAATGTCCCAACTCGGGCAAAGGCCATCTGTGCACCCTCGATGCACACCGACCGCTTCACAGCATCTGTACGTGGCACCGCATCAACAAGCCATTGCACCAAACCGAAGTAACTATTCGGAACAGGCTCAGTCGGCCATAACCGGGTTATGACTTTCTTCATGGCGGCGCTGGATATCCTATGAAACTTGGCCCACTGGGACATCTACTCTTTAGCAACAGGGGGCGCTTCGGCGCGCTGAATTGGGACCAGAAAAGCTTCTCCGTTGCGTACCCCTCTCGCGCCTGGTAAAACTGCGCCGCATCAGAAGAACTCTTCGGCAAGTCTAAAAACTCGTCCGGAGAACTCCACAATTGGTTAAGCTGAGCATAGTTCGGATCACCGAACTTAGTCTGTAGCAAAAATGGCTCACCAACCGCAATCTCCCTAGCTTGCCAGATCTCCTCACGTGCGGCTCTGGATTCAGACCACGCTTCTCTCGCCTCTCGTAAGGCCTTGTCAACTTCGGCCGTTTTGGCTTCATTCTCCTTCTCAGGGAGTTCATAGCGGCTAGCAGTATTTTTTTAGTTCGAGCTCCATCATGGATATCTTCTCATCGTCTTGACGCCGAGCAGCTCGTTCGTCTTTTAGCTCAGCCGATGCCTTTTCGGCAGCCGCATTACTACACCGGGCCTGCTCCGCCCGAAGAATTTCAATGGCGGCAGCACCATCTGCAGCCATGCATATTACAGTATATAAATTTCAGCATCATGCTTATATCACAAAAATGTATGTGAAGGGACTACCCCGAATACATACCTTACGATTCGTCAAGACGCATATTGATTAACGAAATGTCATCCCCAGCCATATCAAGTTTCCATTGCAGCTCGGTAATATCCGTAGTCTGGGAAGTAGCCAGGGGGAAGCAGCCTGTGTTCAAGTTAATCAGATTAGTCCTTGAATATTTATTCTTGATCCTTTGTTCGCCTCCCATGGGAAGCCAACTCGAGTCTCAGGGGCTACTATCTATACACAGGTGTATTTTGCGAATAACACACAATTGCACATATTACAGTACAAACCTCGAAGCCTCTTAGTAGGCTCGCAAAGGCCTCATCCAATCCGCTCTTCGCGGACTGGGCCTTTTTCAACCACCGTGCCCATTAAGGTACGATGTTCCTCTGAGACTGACGCCTGCCGCAGCATGTTCATCAAGATATCCAGCGCCTCTGGGTCTCCGGAAGCTGCCGTAGGAGTACGGCCACCCTTTGAAGGGATTCGTTCATTCGTATCCGGCTATATATCGGATTGTCCGGGGCCCTCATTGTTGTCCCATGGACCCTGGGCCACCGAAGTATCACCTTCGGGCAATTTCTTCATCATCCCTTGCACCACTTGTTGGTCGGGGGAGACCCTCCACAACGACACCTCCAAGTCGTCCGCCCTATTGGATAGAGAGTCTGGTGGGGGCATCTCACTTTCCATCATCTCTAGGAGAAGGTCCCCTGAGGAAGAGGATTGTTGAGGAAGAATGCGTGTTGAACTGCAAAAACAAAAAATATATATTCCGGGCATTATAAGAAAGGAACCGGACATGTTTAAAACAGCCTTGATTCACTTACGATTTGGCCCGAGCCTTGTCCTCGTCATGAGACTGCGCTTCGACGTCCTCCAAGCCCGAGCCAGCCACCTAAGGCATCTTGCCTCTCTTAGAAGCCTGCTTCTCCCGATCTTCGGAGACGGCCCTTCTCTTCCTAGGAAGAAAGGAGATAGTGCCCCCCTTCACTTTTGTCTTCGGATGAGAGGACTTTGATTCCTCCGGACGCAATGTCTGATGCACCCTTGAAATAGGGACCACCTTTAGTCCTCTCACTATCCACCTCACCCTCCTTCGCAGGTATCTGGTATGGTGCCAGTGCCAGCATCCTTGTTAGAACATGATTCGCTGGGCCCTCGGGCAGAGGGGCAGAACACATAATTAGTTCTGCCTTCTTTGTCCAGCCCTGGAAGAAGATAGCTTGCTCAGTACCATATTACAATATGCTTAATTACAAAGTGTTCAGGAGCCAAGTGCTTACCGGGGTATCCGGACGGTTGCAGTTAAAGCCAGCATCTTCGGTAGTGTACGGCCAATGTTTCCGCTTCCCGAAAAATAACTTCCACATCCCTTCGTGTGTGGTGCCGAAGAAGTGTTGGAGGGTTTGTGGTCCTTCTGGATTAAACTCCCACATGCGGCAAGACCTGCGCTGACACGGTAGGATTCGGCGAACTAACATCACTTGGATCACGTTGACAAGATCGATGTCTCTCTCGAGGAGGGTTCAGATGCAGCTCTATAAAGTCTGCACTTCATCAACTGATCCCCAGTCTAGCCCCTTGTTGACGCAATGTAAGTTGTAACGGTGGGCCAGGAAGGAATGTGGGCGCAAGTACCCACTTGGTGCTGCGGGGCTCAGTAATGTAAAACCACTCCCGCCGCCAGTGATTGGAAGTTTCGGCAAAAGAACCTTTTGGCCAAGGAGTGCCGGTGAGTTGGCTGATCGTAGCACCGCTGCACTCCACCTGTTCCCCATCGACTACCTTCGGCTTCACACTGAAGGTCTTGAGCCATAAGCCGAAGTGTGGGGGGATTCGGAGGAAGGCTTCACATGTAATGATAAACGCCGAGACGTGGAGGATAGAGTCCGGGGCCAGGTCATGAAAATCTAGTCCGTAATAAAACATTAGCCCCCGGACGAAGGGGTGAAGAGAAAACCCTAGCCCCTAGAGGAAGTGGGAGATGAATATGACCCTCTCGCCAGATCTGGGGGTCGGAATAACCTATCCTTCAGCAGGAAGCCTGTGGTGGACCTCCGCAGTCAAATATCTGGTCGTCCGAAGCTTTGCGATATCCTCCTCCGTAACGGAGGAAGCCACCCATCGGCCATGGGAGCTGGGTCCGGACATGATGGGAGGCTTGAAACGATGAAGTCGAACCTTGGGTGCTAGAACTCGAGGTCAGGAAGGCTGAGGAGAGGTTTGGCATAAAAGACGGCCCTTGATTCCTTTATAAAGGCAGCAAGTGTTGGACACCTCCTCCTAAGCCTAAGAACCTGCCTATTCGTAAGGAATCTTTCCCACAAGACGGTTGGGTTACCCACGCTCGTATTGATGAAAATACCGCAATTAGGGGACACAGTCTCTGCTTCGGAACATGGAATGGCGGGACGGAAAACGGTTCGAAATAATGACTGAGAAGCATGAAATCACATTACTAAAAGTTATCAGTAGATTGGATTCGTAGAATACTATACTCTCTACGGCTGTGTGTTACAGGCCCGGACACGATCAATTCGTTTGAAGACTATTTTGGATTTCGGAAGGAGGAACCCGCCTTGCAATGCCGAAGGTAGCACTACGCGCCGGATACCTTGTCATTGAAGCTAGGTTCAGGGGCTACTGAGGGAGTCCTAGACCAAGGGGTCCTCGGGCGTCCGCCCTGTTAGCCATGGGCCAGACTGATGGGCTGTGAAGATACGAAGACCAAAGAATGCACCCATGTCCGGATGGGACTCTCCTTGGCGTGGAAGGCAATCTTGGCGACCGGATATGTAGATTCCCTTCTTTGTAACCGACCTTGTGTAACCCTAGATCCTCCCGGTGTCTATATAAACCGGAGGACTTAGTCTGGATAAGAGACTCATTATCATAGCTTAACTATGATTTCAAACTTCCTGGTGAAAAGAGGTTATTTGATATTAGCTCATTAGATGAATGGAGAACCCAAGCTTATGAAAATGCAAAATTATTCAAAGAAAAAGTTAAAAGATGGCATGACAAAAGAATCCAAAAGCGTGAGTTTAGAGTCAGAGAATATCTTCTTTTGTACAACTCTCATTCCAGATTCTTTGCAGGAAAACTCCTCTAAAAATGGGAAGGCCCCTATGTTATAGAGGAGGTTTATCGGTCTGGAGCCATCAAAATAAATAATATCGAGGGTACTAACCCGAAGGTTGTCAATTGGAAATGAATAAAACATTATATCTCAGGTACGCCCATTAATGTTGAAAAGTAATTATATCAGGATCAACAGAGAATTCATAATCCTTATCAGCAACACAGATAGGTGAAGTAGCAAAAGCAGGGTCAGGTTTCATCCTAGCATTTAGAGATTGCTTATTCCATTTAGTTAATAACCTTTTGAGTTCATATCTATCTTTGCAAGCTAAAATAGCTAAAGAAGCTTCTTGATCAAATAAATAACCCTCAGGAATAGCAAGTGATTCTTCGTCATCACTTTCATCATCATAATTAGATTCAATATTTTCAATCTCTCTAGCCCTAGCAAGTCGTTCCTCGAGAAAATCACCAAGTGGCACAGTAGTATCAAGCATAGAAGTAGTTTCATCATAAATATTATGTATAGCAGAAGTAGCATCATCAATAACATGTGACATATCAGAACGAATAGCAGAAGCAGGTTTAGGTGTCGCAAGCTTACTCATAACAGAAGGTGAATCAAGTGCAGAGCTAGATGGCAGTTCCTTACCTCCCCTCGTAGTTGAGGGATAAATTGTTGTCTTAGCGTCTTTCAAGTTCTTCATAATGTCCAGCAGATATAAATCCCAAGTGACTCAAAGAATAGAGCTATGCTCCCCGGCAACGGTGCCATAAATTAGTCTAGATCACCCACAAGTATAGGGGATCGCAACAGCTTTCGAGGGTAGAGTATTCAACCCAAATTTATTGATTCAACACAAGGGGAGCCAAAGAATATTCTCAAGTATTAGCAGCTGAGTTGTCAATTCAACCACACCTGGAAACTTAGTATCTGCAACAAAGTGTTTAGTAGCAAAGTAATATGATAGTGATGGTAACGGTAACAAAAGAGTAACAAAAGCAAAGTAATGTTTTTGGTATTTTGTAGTGGTTGTAACAATAGCAACGGGAAACTAAAAACGTAAACCAATATATGGAAAGCTCGTAGGCATCGGATCAGTGATGGATAATTATGCCGGATGAGGTTCATCATGTAACAGTCATAACATAGGGTGACACAGAAGTAGCTCCAATTCATTGATATAATGTAGGCATGTATTCCGAATATAGTCATACATGCTTATGGAAAAGAACTTGCATGACATCTTTTGTCCTACCCTCCCGTGGCAGCGGGGTCCTAATGGAAACTAAGAGATATTAAGGCCTCCTTTTAATAGAGAACCAAAACAAAGCATTAGCACATAGTGAATACACGAACTCCTCAAACTACGGTCATCACCGGTAAGTATCCCGATTGTTGTCACTTCGGGGTTAACGGATCATAACACATAATAGGTGACTATAGACTTGCAAGATAGGATCAAGAACTCTCATATATTGATGAAAACATAATAGGTTCAGATCTGAAATCATGGCACTCGGGCCCTAGTGACAAGCATTAAGCATAGCAAAGTCATAGCAACATCAATCTCAGAACATAGTGGATACTAGGGATCAAACCCTAACAAAACTAACTCGATTACATGGTAAATCTCATCCAACCCATCACCGTCCAGCAAGCCTACGATGGAATTACTCACGCACGGTGGTGAGCATCATGAAATTGGTGATGGATGATGGTTGATGATGACGACAACGACGAATCCCCCTCTCCGGAGCCCCGAACGGAGTCCAGATCAGCCCTCCCGAGAGGTTTTAGGGCTTGGCGGCGGCTCCGTATCGTAAGACGCGATGAAATCTTCTCTCCTATTTTTTTCTCCCCAAAAGCAGATATATAGAGTTGGAGTTGGAGTCGGGAGGTCTCCAGGGGGCCCACGAAGTAGGGGGCTGGCCCTAGGGGGGCGCCCCCACCCTCATGGACAGGGTGTGAGCCCCCTGGTCTTTATCTTTGGCGAGGATTTTTTATTATTAGTTTCAGGTCATTCCGAGAACTTTTGTTTTCTGCACATAAAACAACATCATGGCAATTCTGCTGAAAACAACGTCAGTTTGGGTTAGTTCAATTCAAATCATACAAGTTAGAGTCCAAAACAAGGGCAAAAGTGTTTGGAAAAGTAGATATGACGGAGACGTATCAACCCCCTTCTTGCAAAGATAACGCCATGGAAACGCTTCGTGAATGCCCGTATGATGGCCGTGTCCCCGCCC
>NC_041382.1:422129355-422146808 GCF_002162155.2 Triticum dicoccoides
TCGAGAGCGCGACCGCCTACATCGAGAGTGCCGCTGCATCCACATTGAGCGCGGCCGATTCCGCCGAGAGGGCATCTGCGCCAGTCGATAGGGCAGCTGCAGCAGCCGAGACGGCTGCAGCTGCTGCTGCGACGACGACTGCAAACGCCGAGAGCACTCGAGCTGCCGTCTGTGCCACCGATGTCGCCCTAGCCTGGGACGAGGCCATCCACGCCAAGATCGAGGATGCACATGCCAAGATATTCCAGGCCACCTCGATATCTAGCATGCAACCCATGTCCGAAAAGGCGGCGGTGGCCATGGAGCACCTGCTTCCCCGTGAGGTCGCTGAGCGGGAGCTGGAGATGCAGGAGGCGGCGGAGATCGAGGAGCGCCGGGAGGAGGAGTTGCGCGTGGTTGAGGTCGAGGTAGAGAAGAGTCTATCCATCGAGGATTCAATGGTGGAGTACCAACACGAGCTCTACGCAGCCACTACTACGAGTACTACAACCTTGAGGGCGGCGCCGAGGACGAGGACAAGGACGCGGTCGACTTCAGCAATGGGGACACGGAGTCCACCAATGGCGGCATGTCGCTAGGACAAGTCATCGATGTCTCATCTCACACCGGCGATGCATAGGCCGGCGTGGCAGCGAATTTGTTAAAATTATGTGTACATAGGCTTTGTTTTTAATGGTAGTCTTTTGTTAGAGCAATGTTTAGGTCAACTGGCTCTGTTCAATTACTAAAATTGCTCGATTCAGTAAGTGTGGTATGTCTACTGTACGCTCTTTTGTGTGCCCAAATTAGCAAGCAATGTTAAATTATGCAATGACGTACCCGGGGAAATTTCCACCAAAATTTGAATTATCAAAGTCATCACATGCGCGTAAAGCAGAAGAATCGTTTGTGATGCACACATTCGTTCAAAGTGAATGGTCCGGCGGCACTACGTGCAAAGTTTCCCTCCACATTTCCAAAATTTTGGCCTACCGCCAAAATATCTACCCCCGACCCCTGCCCCCTTCCCCACCCCCTTTTCTCCCCGACCACAAGTCATATTTACCCTATTTCCTCCTTCCTTACTTCCTTCCTAAGCTATAGCCGCTTCCTCGCTTGCTTCCTCGCTCTCGCCATCTCGCATCCTACCGTTGGGGGCACCATGGTCTTATTCAAAGACCTCTCCAGCGGTTCCTCCTCCGGCAATGACTCCTTCACCACTCGGGTATGCCTCTCTTCTCTCTCTCTCTCTCTCTCTCTCGGGCTATGACTTGGAATGAAGGATTTTTACCCGGCGGTCGATTTGAGTCATTTCTTCTTCTTGTAGCTCCCTAGTACCATCAGTGGCAACAAATGGAGCAGTGTGGCTGGAGATCTATCTGCTCGTTGTCACCACCAATCTCCAAGCGTGAAGCTAGTTGCATTTGAATCTGTGGACAATGGGAGGAAGTTTTTGGCATGTGCAGAGAAGGTTAGACCCTCTTTCGTTGTTACAACTCATTTGTTAGATGTGATTCAGACACTGTCACGGTCCCAACCCATTAATACCACACCTTCAACCAAACGCATCCTAAGACAATGTCACAGTTTGTACCTAGTATCTAAAATTGTTGCCATCTCATCAGCGGTGCCATTAGAAAATTATTTGGCACCGCTTTAGTGGTTTGTGCACACAGCAGAGCAGCCAAGCAGTAAAATACTAAATCTTTATGGCACGAAAGAACTGGGCATCGGAGCAACTAGGTGCTCCGAAGTCCGGGTCCTTGATTTTTTTCCGCTACATCGGCTCGCCAGTGTAGGGCACCAGTGCGAGATGTAGCAATAGTTGTCTTTACACCAGTTTAGGCATACATAGTGGACGGCCTTAGTGCTATTAGTTCTATGTTACTAAATTTGTGCATGTACACACCTGTTAGTATCAATTTGCAGTCATCCAAACGATGTTGCTATGTTGTTGCAGTTATATTTACCTTCCTCATAAAATGTTCAATTTGTTATTTATTGTACATGAGTAAGAACTTGTAGCGTTGTTGTAGTTAATTATAGCTTCTGATGTTCCAGAAATTGGTTGTTGTCTTAGTAGAAAGTAATTCATTTGCACATTGATCTTTTTGAAAAGATATGTCATAATTAACATGTTTCTTCAGTTTATCAAAATAAGCATTGGTGATTTTCTATGTTGCTGTAAACCCATTTCCCCTACAATTGTTACTGATCTAGTTTTAAATATTATAGGATGAACGGAAGTGTTCATACTTGGAGTGGGTTGATCAAGAGTGGCCACAGTCTTTGAAGATGTGCCTAGAGAAGCTCTAGAGCATGTATGAGGAAGAGAACAGAGGTAGGCTTAGAGAAAGTGTTGTCAACACTGAAGAATATTTGAAGATGCGAGATAAAAAGAGGAAGGTGGAGAATGAGTTCAGATTTTTTAAATCATACTTTGCTAAGATCGTGTTGGCGAAGGAGGAGGCACTTTCTCAGTTAGCCAGTGCAAAATAGGTTCTTACTGAAATGAAAGCAGAGGTGGTTAAGACAATCCTAGATGATCTCGATTAGGGAAATGAATATATTGTTCTTATGAAGTTGAACTAGCTATATCTTGTGCTGTGCTGTTTTCATGTAGCTATCGTACTGTGATGTTATAATATATTTATGTTCCTGATATGAAATTGGCAAACAACTATTCGATATGAAATGTGAATTTTCATAATACTGGAATTATTAATTGTAAACTAATAAACCTGCTAACTGTGTCATGGAACTTTGCAAACGGTTCTAGCAGTAAAAGCGCTTGTGATGGATAGGCCAATGCCACACAATTTTATTCATCAAATTGTGTGTGATGTAGTTGATAAAAGCAAACGGTTAACCAAGGTAGAGCATGTGTGATAGTTACACCTTTCACACACGAACCTACACATAAAAACGTGTGGGATGTACATACAAACGGAAATGTTTTCCCTGGATTGACTGTGTGGGATGTACATAAGAACGGAAACGTATTCCTTGGATTGACTGTGTGTGATATACATACGAACGGAAATGTTTTTCTGGGATTCACCATGTGGGATGTACATACGAACGGAAATGATTGGGTTTCGATGCCTTGCCCGATCACACATGAGATTATTTTGCCCCAGCCTGTGTCCCATGAGGGCCTATCCCCGACGATTTCTAGGTCATTGATACGTCCATTTTGCATCATGTTTTCTTACTGTTATTTATGATGTTTTTATCCATAATAATGCTTTTTGGAGTAATTATAATGCCTTTTCTCTCATAATATGCAAGGTACACACAAAGAGGGAGAATTCCGGCAGCTGGAAATCCGGACCTGGAAAAGCTACGTCAGGCCACCTATTCTGCACAACTTCAAACAAGCTGAAACTTCATGGAGATTTTTTATCAAATAAATGAAGAATATTGGAGCCAATAACTACCAGAGGGGCCCACCAGGTGGGCACAACCCACCTGGGCGCGCCAGGGAGCCCAGGCGCGCCTTGGTGGGTTGTGCTCACCCGGGGAAGACTTTCGGGATGGAGCGCCACCGTCTCGAGGCGGAACTTGGGCAGGAGCACTTTTGCCCTCTGGCGGAGTGATTCCGCCGGGGGAACTTCCCTCCCGGAGGGGGAAATCATCATCACCAACAACTCTCCCATCTTCGGGAGGGCAATCTCCATCAACATCTTCAACAGCGCCATCTCCTCTCAAACCCTAGTTCATCTCTTGTGTTCAATCTTGTTACTGGAACTATAGATTGGTGCTTGTGGGTGACTAGTAGTGTTGATTACATCTTGTAGTTGATTACTATATGGTTTATTTGGTGGAAGATTATATGTTCAGATCCAATATGCTATTTAATAACCCTCTGATCTTGAGCATCATTATCATTTGTGAGTAGTTACTTTTGTTCTTGAGGTCACGGGAGAAATCATGTTGCAAGTAGTCATGTGAACTTGATATGTGTTTGATATTTTGATAGTATGTATGTTGTGATTCCCTTAGTGGTGTCATGTGAATGTCGACAACATGACACTTCACCATATTTGGGCCTAAGGGAATGCATTGTGGAGTATCAATTAGATGATGGGTTGCGTGAGTGACAAAAGCTGAAACCCCAGTTTATGCGCTATACCGTAAGGGACCGATTGGATCCAAAAGTTTAATGCTATGGTTAGAATTTATTCTTAATACTTTTCTCATAGTTGCAGATGCTTGCGGGAGGGTTAATCATAAGTAAGAGGTTTGTTCTAGTAGTAACAACACCTAAGCACCGGTCCACCCACATACCAAATTATCAAAGTAGCGAACACAAATCGAACCAACATGGTGACATTGACTAGATGAAATTCCCGTGTACCCTCAAGACCGCTTTGCTTATCATAAGAAACCGTTTTGGCCTGTCCTTTGCCTCAAAAGGATTGGGCTACCTTGCCACACTTTTTTTACTACTATCGTTACTTGCTTGTTACAAATTACCTTGCTATCAAACTACTCTACTACTTACAATTTCAGCACTTGCAGACATTACCTTGCTGAAAACCACTTGTCATTTCCTTCTGCTCCTCATTCGGTTCGACACTCTTACTTATCAAAAAGAGCTACAATTGATCCCCTATACTTGTGGGTCATCAAGGCTATTTCTGGTACCGTTACCAGGGACTGAAGCGCCTTTGGTAAGTGGAATTTGGTAAGGAAACATTTATATAGTGTGCTGAAATTTATTGTCACTTGTTACTATGGAAACAATCCTTTGATGGGTTTTTTGGGGTATCTTCACCTCGACCGGAACCACAATTAGCTACCCCTCAACCTACTGCACCTGCTGAAAATATTGAATATAAATTCCTTCGGGTATGATAGAACAACTGCTAGCTAATCCTTATGCAGGAGATGGAACCAAACATCCTGATATGCACTTGATATATGTAGAACAAATCTGTGGATTTTTCAAGCTTGCAGGTTTACCCGGAGATGAAGTTATGAAAAAGGTTTTCCCTTTATCTTTGAAGGGAAAATCATTGGCATGGTATAGGCTATGCGATGATATTGGATCTTGGAATTGGAATCTTTTGAAATTGGAGTTCCATAAAAAAAGTTATCCTACGCATCTAGTTCATCGTGATCGGAATTATATATATAATTTTTGGCCTCGTGAAGGAGAAATTATCTCTCTAGCTTGGGGTAGGCTTAAGTCAATCTTACATTCATGCCCCAATCATGATCTCTCAAGAGAAATTATTATCCAGAACTTTTATGCTTGGCTTTCTCGTAATGATCAAACCATGCTCGATACCTCTTGTGCTGGTTCTTTTATGAAGAAGACTATTGGATTACGGTGGGATCTTTTGGAAAGAATTAAATGCAACTCTGAAGATTGGGAACTCAATGAAGGTAAAGAGTTAGGTATTAAACTTAAGTATGATTGTGTTAAATCTTTTATGGATACATATGCTTTTCAAAAGTTTAGCACTAAATATGGAGTTGACTCTGAGATAGTAGCCTCCTTTTGTGAATCATTTTCTACTCATGTTGATCTCCCTAAAGAGAAGTGGTTTAAATATCACCCACCTATTAAAGAAGAAATTAAAGAACCTGTGCAAGTTAAAGAAGAAACTATACTTTACAATGTTGATCCCGTTGTTCCTTCTGCTTATATTGAGAAACCACCTTTCCCTGTTAGATAAAGGAACATGTTAAAGTTTCAACTGTGGTCAACAAAAGCTATATTAGAACACCTAAACCCGATGAACAAATTAAAGTAGAACCTAGTATTTCTATGGTTAAAGATATCTTGGAAGAAGATATGGATGGGCATGTTATTTACTTCTCTGAAGAAGCTGCTAGAATTACCAAACCCGATAAAAAGGATAAACATAGACCTATTGTTGGCATGCCCGTTGTCTCAGTTAAAATAGGATATCACTGTTATCATGGTTTATGTGGCATAGGTGCTAGTGTGAGTGCTATTCCTTACACCTGATATGAAGAAATTATGAATGACATAGCACCCACAAATATAGAAGATATAGATGTTATTATTAAACTTGCTAATAGAGACACTATATCACCAATTGGGATTGTTAGAGATGTTAAAGTCTTGTGTGGGAAAATAAGATACCCTACTGATTTTATTGTTCTTGGTTCCCCACAAGATGAATTTTGTCCCATTATCATTGGTAGACCTTTCTTGAACACCGTTAATGCTAAAATAGATTGTAAGAAACAAATTGTCGGTGTTAGTTTTGGTGATGAGTCTCATGAGTTCAATTTTTGCAGGTTTAGTAGAAAGCTTCATGAAAAAGAATTGCCAAGTAAAGATGAATTAATTGGTCTTACTTCTATTGATGTACCACCTACTGATCCTTTAGAACAATATTTGCTAGACCATGAAAATGATTTACATATGCATGAAAGAAATGAAATAGATGAGATTTTCTTTGAACAACGTCCTCTACTTAAACACAATTTGCCTATTGAAACTCTAGGAGGTCCTCCTCCACCTAAAGGTGATCATGTGTTTGAATTAAAACAATTGCTAGACACTTTGAAATATGCTTATCTGGATGAAAAGAAGATATATCCTGTTATTATCGGTGCTAACCTTTCAGAACATGAAGAAGAAAGATTATTGAAAGTTCCAAGGAAGCACCGAGCTGCTATTGGATATACTCTTGATGATTTACAGGGCATTAGTCCCACTCTATGTCAGCACAAAATTTATATGGAACCTGATGCTAAACCCGTTGTTGATCATCAACGTCGGTTAAATCCAAAGATGAAAGAAGTGGTAAGAACATAAATCTTAAAACTTCTGGAAGAAGGTATAATCTATCCTATAGCTGATAGTAGATGGGTAAGTCATGTTCATTGTGTCCCTAAGAAAGAAGGTATAACTGTTGTTCCTAGTGATAAGAATGAACTTATTCCACAAAGAATTGTTACAGGCTATAGAATGGTAATTAATTTTAGAAAATTAAACAAAGCAACTAGAAAAGATCATTACCCTCTGCCTTCTATTGATCAAATGCTTGAAAGATTATCTAAGCACACACACTTTTGCTTCCTTGATGGATATTCTAGTTTTTCACAAATACCTGTTTCTCAACCTGATCAAGAAAAGACCACTTTGACTTGTCCCTTTGGAACCTATGCTTATAGACGTATGCCTTTCGGTTTATGTAATGCACCTGCTACTTTTCAAAGATGTGTGACTGCTATATTCTCTGACTTTTGTGAAAATATTGTTGAGGTTTTCATGGATGATTTCTTTGTTTATGGGAAGTCTTTTGATGATTGTTTAAGCAATCTTGATCGAGTTTTGCAGAGATGTGAACAAATAAATCTTGTCTTGAATTGGGAGAAGTGCCACTTTATGGTTAATGAAGGCATTGTCTTGGGTCATAAAATTCCTGAAAGAGGTATTGAAGTGGACAAAGCAAAGGTTGATGCAATTGAGAAAATGCCATGTCCTAAAGATATAAAAGGTATTCGTAATTTCTTAGGTCATGCTGGTTTCTATAGGAGATTTATCAAAGACTTGTCTAAAATTTCTAGGCCTCTTATGAATCTTTTGCAAAAGGATATTCCTTTTGTTTTTCATGATGATTGTTTAGAAGCCTTTGAAACCCTCAAGAAAGCCTTAATTTCTGCACCTATTGTTCAACCACCTGATTGGAACTTGCCTTTTGAAATTATGTGTGATGCTAGTGATTATGATGTTGGTGCTGTTCTAGGACAAAGAGTTGATAAGAAACTGAATGTTATTCATTATGCTAGCAAAACTCTAGAGAGTGCTGAACAAAACTATGCTACTACTAAAAAAAATTCTTAGCAGTGGTGTTTGCTTATGTTAAGTTTAGACATTATATTGTTGATTCCAAAGTAATTGTTCACACTGATCATGCTGCTATTAAATATCTTATGGAAAAGAAAGATGCTAAACCAAGACTTATTCGATGGGTTCTCTTGTTACAAGAATTTTGTTTACATATCATTGATAGAAAGGAGCTGAGAACCCCGTAGCTGATAATTTATCTAGGCTTGAAAATAAGCTTGATGACCCACTACCTATTCATGATAGTTTTCCTGATGAGAAGTTAGCAGCAATAAATGTTGCTCATAGTACTCCTTGGTATGCTGACTATGCTAATTACATTGTTGCTAAATATTTACCACCTATCTTTACATATCAACAAAAGAAAAGAAAAAATCTTCTATGATTTAAGACATTACTTTTGGGATGACCCACATCTTTATAAAGAAGGAGTAGATGGTATTATTAGACGTTGTGTACCTGAGCATAAATAGGGACAAATCCTATGGAAATTTCACTCCGAAGCTTCTGGAGGGCATCAAGCTGGAGATAGAACTGCTCACAAGGTATTTTAATCTGGATTTTGTTGGCCTACTCTCTTCAACTCTCTTCAAGCATGCCCGTAAGTTTGTCTTATCTTGTGATGAATGTCAAAGAATAGGTAATATTGGTAAGCGTCAAGAAATTCCTATGAATTATTCACTTGCTGTTGAACCATTTGATGTTTGGGGATTTGATTACATGGACCTTATCCTTCATGTAATGGGTATACACATATTTTGGTTGCTGTTGATTATGTTACTAAATGGGTAGAAGCTATTCCAACCAGTAGTGATGATCACAACACCTCTATTAAAATGCTTAAGGAAGTTGTTTTCCCAAGGTTTGGAGTCCTTAGATATTTAATGACTGATGGTGGTTCACACTTTATTCATGGTGCTTTCTGTAAAATGCTTGCCAAGTATGATGTTAACCATACAATTGCATCACCTTATCATCCCCAGTCTAGTGGTCAAGTTGAGCTTAGCCATAGAGAAATAAAATTAATTTTGCAAAAGACTATCAATAGGTCCAGTAAGAATTGGTCTAAGAAATTAGATGATGCACTTTGGGCTTATAGAACAACATATAAAAATCCTATGGGTATGTCTCCTTATAAAATGGTTTATGGAAAAGCTTGTCATTTGCCTCTTGAGTTAGAACATAAAGCATATTGGGCTATCAAAGAGCTTAACTATGATTTCAAACTTGCTGGTGAAAAGAGGTTATTTGATATTAGCTCATTAGATGAATGGAGAACCCAAGCTTATGAAAACGCAAAATTATTCAAAGAAAAAGTTAAAAGATGGCATGACAAAAGAATCCAAAAGCATGAGTTTAGAGTCGGAGAATATCTTCTTTTGTACAACTCTCATTCCAGATTCTTTGCAGGAAAACTCCTCTCAAAATGGGAAGGTCCCTATGTTATAGAGGAGGTTTATCGGTCTGGAGCCATCAAAATAAATAATATCGAGGGTACTAACCCGAAGGTTGTCAATTGGAAATCAATAAAACATTATATCTCAGGTACGCCCATTAATGTTGAAAGTAATATTATCCAAACTATGTAACCGGAAGAACACATAAAAGAGTCCTTCCGGAACGCTCCAGAATCATGAAAATAAGGAGGTACGTGATACGTTAAGTAAACGGACTCCGAAAAATCCGCAAAAATATTTTTTGTCAGTTTTGGAATATTTAGAAAAATAGGAAAATAAGAAACTGCCGGGAAGCGTACCCTGGTGGGCACAAGACACCAGGGTGCGCCAGGCTTGCCTGGCGCACCCAGGTGGGTTGTGCCCACCTGGGACACCTTTTGGACCCCATTTTTCTTCCGTTTGCTTGCCCCCCAAGGTAAAAAATCTATATATACTCCCCGAACCTGTTGATCATCGTATCACGGAGAAATCCTTTGTTCTCTTTCCTTGCTATTTTCTTCCAGATCCCATCTACCATGGCCACCACAAGCTCCTCCAAGGACAAGTTCTTCAAGAACGTCATCAATGCATATCTGCGGGAGGTGGTACAACACCCTCAAGTCATCCAGTTGCATGAGGGGGTGCTTCACCTTTGCGATGTGACATGTCGCAAAGGGACGGGAACCATGGAGGCCAGACTTGAAGCTATGGAACAATATGTCTTCCGGTGCAAGGGGGTGGTGGAGCGTGGACTCAACGCTAATCACCTCATGATCATGGACCTCTCCCGTGATCTCAAGGTGGATAGCAAGCCCATGAAGGACATCATATTTACCCGCAATGAGCAAATCAACTTCCTTCAAGCCAGATCTATGATCTCCAAAACCAAGTTTTTGAATATGAGGCGAGGTTTAAAGGTATGAGTTTGGCTACTGGTTACAGCACCCGTGAGACTCACTCCTCTTCTTATGATGGTGGACCACTGCCAAGGAAATCCGAGGACAAGATCTCTTCACCACCACCTTCTTGTTCATCACCAAAGGATAATTGAGTATTGGGTATGGGCACTCCCCTTGGCTTCCGCCAAAGCTTGGGGGAGGTGCCTCGATGTTGGGGATATAACTACTGGGTATGAACCGTCCAGGAGGGGCCGGGTCATACCACTAGCGACTTATTAGTAAAGATGGCAGGTCATAGCAAGCCTATTGACGGCCCAAGATCCAGAGGTCAGGCCCAAGAGGATGAACCGCCACATGTATAACTTGTATTGTAAGGCAAGCGTAGTTAGTCACTGAACCGGACACATTGTGTATGAGCCGGCCGGGACTCTGTAAGCCACCGGGCATCAACCTGTGTATATAAAGGGGTGACCTGGTGCTAAGTTAACTCAAGAAACAAACAACCGAGAACTAGGTCAAGTGTATTCACTCCCTGGTAATCGAAACCCTAGCAATACAACACAAAGCAGGAGTAGGCTTTTACCTCGTTGAGAGCGGCCGAACCTGGGTAAACTCTCTGTATCATTTGTCCCGTTTAACCCCTTCAAGCTAACCTAGTTGCGATGGCTCCACGACTAAATCCTTCCGCTAGGACATCTGTCGTGTTAAGTCCATGACAGTTGGCGCCCACCATGGGGCCACTGCACGGTGGTCTTGAGTTCTTGAAGGGCAGCTTCGTAGGGATCAAGGGATATGCTGTGAGCCAGATGACCAAGAGTCGCCGCGGCAAGATCTACATCAACGACGCTGGCTGGGACACCGTGGTCGTCTCAACTGAGTATGGTACCGGGTCCCCTTTGGCGGAATTCACGTCTTCTTCAGCAAGATTGGCAAATCGGGGCCTGAGCCGGACATCTACACCGACATCATCGAGACGGCTCAGCGTGCACGACCCACCAAGGTTCAAGCCGTTGTAAAGCGTGCCTCGGTTGGTTTCATCCATGGGGCGGACTTTGAGGAAGGATCTGCGTCTGATGGTGAACCGGCCATCTACTCGGATGGTGAATCGTCAACTGGTGAGACCAATTCAGTGCATCAACTACAGGACGGCCGGCTTGGGGGTTGTTCTGATGGTGACAGTATTCCAGACCCCTATGAGCCAACAAACAGGGTTGCGATCTTCATGGCCGGTACACAGCCGACGCTTGGCTCAACGACCACCACGGCCATGACCTCTAGCTCAACGGCTGCGGTGACGACTGGTGCTAGCGGCTCTGCACGCCCGCCAGCTCAGGTTCTGACAGAATTGTTGGAGGCTTTGGCGACTTTGATGGGGTGGAGGTAACCCCGGACACTCAAGAACAGCATAAAGTGGATGTTGCGAAGTTACAAGATGAGATCGCTCAAGCCAAGGAAGAGCTGGCGGCTGAGAGCCACAGAGCGAGCTGCTTTGGACGCTCAGGCACAACGGATTCAGGCAGAGTCATTCTGGCTTACCTTGGATCAAAACGCTTAAAATGCCATCATGAGTAGGAGATACCAGAGTCCCTTACCTCTGGACTACGATGCGAGAAACCTTTTTAACACGCCGGGGGCAGGGACCAGTGACCCGCCCATGGTGAACCGGGCGGTTGAGGCGCCTGTGACTGGAGCACCAGTTCAGCCGCGTACCGTGGATCCGCCTTGTTTGGATGTGGCTCCGCCTCAGCATGTTCCGACACTGCCGGGTCATTATTCCAAACCTTTGGATAACATGATTGTTGCGGTGTCACGATTGGCGGCTCTTCCATTTGAAGGCAAGTCTCCTGCTGTGATAGAGACGCGGAGGGCCAGAGAACTTCAGACGGCTGTGGCTCAATAGGCAGCTTATTCGTATAGCCGTGAGCGGATTCACTCAACCCCTCGGCCAAGCCGGAATTATAGCAGGCACATTGACTCGCTGGCAGTTTCAAGCAGTGAACAACACCATAACCAACCTCGTAGGCATGACTTGGCGCGCGGTGGTGTCGATGCTCAGACTTTTGTGGATCAGGGCAGGGCATGTCGGGAGGCGGAGCTGGTGGCTCAGATAGCGGCTCAACAACAATCGCTGGTTTATCCATCAGCATCTGTGGAGGTAGGAGCGACATCTAGAACATTGGGTGTGCCATGTCTAGTGCCGGATCTGCGCAATGAGCGTTTGCCTAAGGATTTCAAGGGCCCTCGTAAGGTGCCTAACTATATGGCGGATCAGCCTCCTGAGGCATGGATTGAGAGCTATAAGATGGCCATGGAGATGCAGGACGTTAGTGATGCTGCATGTGCTAAGTATTTCACCATGATGTTGGATGGGCCAGCTCGTACTTGGTTGAAAGGGCTGGCCGCTAATTCCATTAGATCATGGGCGGACTTGAAAGCCCGTTTCATCCAAAAGTTTAAAGACGCGTGCAAGCAGCCTCTGTCGATCCTGGATTTGGATTCTTGTGTTCAAGGTGAGGGCGAGTCAACAACCAATTGGGTGCGCCGGATCTCAGCTGTTATACACTCATTGGACAGTATCAACGATGGTTCAGCAGTCCTGATGTTGGAGACGAATTGCCGTTTCCTTCCCCTTAAGAAGAAATTGGGGCGGCTTAAACATCACTGCAATGATATGGGAGAGCTCATGGCGGCTCTCGTAAAATATGCTGACTCTGATAGTACTAAAGACCCTGAGTCTGATGAGGAGAAGGCTAGTAAGGGGAAGAAGAGTGGCAATGCAAAGGGGCAGCAACATAATATGGCGGGACAAAGTGGCAACGGTAAGCGCAAAGGGATGGCAATTTAGATTTTGTGGCTAATACAAATACGCAGAATAATAATCAGCATCACAAGGGAAATCCACCCCGGCTTGGAGGGCCAAAATTTGACGTTGATGCAATGATGAATCGGCCTTGCTCAAAGCATGGTACGCATGAGAAGCCGGCCAATCACCTGTGCAAGGATTGCTTCATCATGAGGGAGTATAGGAATTCTAATTTTTTTCCAGAACAATCATGGCCCTAATGGAGGTTCAGGATCCGGTTCTCACGGGCCCGGCTTTGGTGGCGGCGGCTCAAACTCTGGTTTCCAGGGCCAAGGCAATCAAGGTGGTTTTAATCAGCAGTCTGGTCAAGGGAATCAACATCAAAAAACTGGTTATCAGAGTAATCTGAAGCAGTTAAATAGTGGACAATATCATGTGTTCACCATGAGTTTATGTAAACAAGATACGAAGATTCATAAAAGGGCGGTGAACGCAGTTGAGCCGGCGATTCCCACTTGCGATGGTCCGAACATCCTATTCTTTGGAGCCATGAGGATCACCCGACCCGGGTTGACAATCCGGGTCACTTGGCTTTAGTGGTTGCACCTCGGGTTGGAGGTTACAAGTTCACTAAGGTGCTCATGGATGGAGGTAACAACTTACTACGAAACTTTTCGTCGTATGAGTTTGACTAACAAGGATCTTAAGCTGTCTAACACTATTTTTCACGGTGTGGTGCCCCGTAAGTCGACATATCCAGTGGGCAAGATAGCTTTGGAACTGGCTTTCGGTGAGCATCACAATTCCAGAGTTGAGACATTGACCTTTGAGGTGGTTAAGATCAAGAGCCCTTATCATGCCTTGTTTTGGTGGCCGGCTTATGCTAAGTTCATGGCGAGGCCTTGTTATGTTTATCTGCAACTTAAGATGCCAAGTTATAAGGGTACCATCATAGTGCATGGGACCCGGAAGATAGCTTTCGTGACACCCGGATAATTAAGCTACAGTAATCCCATGTTAATGGTGACACATCATCACATTATTGTTTCTAATCCTCACTTGATCCAAAAAACTGTTCAAGTTCAAACTCAAATTCAAAGTCAAAAATTCAAATTTGCCAAACATGAAATCTAAAATGTTCATCATGTGGTAAATAATCCCTAACTAATTTTGGTGGTGGAGGCAATCTTTTATTAAATAATTAAATGCCCTAAAACAGTTAAAATAGGGGGCCAAAATAATATTTTAATCACTTTTGAAATTATAAAAATCCCAAAGCTTTTCAAATGCCTCCCAAATTTTTCCTGGCAGTGCTACATATTGCAATGCCATTTATGGGACTAGTTTTTTTTTGTACAAAGGCCTTTTTAGTGGCTAAAGAAAATACAAAACATAAAAGTGAAACAATAAAAACAAAGGAGAAAGAAAAGAAGAGAAGGAGAGAGGGAACCCAGCAGCCCGACTTGTTGGCCCAAGGCCCACCAAACTCCCTTTTAACCCTAGCCTGCCCCGATCCCCACTCTCTCCCTCTAACACTACCAGGGGAGAGCCCCACACGCGACCCCCACCTCTCTCGCCCGCTGCCACGCCCCCCCGATCTGAACTGGGGCTCAGCCCCGACACCTCCCATCGCCCTCGCCGTGCCGCCGCCGCCCGAGGGCCTCGTCACCATCGCCACCCTCGACCGCCCTGGCGCCACTTACCTCGTCGTCGTGTCCAACCGGTCGCCGCCGCCCCAACCACGTCGCATACCCCGTTCTCTCCCTGACCTGGGCGCCATCCGCCCCCGCTGCGCCCCGACCCCAAACGTCCCCAACACCGGCGCCCTCGACATCGCCTGGCCCGCGCGCACAGACACCTACACCCACGAAGCAGCCATGGCACATTGTGCTACTTTGGCTCGACATGCTCCTCGCACCCGCTCCTAACGCCCCCCCCCTTCTGCCGCCTAGCGTCGCTCCCGCCCATAGTTGTCGCCCCACCTGCTGCACTCTCGCGCATCGACGAAGGCCGCCGCACGCCGCCCTACGATGCCGCTACTGCCACTCCCCCCGGCTACTCTGTCGGGCGACTCCCCCATCGCTGGCGACGTGGCCCCGGGGCCGCCATCTGCCGAGGCCATGGCCTTGACGGCCCTACTGGGCGAGCACCCGAGCCCCGCTGCCCGTTTTGCCCATCGCCCGCTATGGCTGGGCCACTGGCCCATGGGCCCTGCGCCCTAAAAAGAACAAACAAATAAATAAATATTAATTAATTAGTAATTTAATTTAATTAATTAATTTGCTTAGTCAACTACTAATTTACTGTTTAATTAGCTAATCGCTCTATGACAGAGGGGCCACATCCCTAATTAGTTCAAGTTAAACCCTCTGTTAAAAAAGTGAGTCACTAACAACTGGACCCCACTAGTCAGATTAACCAGTCAACAGTCAAATGTTGACTACTGACTGGGCTGCTGACTCAGCCCCCTGGCCCCACTAGTCAGTCTGTGCTGACTGGGCAGTTGACCCAGTCAACTAGGCCCTCTTGTCAGCCACACATGCACATCTATGGGTATACTTCTGTGTACCCATATCATTTATATTTAATATATTTTCGAATTAACTTAAATAATGATAATATTATAAAATCATTTAAAACTTTGAAAATTAATAGAAAATAATCTGTAACTTGGATTAAAATACTTTGTACATGAAAGTTGCTCAGAACGACGAGACGAATCTGAATACGCGGTCTGTTCGTCTGCCACATGCCCCTAGCATAGCGAACATGCAACGTTCCCCTCCGTTTGATTTGTCTGATAATGCCAAACTTTGGGAAAGCATTCCTGGATGTTATCCCCTTCGCCGGTAACGTGTACCACTGCGTTAGAACACGTCTAGCTCTGCATGTTGTCCTGTTATGCACTTGCTTTCTATGTATTTACTGTTTCTCCCCCTCTTCTCTTTAGTAGACCCCCGTGACGGCTGCCAATGCCGCTGTGATCGACTATGTCACCGACGACCCCTCCTTCTCGTCTGAGCAACCAGGCAAGCCCCCCCCTTTGATCATCCCGATATCGCCCATTCCATTCTCTCATGCTTGCATTATATTTTGCTACTGTAATTGATTGCTCCTATTCTGATGCATAGCCTACTTTTGTAACCTGCTTATTGTTACCTACCTGGTTATCCTAAATTTCTTAGTATAGGTTCGTTAGTGATCCATCAGTGACCCCCACCTTGTCCTTGTTGCCCCTGATTCATCATCGACAACTCAATCAATGTGATCGACGACCAGACCCGACACTTCACATCACATCACACCCCTTTTGTTGCTTGACTCTGCAGAGCTACTATCAACTGCTGAGGGTGATACCTCGCAACACACTCCTGATGATAACCCTGTAGTTAGCTATTCGGTCGTGGTCATCGAGGGTGATTCCTCCTTCACCATTCCCGATACGGCTCTGTCGTGCAACACTTCAAGTGTAAACCTCGAGGGTGGTTCCTCATATGTTCACCTTGATGATTACATGGAGTGGAATTCACCGAGGGTGATTCCTCGGGTTTTCCCCTTGATGTTTGGACACACGGTTACCTTGACTTTACTTGAGACCATTGTGGAAGTTGGGTCGGCCCTGAGGGGTACCCGCGAGTTGATGTGAAAGTCGGGCGGGCCCGTTGAGCACCCACGAGTTTTCTATGACGCACGGCCGGGCATTATGGGCCCTTGCCGTAAGTGTAACATCCCAAATTTTCAATTTGGAATGTTATACATAGATCATTCATGCATATCTTATTTTATTGCATTTCGTTTCGCGATCCTCGAAATCCTAAGCAACTCAAGGACCCTCGGAGAGAGTTGGAGATTTCCCTGTTTTCATATTTGGGTTTTATCAAATATTGAAACGAGGATTTTTGGTTTTAATTATTTTTCTGTCCGAAAATATTTCATATTAAAATATATGAGAGGAGATAATATGACTCCTCCAAAATAAATGAAATATTGGAGGAAAAATATTAAAATCAAATAATTGATTTTATTCGGAGTTTATTGCTATTTTATTTGAATTAGAAAAATTGCACGTTTTTCAAAGTTGCATTTTAGGGCCAAGAAAATGTTCATTTCGTTCTAAATATTTTCTTTAGACGGTGAAAGTTTGTTTTGGCATTTTTTAGATTTTTATTTTATTTTATAGGATTTTTTTAGTTTCAACGAAATTATTAAAAAAATCCTCCGCTAACTGGGCCGAAGCCCAAGTCAGCCGGCCCACCTCCCGCGCCGTCTCCTTCCAGGAGAACGGGAGCGCGCCGCCGCCCGCGAGGCCGAGTCCGGCCGGGACTCTCCTTTCCTGCGCCGCTTGCCCCCTCGCCCAAGCAAGCACCCCCTCCTATAAGTACCCCGCCGCTGCCCTAATTCCCGCCACCACCGCCGCACCCCGCCGCAACCGGAGCCGCCCTGCGCCGCCCCGCCTTTGCCGCGCCATCGCCGCCCGTTGCCGCGTCGCCGCCGCCGAG
>NC_041382.1:422146847-422172934 GCF_002162155.2 Triticum dicoccoides
GCCGCCGCCGAGCGCCGCTACCACGCCGCCCTTGCCACCCGCGCCACCCACCGCCGCAGCCCCGCCTTGCAGGAGTCGCCGCCCCGCCTCGCCGGAGGTAAAGCCGCCGTTCGGTTTTTTTAAAGAACCGATCCGGTTTTTTTTATAGGAAACCCTAGGTTTTTTTTGAATAGATCGGTTCGCCGATTTTTCTCGGTTTAGTTATTTAGCGGACGTTCATCCGTATGTTTGTTTTAACGAACAGTGTTCACTCGTTAGCCGCAGAAAGCGAACGTTCGTTCGTTAGCCTGTTCGTCAGTTTTTATTTTTCTCGGATTTTCCACGATTATTTTCGATCGCGATTTCTGATCCGGTTTTTGTTTTAGTTTATCTTTTCGCTCGTTTGTTAGAATCAGGCGATTCAAGCGCCTAGGTCTTCGTCTCGAAACCCTCTTTCTGTTTAATCAACTTGAACAAGGTTTTGATACTATAAAATTTGACTTTAGTCCAGAATAGTAAACATACCTTGTTTCTTTCGCAGTTTGAATTTGGTTGCCCCGTTTGATTTGATTCTTTTTGCAAACCAGAGTTCTTAAGTTGAACTTTCTGGTTAGATCTTCTTATTTGAGTTTTATCCATGCTTCTTTGCTTGATTGCTTATGTATGCTATTTCTTGTTTGTGATAGAACACCGGGAGTGTGAAGCCTGCTACTTCGAATCTTTAGGTTTTGCGGATCATCAGCAAGGCAAGTAACACTTTGATCATACCCCTTTATCACCCAGTTTTTATGCATTAGCTCCAATCCTCAAACATTGCATGATTAGGATGTGATTAACATGTGGGTTGGAAAGTAGTTAATGAGGTAGAACCTATTGCCCTGTTATTATCAAACCCTTGGGAGTTACTTCTACGTATTGCTAATATTGCTATGCTATGCTCGTAGACGTGGTTTGGGTGAGTGAAATCCATGACAGATGTGAGATTGTTAATTAATGGTTCAACTTAAGGTGGCAACTTGAATACACATCTGGGTGGATTGTTTGTCGGGCACCTGGAGAATCTAGTGTTGTCCTAGGATATCTCGGAGTACCTGTGTGATAATCCTAAGGTCTGCCACCCAGGCTCAAAGGGAACCGAGATATTTCATGCTAGAAACTTATGTGTGCAGCCACATGCTATTATGGGCTCTAGCATAGCTGAGTAAGTTACATGAGCTCTCGAAGAGGTGGATCAGTAGGTAGAGGGATGTAGGTTGGTATGGTCTGCCCGGAGTAAAGAGTAAATGTTTCTGAAAGACTGTGTCTCGGTCATCCGTTTCTCAAACACCCTGTAGTGCGAGAAATCCAATGGAGGAGATTGGGTCTTGTGGGGAAAAGTGCACAAAGCTCTGCAGAGTGTACAATCTAATCATGGTTAGCCGTGTCCCCGGTTATGGACAATTCTTGAGTATCTAGTCCTTGGATTATCATATGTATCTCATCACTCTAAATTAATATTGTTGGGTTGATAATTACTTTTAATTGGGATTGAGTTGGAGGAACCTTCTCAATGATGTTTCAACTACCATGATAGTTAAATAAAATCTATTCCTTTGTTATAGGAAAAAATTGGCTTTTTGCAAAAACTATAACCATAGAGCTTTCCACCAGCCAAATATGCATGTAGTGATAGCATTATTCTGTTCTTGCTCTACTGTGTTATATTGCCAGCATATTCCATGTGCTAACCCGTTTTCGGGCTGCAACGTATTATGTTGCCGACTTTTCAGACGAGGAGTAAGGTTCGTTAGGTCGTTGCCGTGCAGCTCAGCTACGCCGTTGGAGTTGATGGACTCACTTATCTTCCAAGCCATCCGCTGTTATCGTATTAGATGGCCTTAAGCCATATTTATTGTAATAAGTTCTCTTTTGTGACATTCGATGTAATAAGTGTGTGATTGATACTCTGTTATAAATCCTTCAAGTATTGTGTGTGTCAGCATTACCGATCCAGGGATGACACTGAAGCACAGAGACTTGACCGTTTGAGGTTGGGTCGCTACAGTAAGTCCATGAGACGGGGCGACGGGGTCACATTATCATGAGTCTCTCCTCGTCTCCACGAGCCCCTAATGCACTAACATGTTTGGGTATTTGTTCTGAGTTGGCCTCTATCCTTTACGCACTAACCACTACGCGAGAATAGATATGGGCCTCGACGTCACAGTATCAGCAGAAGCTTTGTCAGACGTCTAGTTCAACATTGTGGCACGGTCGAATCATGCTGGCCATCCGAAGCGGCGCTGGTATTCACCCTGCACACAATGACCCAGAGTGCAACGGGCGATGGGCCCAAGACCCTGGAGTGCTTAGGATGTAGACCGGCGGGGACCTCTCTACTGAGCCTAGGTTGTGCTGTTACGTGTTGACCTTCCAAGGCCGGGCATTGACCCGGAAAAGTGTGTCCGGCCAGAGTGATCGAGCGTGTTGGGTAACATGGTGCACTCCTATAGGTAAGATATATATTTGAATACCGTGTCCATGGTAATGGACGTTCAGACTTGTATCCTGATCTATTACAACGATAAATGGATACTTGAGATATGAGATGGATATGTGGCTCCAGGATTGCTTTCTCGTAAGGAGTCGAGGAAGGATCTCTGGGCGTTAATGTTACAACATGTTTGATAATTAAAATATGATATTCTTTACTCTCTACATGCTGCAAGATGCTTGGAGCTGCTTGAAGATGCTAGTCTTTGATAGGCTAGGCCTTCCCCTCTATTCTGGCATTCTGTGGTTCAGTCCACAGATACAACCCTTCCATTTGATACCAATGCATACTTAGTATAGATCTGATGCTTGCGAGTACTTTGGATGAGTACTCATGGTTGCTTTGCTACCCCCCCCTTTCCCCTTTGTTCCTTCTTTCCGGTTGTTGCAACCAGATGGTGGATCCCTGGAGCCGGATGCCACCGCTGATGCATACTACTACATGGAGGCCGCCGAAGACCAGGAGTAGTTAGGAGGTCCCAGGCAGGAGGCCTTGCCTGTTCGATCGTTGTTGCTTTTGTGTTTGCCTTCTCAAGGCATCCTTGTTTAACTTATGTCTGTACCCATATATTGTTACTTCCGTTGACTCTTGTGTATCGAGCTATGTATTCGAGCCCTCGAGGCCCCTGGCTTGTAATATGAAGCTTGTATTATTTGAATTTGTGTCTAGAGTTGTGTTGTGATATCTTCCCGTGAGTCCCCGATCTTGATCATACACATTTGCGTGTATGATTAGTGTATGGTCAAATCGAGGGCGTCACATCTTTGGAATGTGAAGAGGGCGATGCTGCTTATGCTGAGTCTGTTTGTGCAACAGAGGAGCTGAAGTTTTACAAAGATAATGTTGACTCGGCAAATATGACACCTTTAAAGAAACCAACCACACAGCATGACCCTCTGTTGAAGTTTAAGTCGGCAGATACACTAAGATGGTTGATTTTGTTCCTGGTGATTCATCTAAACAGTTCAATATCAGTGCTAATCTGGATCCAGAATAGGAAAGCGCGCTCATCGGGTTCATCCATGAGAACTGGGACATCTTTGCATGGAAGCCTTTAGATATGCCAGGTGTACCGAGGGAACTCGCTGAGCACACTCTCAATATCAGTCCAAAATTTAAACCGGTTAAGCAATTCCTTCGTCGTTTTAATGAGGAGACACATAAGGCCATTGGTCAAGAAGTGGCCCGGCTCTTGGCAGTTGGGTTCATTATTGAAGTTTTTCATCCTGAATGGTTGGCTAACCCGGTGCTGGTGCTTAAGAAAAACGGTACTTGGCGCATGTGTGTGGATTACACAGACCTTAATAAAGCCTGTCCGGCCGATCCTTTCGCTCTCCCTTGTATTGATCAGATTATTGATGCTACGACGGGTTGTGAGCATTTGAGTTTTTTGGATGCTTATTCTGGGTATCATCAAATCAAGATGGCAGTTAAGGACCAGGAGAAGACAACCTTCATCACTCCCTTTGGAGCCTTCTGCTATGTGCCTATGCCTTTTGGGCTTAAGAGTGCCTAGGCGACTTACCAGCAGTGTGTTCAAAATAGCCTTCATGGTCAGATTGGACGCAATGTTCATGCTTATGTGGATGATATTGTTGTGAAATCCAGGTAGAAGGAAACCTTGATAGATGATTTGAAAGAGATCTTTGGCAATCTCCGGGTCTACAAGATGATGGTTAACCCGGCCAAGTGTGTTTTTGGTTCGCTAGCAGGCAAGATCTTGGGTTTTTTGGTTCCGGAACGAGGCATTGAAGCTAACCCGGAGAAAATCAAGACTACTACTTCCTTGGCTAAGCTGGCGTGCATTAATGATGTTCAGCGTCTAGCGGGTCGTATTGCGGCCTTAATCCGGTTCATAAGCCGGTTGGGAGAAAAAGCTATCCCTCTGTACTAGATGATGAAGAAACCAGATCACATTGTTTGGAGTGATGGTGTTGATCAGGCATTTGAAGCCTTGAAGAAACAGTTAGCTAAGCCGCCGATCCTTGCCACTCCTATTGATAAGGAGCCCTTGTTGTTATATGTAGCTACCAATGGCCGAGATGTCAGTGTAGCGATTGTGGTGGAACAGAGGGAAGCAGGCAAGGAAGATCCGGTTCAACGACCGGTTTATTATATCAGTGAGGTGCTCATTGAATACAAGCAGAGGTATCCGCATTGGCAGAAGCTGGTATATGGGGTTTTCATGGCTAGTAGAATGCTCAAGCAATATTTCCTTGGTTATCCCATCACTATGGTTAGTTCTGCTCCTTTAGGGGATATTATTCAGAACGGAGAGGCCACGGGTCGGGTAGCCAAGTGGGCCATTGAGCTTGGACCCCATGGTTTGAAGTATACGCCTCACACAGCTATCAAGTCTCAAGCACATGTGGATTTCATCAATGATTGGACAGAGCTGCAGATGCCTAAGGAAAAGCCGGATAGCACATATTGGACTATTCACTTTGATGGATCTAGGCAGTTGGAAGGCTCGGGGGCTGGAGTTGTTTTGACTTCCCCACGAGGTGATAAATTTTGTTATGTTTTAAGGTTGATGTTCCCTTGTACTAACAATGCAACTGAGTATGAAGCCTTGATCCATGGTCTTCGAATGGCTAAGGAGATGAATCTAAGCCGGGTAAGGTGCTTTGCTGACTCAGATTTGGTGGCTTAGCAAGTCTCAGGCACTTCGGATTCTATAGACTCACTCATGGCGGCTTACCGCCGGGAGGTTGATGCTATTGCTGGTCATTTCAAAGGCTATCAAGTGGAACATGTTGATCACAGGAAAAATGAGGCGGTTGATGCTTTGAGCCGGCTAGGGTCCCATCGTAAGCCAGTACCACCTAATGTTTTCCTTGATATTCTGCATAACCCTTCAGTCAAATTGCCTACGAAGGTGGATCTTGCTATTCCTGACCCGGAGGCGCAATTGGTGGCGGCTCTTCATGTTATTCCTGATTGGACAGTTCCATATTTGTCTTATATGACCCGGGGCGAGTTACCTGAAGATAAAACTTTAGCCAGGCAGATAACCCAACGGTCTAAGTCAATGACTATTGTCAATGGAAAGTTGCATCACTGCAGTGTTACAGAGGTGTTTCAACATTGTGTTTCTCCTACGAGAGATTCATGAAGGAGATTGTGGTCATCATGCCGGCTCTAAGTCCCTCATAGCCAAGGCTTTTCATCATGGGTTTTATTGGCTGACGGCTCATGATGATGCAGAGGATTTGGTAAGTAAATGTGATGGTTGTCAGAAATTTTCACGACGAGCTCATGTGCCGATTCAAGAATTGAGGATGATTCCAATTACTTGGTCGTTTGCAGTCTCGGGGCTAGAGCCGGTCAGTAAGTGTGACGCGACAATAGCGGTTCAGTTCATCAAAAAGGTGATTTTTTGGTTTGGCTTTCCTCACACCATTATAACTGATAATGGCACTAATCTGTCCAAGGGTGCTATGAAAGAATTTTGTCAACGAGAGCATATTCGTCTTGATGTATCATTAGTGGCTCACCGCCAGTCCAATGGCCAAGCTGAAAGAGCCAATCAAGAAATTTTGAGAGGCATCAAGGCCCGGCTTATGGTCCCTTTGCAGAGGACACCGGGTTGTTGGGTGGAGGAATTTCCCTCAGTGTTATGGAGTAACAATACTACCCCCAACAGATCTACGGGTTACACACCTTTCTTCATGGTTTACGGAGCAGAGGCGGTTCTCCCTAGTGACATCCGTCACGACTCACCCCGTGTGGCGGCTTATGTTGAAGCTGATAATGAAAAAGCACGTCAAGATGCTCTTGACCTATTGGATGAGGAGCGTGACCATGCGGCGGCTCGTTCGGTGATTTACCAGCAAGATCTGTGTCATTATCATAGTCGCTGGGTTAAAACTAGGACCTTTGAAGAAGGAGATTTGGTGCTCCAGCTCATCCAGGATCAAACTGACATGCACAAGCTATCCCCACCTTGGGAAGGGCCCTTTGTGGTCAGCAAAAATTTGAACAATGGGTCATACTACCTTATTGATGTTCAAGACCACAAGGACACGCACGTCGGAGGAGGAGACCCGCTGGTCGTGGAATATTGCTCATCTTCGGCCCTATTACACCTGAGCCACCGGCTCTTGTAATGTACATATTTTGTCAATGTATATATTATGATGAATATAATAAAGCCGGCATCCCTGGTAATTCAGGGCCTCTGTTGTTTCATTTATGAGAATATGAGTCTTTATTATCACTTCATATGATCGCTTGGGGGCTTCCTGCTTATTGAGCATAGCTATGACTATCCTCTTGATCCGTCTTGTACGCCATGATTACAAAATACTTGGGGGCTTCCTGCTCATTGAGCATAGCTATGACCACCCTATTAATCCGGCTTATACGCATGGAATGAAATATTACTTGGGGGCTCCTATTAATGAACAGAGCTTTGTTGTCCCTTGTAATAGGCTTAGACGCCAGGTGCATTCACCAAAAATCCGGGTTATCTTGCCGTTGTTTGCCTGCCACTCCAACCAGGTAATACTGGAATGACTCACCGTACTCTTGACAATCAATCTTATAAAGACACTGAATTTGTCAAGGTTAAAACGACGATTGGTCATGTGAGGTCCGTCTTACGTGTTTGAATTAAGGTTTAACTCAGCGGCTATACGGCCCTTGAATAACACTTGACATTGAGGCTTGGCAGCCTATGAATGCCTTGTTTTTATGATTTATATTTGCTTTAAATATTTTTGAGATTCATCTTTTGTTGCCATATTGCTATATGGTTGAAAACTGATTAGGGCCACGTTGCCTTATGGTTCATATATGAATCTATCCGGAGTTTTGTTAACCCGGCCTGGTTTTGGACTTTAAGTCGCTAGTGGATGATGACTATGTGCTTGGAGTGCTGGCTCTAAGCTTTGCGATGTTACCGCTTGCTGCATATGGCGTTGTAAGCCGGCGGTATGAATAAATTGATAAGGGCGTTGTGCTCTCAATCTTTCGGCTGTGACCCTTACTGCATGACGTATGATAAGCTGACAGTGTGAACAAATATCACAGGTATGATATTTATTTTGTTGTGATTATATGATGTTTTGATAAACCGGCCCTAGTTATGGACTATTTAGTCATTAGTGGTTCTTATATGAGGTATTGTGGCCCGTCCTGGGGTAAACCGCCAGGGCACCTGTTATTTGCTTATGTGCAGGAAAACATGCTAAGTATGGTCTGCATAATTGATGGTATTATGAGCATAAGTGGCAGATCTTCAAATAATGGATCGGCAGTGTTATGCAAATAAAACATGCATGATGGCACGACAGATCATTTTTTAACTAGCTTATTACAAGGCACCTGACGGCCCAAAAGGATAAATGTTTTTGAGACATAGCATCCAAATTCTATGGCTGGTAAACCGGATCATGAATTCAGACTTCTAGTCTTGGCGGGTTGAAGCCTTCGGATCATCCCGCACTTCTTCTTCATCTCCTTGATTATCCATTGGCTGGAAGTCAGGCATAGCCCAGTTGATACAGGTTAAAGCTCTAAGCACAGCCTCATCATCGATAAGATTTGATGGATCAATGTCAGGAGGGAAGGTGTGCTTATGAGTCGGTGGGATGAGATCCACCTCTTGATGAACCGACACCTTCACCTTCTTGTTATCAACATCATAAGCCGCCTGGTATTGGGAGAGATTTGTTTCTTCAGCCAATTTGCTTGCTAACGGACGCATTTCCCTCGCTATTTGTGCAAAATCATCAACGCTGAAGGGAGACCCATCTTCTTTCACAGTAGGGAAACCGTTGGCTAAATCTTCTTGATCAAGATCTACTTGCCATGCCTTTGCCCGGCTTAAGGCAGTCATGGCGCCGGCTCTAGCAGCTGCTTGCTTTAAATCCTCAATCCTTTGGGGTAGCACCGATAGCCTCTCTAGTGTTTCCTTGATGAGGGTGGGTGGAGGCTTCTTATGAATAGCAGCAGAGATTGTCTGTTGAGCGCCAGTATATAGATGTTCTACGAGAGTATAGACAGCCTTAAGTTTGATGTGCATGTCTGAACCCAACTTGGCGCTTCAGGAGCCTACATCCGCAAAAATATTGGCAAACCAACAGATGATTATGATATACTATTGATGCAAGGGAAGGTACTGATCAAAGATGGCCGATGTCATGCTGTTGATTTGATGCTTTAAACCAGACAACTCGTCAGTTACCAGTTTAAGGGCTGCTTCGGCGTCCTCCCCTCTTTTTAGTAAAGCTGCCTTCTCAGTCTCCTAGCCGGTTCTATCAGTGCTGAAGCTCTGTTTCAACTTCTCAATGTTCTCCAATGCAGTCCTCAGCTCTGATTTTGCTTTTGAGGTCTCGGATTGTTGAGTTTGAATATTGGCCCTCAGGTCATTGACTTGGGTCTCCTATTCATTTAGTTCAGCTTGCGACATGAACAACATGGAAGGTATTATGATCATTTCTGCAGTCACAAGCATAATACAAGTATTTTCCTTGGCACTTGGGGGCTAATGCCTATTGCTCTTTTAAAAGACAAGTTTATATCATGACCCGGGCAAAATGATGTGATCCAGTTGATAAAGGCTACATACTTGGATTTTATTTTCAGCCATGGTGGTAAGTCCCGGTTTATTCATGTTGATTAAACTGGCCCTTGTGGGCTACCAGTGCAAAGTTGATCACCGCTAATTTGAAGTCCCGACTTAACTTGATAGTTTAAGCCGGCCCTTGGGGGCTACTAGTTTTGATCTTCATATATTTATGACTATCTAAAAGTCTACAATATATTCACTGCTATCATATCCAGTAGACTTGGCGGCTGACAGATATATATGTGGAGAAGATAATAATGTTCACATCAAAACGCTCTTTCATCAGGTTGACTAGGCCGGCTTCAAAATCACGGCTGGTATAAAGGCGGTTTAAGTAACCAGAGTGAATCTCTTCGGCGCTAAATTGGGCATACCTTTCCAAGTCTACCTTCCACTTGCCTTTATCAGCAGCAGTAAATTCTTCCTTGGCGTTGTGCTTGGATAAGGTAGTAGGGTTACCCGGCACTGTATAACCAAGCCCGGTAATGATGACATCGTCAACTTTTTCTCCAGCGGGCTTGATGGGACTTGGCGGCTTAGTGATGACCGGCTCAACGTCTACATGATCTATGGTGACGTCGTGCTCTTCTGGCGGCAGGTCATCAATGGTAGCCTTAGCAGTTTGATGAGAGGCCTTTGGCAACTGCTTTTCCGGCTCAGAAGGGTTGGAATCTTCAGCCGGTTTGTTCAGTTTTGCCTTCTTACTGGGCTTGGCTACGCCAATGAAAAAATAAATACAAAGATGTCAGCATATCAATCAGGCATGAAGTTTCAAATGATTAAATATTTCTTACCCAGGAGCAACATTGAAGGCCAGAATCTGAGTTCCAGTTGACTCGCCGGATGAGGAGTGAGATGTTCCCTCATAGTTTGAATCGAATGGGTTAAGAGGTTGTCGAAAAAGACCCACCTTGGGATAAGCTAAGTCGGGAATGTTTGAAACCTCCGGTCGACGCTTCCGAGGCGCTAGTGTGTTGGGTAAGCCGGAGGAAAGAATCCTGCCGTCGCTGTTCCGGGTTGTGCGGCGAGCTTCATGTTGCTGCTTCTTCAAAATAAAGTTGGGATCCAAGTAAGCTAAAGGGTGAGAAAATCTTACTTTCCGGCTTGCTTGTCGAGTTTTCTATGTTGGCAGAGGTTCTGAGCCAGAGGAAAGAGTAATTACCTCTTCGTCATCTGCATGGCTGGCCTCCGCATCATCCTGATAATGGTCATTGTCAATAAGATGTACAAAGAATGAGCCAAGGGAGTCAAGTTCTACCTCTGACTCGTCATCATCGTCATCATCGTTATTATCCAAGTTGAATAACTCGATGGGGTTGGTCTTTTTCTGAGCAGGCTTTTTGATAGCTTTGCTCTTTGTCTGAGTTTTCCTGGCTGTCTTATCCTGCAGCTTCTTAGTCCAAAAAGGTGAATCGTCTTACAAAACGTTAAATGGGTATGAAAAAGCAACCGAAGTGAAGGTATAATTCAATGGTGAAGTTGGTGAATAACTTACAGCTGGCGGTTTGTTAAGAACGCAGAAAGGATTCAATCCGGCTTTACTGTAGTCTTCCAAGCTCTCATTTAACAGAGATTTGGTCACATTATTGATGTTTTCATCAGTCAATTCAATCTGACAGTGGCATTGAGGATATGATAACTCGCCGGTGTGTTCATGCATTAAGCCGGTGTCGGTGTCAAAACCGGCGGATCTCGGGCAGGGGGTCCCGAATTGTGTGTCTAAGGAGGATTGTAACATGAGGCGGGGGACACGATGTTTACCCAGGTTCGGGCCCTCTCGATGGAGGTAATACCCTACGTCCTGCTTGATTGATCTTGATGATATGAGTATTACAAGAGTTGATCTACCACGAGATCGTAGAGGCTAAACCCTAGAAGATAGCCTATGGTATGATTGTTTGTATATCTATCGACTAGCCTGGCCCTGGTTTATATAATGCGCCAGAGGCCTAGGATAACAAGAGTCCTATCCGAATACGCCGGTGGGAGAGGAGTCCTTGTCTTGACCGCCAAGTCTCGTGGTATCTTCCTTGTATGCCGCAGCTGTCCGAACTGGCCCATGAGTATACGACCATGGGGGTCCTCTGCCCAATCTAACTGACCGAGAGACGATGTGGTGAGTACCCCCTAGTCCAGGACACTGTCAGTAGCCCCCTGAACCGGTCTTCAAGTTGGGGATGCTCCTCGATTCTTCTGAACTATTCTTCATCTTTGGTCGCCGGTCTTGAAAACTAGTTCAACAAATCTTCGTCGATCTTGAGGATCACCAACGTGCATCCGAAGAGTTTATATGTCGGGTATCCAAGGAGCCCCTTTAAGTTTCCGACCTTTATGAATGCCTTGTTATTTTTATGCCACACCTCAGGTTTGAAGTTGTTCCCGGGCGGCAGTGTCCTCTTGCGTCCGAGCTCCAATGCCGGACTGCATTCGTGGTATCTTTTGCAGCCGAGCACCAACGCCGAACCGCTTTCTGAGCTCCAATGCCGGAATGTATCCGAGCTCCAACATCGCACTATGTCCAAGCTCCAACGCCGGACTGTATCCGGGATCCAATGACGGACTATATCCGAGGTGTCATAAATCACCTTGGTTCAAAAAAGTTGAAGGAGTTTAGCCGAGCTTAATGTCGGAAATACCCTCTATGGAGCGAGCCACTAGCGCCCGAGCTTTATGCCGGACTGCTTCCGAGGTGGTGCACCACCCCGACTGTGGGCCGATTTTTTGTCAATATTTTTTATTGGTGCAATTTATTCTCTACCAAGATATATAGCCAGTAGCCCTGAAGGTGTGTGTCGGCCTAAAACCCGAGATGCACCTAAATGATGACACAAGACCGCTGATCCCAGTAGCCACTAAGACTCAGGTTGATTTGCAAAATCGGTCTGAGGATCAACTCCTAGCTCGGCAGAATACTTCAGGACACAAAAAGCGGTGTGCAGAGTCCTCGAGACTCAGGTTGGGTGCGGCCGACCAACCTGAGGATCATAATCTCCTCGAAAACTATATTTCACTTAAATTTTCTGCACTGGATTGCCAATGCAGTTTCCCCAGAGACACTGGTCGGGTGGCAACACCAGATCAGGGGATCGATGTGCCCCTTTAATATTAGTAAATGATAAGCCTGAAGCCCAGTAGCCCCCGAGTCTTAATGCGGGCACAGGTGGCCGAATTGAGGATCGATATCCATAGTAAAATCACAAATTATGTGTAATGACTCTATGTATCCAAGTACTTTACATCATTAATGCTCGGATCCGCATTGTACAAAACTTTGTTGACCGACCATCGGCTTTAACCTCTTCGGCCAGTAGCCAAGGAGTGTTTTCCTACTTTATAAAGCTGTTATAAGGGCAAAGATTTATGGCAAACAAGGCAATCCGGCCATACGGTTTTATAAACAAAGGTATGCAGAGAGATATGTTATATTACTGTTTAACATAAGAAATGTCTTCCAAAGAAAATAGTCCCGCTATCGGTTTCTTTGGGTTGTCATGCTAAGCATGATCATGAAACCTCAGCTCTAATGTAAGAGCAAAATATTGAGGATTTAGTTTGGGAGGCCAGTTACTAGCCCCCGGTAGTGTTCGGCGACAATCGAGGTCAAGCCGTAAACACTTCGGCCAATGTTATGAATGGCCCATCATTTAACACAGTCATCGGATCGCTGACCGGTTTATGCTTATTGTGACAGTCAGTTTTTGGCTTTCTCCACTGAGGTGCTTAACTATGTGAGCTGGAAGCACAATCGTAGTGGTTCTCCCTTTGCACACCTAGCCGAACAAAGCGGAACGTAGGAGGCAAGCGCAGGAGCTGGCAACCCAACTATTGACCGAAGACACAATTCGAAACCGATGCATATATAGCAATATCCGAGAATGTTTTTGCCGAATCTCTAAAGGTGTCCGGCGTTGCACTTCGAGACTTGTGCTGAAAACACACAAATAGTTTAAAAGTGCGAAAAGCTTGGAAATCCAAAAAACGTCAGTAAAAACATGACGTCCGAACAAGATCAAGTGTTTGGTGCCAATCCGAAAATTGGAAGAGAAAAAAATTGTGCTTCTGTCGTGTTTTGACAACGACCAAGAAGAAAACACATTTACAGCTCATATATAAATTTTAAGAGCCCCCAAGTGACTTGGGTAAAAGAATTTTATGTATAATGATTGTATGTACCGAAGTACTTATATCATATATGTGTTCACCCGAACTTTAAACGCATCTTAACCGACCATCGGCTTCTCCCTCTTCGGCCAAGGGCCGAAGAGTGTCATGTACTCTGCCTGTCAAGAGTATCGATGGTGTTTCCGATGACCAGGCAATCAGGCCATAAGGCTGTAACGGACAAAGCGCGCTCAGGGAACTTATGCTATATTACTAACGAAGTGTAAGAAGCATCTTCGAAGAAAATAGTACCCCCACCGATACCTTTCTTCGGTGCTCATTATTACTATGAGACTTTTGCAATAGATTTTTTGTACTCATGAGTTCCGTTGTGTGCCGACCATGATTGAAAACAATAAGAGAGCTAGCTTTCGGCTTCACCCAGTCTGAGGTTAGAGCTTGGATGACCCGGTCGTGACAATCGCAGAGGTGCTCCCTTTACTCCCTAGCCGAACAATCGGGAACATAGGGGTAAACACAGGAGCGAGGCAACCCAGCTTGCAAATCGCTTAGGTCAATATGGTGCATATTGTGGCGTAATACACGAACAAGGAACGAAGCCGTACAAGTATAATCATATGCAGGAGGAAAAGCTCCGTCAAGGGAGCCCCCAAATAAACGGGGTATTTGAATATGCGAGTCACGAACAAAGTTTTGACAAGAAACTTTGTCACAAACAGCTTTGTGCCGAAAAGTATAATGCTTGGTCGAACCGAACAAAATTTAAAACTGGAAGTTTTTGAGAATGAAAGCGACTTAGCTGGTTAATGTGCTCGGTGTTGATGACGTAGGCTGAGATTGTGGCGGGACGAGATCCCAGCCCCAAGCCGGTCCCGAGATGTCCGAGTAAAGAACTCGGCTTGATGAAGTGGTGACGCGGCATAGTCGATGGGCGAGGTGAAAACTCCAGTCCGACCGCGGCGACAGTGCAGGCCGGCAGTGTGACGCCAAATCCCCCAGCGTGTGTTAATGAAGTGATGACGAAGCCCCGGGTCAGCCGAGGTGACATGGTATGTCGGCACGCTGCGGTGACAGCGCTGCCCGGATTATCTACCTGTGCACAGAAAATAGTGCAAGCCGGAGATAATAGGAATATTAATAATTAAAAAAATTGTTGCATAATCAATAATTTATGCAAAGTGAGTAATAAAAGAAATATGGCATGTGCGTCGAACACTCGATGAGGTAAAGCTCTCTCGGTGATGCCGAAGTCCCCGAGGCAACCGAACACGTCGGTATGGCAACATGACCAACAAGGTGATCACGCAAGCCAATTTACGCCGATTGGGACGACGACATCGGCTTGCCGAAGAGACTACGTGACACAGTCGAAGTCGATCACCTACACACATAAAATAGTGCGGTCCAAAAAGGATAATTTCTTTTCGCAAAAATAATTTATTGAAAGAGATGTGGCCTGGCGCCGAAGTCATGTCGATACAGGGCGTCGGCGTGACGCGGTGAAGGCATGGCCAAGCCCGAATTCGCAGGCCGGTCTGAGTTCCAGATGCGGCATTCGCCGAACTGTATACGAAAACTAACCGAACCACCATGCGACCTTTGTTAATGCGGCCACCATTTGATAGACCTGTGTATAGATGATGAAACAAACCGGAGTAATAATTCCTTGGGAAAAATAAACCCAAGCAAGAAAAAATAATAGGATTGATAGCACCTGGTTTATCTGTTGTAGCAATCTGGAGAAAGGTTACTCCCAAAATTGGGGCTCGAACCGCACACCCATTGTCTGATGGGTGATGAAGCGGTGGCATGGCGATGCTAGCAAGGGTTGGCTCGCCGAGGAAAAGCCCGTGGCCCATTTAATGTGATGAAGCTGGTCGGCTGGTGACGCCGAAGTCTCCGAAGTAAGTTGATGAAGAGATGGTGAAGCCCTCGGTCTAGCCGAGGAGACGGAGCAGGTCGATAAGGAGACATTGCAGCTGCCGTGTCAGTCGAGGTGTTGAAGCAGTTCAGCATGATGGACATCGGCTTGAATAAGCTACAGTGCAGCCATGCCGACGCAGGTCGTAACTTGTGACGCGGTCAATGCCGGTTTGATGAAGTGACCATGCGGTGATGCCTGTGTTCCCGCTCCGTGTATACCGTGGGGCGGCAATGTTGGTGATGATTTATCCTTGTTGATTCCGAACTCTTGTTCGCTCGCCGAGATGATGATTCGAAGAAGTTGAGCTCGGCTCAAAAGGCGACGACGTGTCTAGCGCAGGTCGGTAGCCATGGAGCAGTATTGCGGGACTAGTTTGACACCAGCATGATAGCGAAGATTACCTCATAGGAGGCTTAAAATTTTATGGGCACGTGTTTAAAAACAACGCACAATACCCTAGGAGAAAATTCCTTTTAGAAGGTTGTCTCATATCACGTTCATAAAGAAACATGAATTCGGGTCGGATCCGTATTCGCGCAGAAAACAGACCCGAAAAATGATGCACTAATCGGAAGGTTTCTGGAGTTTGGACGGTCAGATCGAGCTGAAATTTTGAGGGGTGTTAGATATAGGAATTCTGCAGCCGATCAACGGTTGGATCTTCCAAAGGACGTCCGAGCTAGGTGCTGGAGACCACGCCCTAAACTTGTCCAGATTCCCGTCCAGATTTGACAGGGCTCCGGTATATCGTAGATTGCCGGAGATTCCTCCATCAGAACTCGATGAAATTTTGCATGGTTGTTGTAGACTCAATTACGCACAATTCCACCAAAGGGATGTTCAAAGCGACGCTCTAAGATATGGTGGCAGCGGATACAAGTTCAATGTTCGGAAAAACAACACGGTCGCTCGAGGGCAATGTTGATGTTGAGCCCCCGAGCTCCATGGATGATTCCTCCATGATCTTGACAGAGATCAGAGTTGATGTTGATGAAGGCCCTCGTCTGAACATGACGATCGGAGATGGACAATGGTCATCGATCGAACCAAGGTGACCAGTCGAGTCGGTGACGAAGATGCCGGCATCGCAGTTGACCTGCAGACGAGCCATCGATCCTTTTGCCGATCACACGGCGGAACTCTCAATGAAAACACCAATGTCGGTGTCAAAACCGACGGATCTCTGGTAGGGGGTCCCGAACTGTGCGTCTAATGTGGATGGTAACAGGAGGCGTGTAACGCCTCGAGACCGATGTGCCAGGTGTCTCTAGTTATTCGTTGTTGTTGCCTTGTCATTGCTTGCGTGTCATGCATCTCACATAATGTAATCATGTGCATTTCTTTTGCATACATGTTCGTCTCTTGCATCCGAGCATTTTTCCCGTTGTCCGTTTTGCAATCCGATGCTCCTATGTCACCCAGTGTCCCTTTCTACCTCTTTTCGTGTGTGGGTGTTAAACGTTTTTGGATTGAACCAAGACTTGTCACGCGGCCTTGGTTTACTACCGTAGACCGCCTGTCAAGTTTCGTACCATTTGGACTTCGTTTGATACTCCAATGTTTAACCGAGGGACTGAAAAGGCCTCGTGTGTGTTGCAGCACAACACCCCTCCAAAGTAGCCCAAAACCCACCTAAACCCTCTCGATCATCTAGATTGTTCAATCACGATCGCGTGGCCGAAAACCATGCTCAATTTGGAGCCTCCTAGCTCCCTCTACCTTTATATATAGGTCCCTCCACGAAATTCTCGGATCTCCTCCTCCCCAAACCCTAGAAAATCCACTCCCCTCGCCGTCGGACGTGTCCGATTGGGCCGAACACATCCGCCCCGCTCCCTCCGACGAACGATGATGTGCCACCTGTCCCGCCGGGTCTCCCCTGCCGCGCCGGCCCGCCCGGCCCAGGGAGAGCCCCCGCGGCACGGCCGCGCACGCCGCCGCCCATCTCCGCCGACTCCGCCGCCTCGGAGCTTCCCCGCCGCCCAAGATGACCGCGGCTCTGCGCCGCCTCGCCGCGACCTTCGCCACGCCGGCGACCGCCCGCATCGCCGCCTCGCCCGTTCGCCGGCCGCCTCGCATCGCCGCCGCCCGCCTGACACGCTCCAGCCGCCGTGCGCCGCCCCTCTCCCTCCACGCCGTCCTCTGCTACTGTTTCAGCAAGTCCTCCCTCGCTCCGGCCACCGCGGCTCCATTTCTGGTGACCTTGAAGTCCGTGCCCCGATCTGGATCCCGATCTGGATCTGACCTAGCGGTTGACTTTTCTCCCCGAAACACTAACATTTTTTGCATACTCTGACATGCTATAACTTTCTCATCATAGCTCTGATTCGTGCGTGTAGCATATCAAAATGTTTGCCTCAATGAGTACATCATTTCATCTCATTGCATCATTTTCATTTGAGCTCATCTTGATGCCCAAAATGAAGTTGGAAGAGGGCTATGTGATGATAGTTTCAGATCTGTTTCAACAAATGCACTTTTGTCATTTTTGCCATGATTAATGTGTGCATGCTATGATCCTGAGCTCTACATGTGCTTTGAAGAATGTCATGCCATCTTTACAGAGGTGTATGCCATGTATTTTTGTGATCTTTGTGGTGACTAGCACAAGCATGCAAAGTAGCTTACTCAATGATGTTGATTTCAGGGACTTAGAATTTCACCAAGTCCTTGTCCTGTTATTGTTTTTATGCCATATGTTCATGTTGTTTCCTAGTGATCCGTGCCTCTTTTGAGCATGATTAGTAAGGATGTTTTGTAGATATTGTGGTGCTCTATCCATCTATGTCTTTGTTTGTATTTATGGATCACCCTAGCTTGAGTCAATCGACCTCTACTTTTGCTATAAAATGTTCCTGGCAGATTGTTAACATGTTTAGCAATTTTGCCGAGCTTGTTGTTATTGATCCGTGCATGCTATGTTGTTATTCTTGCCATTTCGAGCGTCTATGCCATGTCTATTTGCTGGGTGTATGCTTAGATTATCATGCAATGCCTCGTAGTGAGTCCATCGAGCTTGAAAACATGCCTACTTGTTAACTGTTTTGCCATGCTCCAGTTTTTCACAGTCTGAATCTGTTTATGTTTTTGCTATGTTCATATGCTTGCAATCGTATTTTCTGATGCCTTTTGGCTCATGGTTACTAAGGGACTTTTGTTTTATGCTTATAGTAGCTTCATGCCATGCCTTGCTTTGCCATGATATGTTCCTGTAGCATGTAGTTTTCATGCTCTAAAGATTGCTTCCTGATGATAAATTCCTGGCTTGATGTTAATTTCACTAAGTGTGAAACCTGTTATCTTTTGCACTTTTGCCATGCTTGTTTGAACCTATTAATGAGTGAATTGGCCATAGCTCAGTGTTCATATTTTGTCAAGCATCTTGAGTGGATCCCTGCCATGTATTTGTTTGTCATCTTGGAGTGCGGTAGCATGTTGTTCTTGATGCATTTAGATGGCTTCTTGCTGACTATCGCAGATCGGTGCCATATTTGTTTTGCTTGGCATTTCCAAACCGTGCATCCGATTTCGGTGATCTTTATATCGATTTCGACCGAAATCAACTCACCTTTCCAGTGGAACTCTTGGATTTTCAAGTTGAGGCCAGATTCAATCATTCCTTTCCAAATCATGCATATGCATCACATACCGCATCCCGCATATCATGCCATGTTCATGTGTTGGTTGTTTACTATGTTGTGTGCTTCTTTCCAGTGTTGCTTCTTCAAGTTGGTTCCGATAACGTCGCGTTTGTGAAGAACCGTTCGACTATGTCCGTTTGTCTTCTTCATGGACTCATTCTTCTTCCTTGCGGGATTTCAGGCAAGATGACCATACCCTCGAAATCACTTCTATCTTTGCTTGCTAGTTGCTCGCTCTTTTGCTATGCCTATGCTGCGATACCTACCACTTGCTTATCATGCCTCCCTTTTTGTTAAGCCAAGCCTCTAACCCACCTTGTCCTAGCAAACCGTTGTTTGGCTATCTTACCGCTTTGCTCAGCCCCTCTTATAGCGTTGTTAGTTGCAGGTGAAGATTGGAGTTGTTCCATGTTGGAACATGGATATTTTGTTGGGATATCACAATATATCTTATTCATATTAATGCATCTATATACTTGGTAAAGGGTGGAAGGCTCGGCCTTATGCCTGGTGTTTTGTTCCACTCTTGCCGCCCTAGTTTCCGTCATATCGGAGTTATGTTCCCGGATTTTGCGTTCCTCACACAGTTGGGTTATAATGGGAACCCCTTGACAGTTCGCCTTGAATAAAACTCCTCCAGCAAGGCCCAACATTGGTTTTACCATTCGCCACCTAGCCTTTTCTTTCCATTGGGTTCTGCAGACTCAGGGGTCATCTTTATTTAAACCCCCCGGGCCAGTGCTCCTCTGAGTGTTGGTCCAACCTGTCAGCTGCCGGTGGCCACCAGCGGCAACTCTGGGCTAGCCTACCGGAACCTTGGACAATCCGGTGTGCCCTGAGAACGAGATATGTGCAGCTCCTATCGGGATTTGTCGGCACATTCGAGTGGCTTTGCTGGACTTGTTTTACCATTGTCGAGGATGTCCTGTAACCGGGATGCCGAGTCTGATCGGATTGTCTTGGGAGAAGGAATATCCTTCATTGACCGTGAGAGCTTGTGATAGGCTAAGTTTGGACTCCCCTGCAGGGATTGAACTTTCGAAAGCCGTGCCCGCTGTTATGGGCAGATGGGAATTTGTTAATGTCCGGTTGGAGAAAACCTGAAGTTGAACTTAATTAAAAATGCACCAACCGCATGTGTAGCCGTGATGGTCTCTTCTCGGCGGAGTCCGGGAAGTGAACACGGTGTTGGTGTTATGCTTGACGTAGGTTGTTCTAGGATCACTTCTTGATCATAGTTTCTCGATCGTGCTTTTGCCTTCTCTTCTTGCTCTCATTTGCGTTTGTTAGTCACCAAATATGCTAGTCGCTTGCTGCAGCTCCACCTCATACCTTTTACCCTTCCTATAAGCTTAAATAGTCTGGATCGCGAGGGTGTGAGATTGTTGAGTCCCCGTCACTCACATATACTTCCAAAACTAGCTTGCAGGTGCCGATGAAACCGTACAGGTGACGCAACCAAGCTCAAGGAGGAGCTCGATGAAGATCTTGTCCTTTGTGTTGTTTCGTTCTAGTTGTTCAGTAGTGGAGCCCAGTTGGGGTCGATCGGGGATCTGTGTAGCATTTGGGGTAGTCTTCTTTTATTTTTGTTCCGTAGTCAGACCTTGAGTGTATCTGGATGATGTAATGCTTTATTCATGTATTGTGTGAAGTGGCGATTGTAAGCCAACTATGTATCCTTTTCCCCTTATTGTATTACATGGGTTGTTGTGAAGATTACCTCACTTGCGACTTTGCTTTCAATGCAGTTATGCCTCTAAGTCGTGCTTCGACACGTGGGAGATATAGCCGCATCGAGGGCGTTACAAGGCGGGGGACACGATGTTTACCCAGGTTCGGGCCCTCTCGATGGAGGTAATACCCTACATCCTGTTTATTGATCTTGATGATATGAGTATTACAAAAGTTGATCTACCACGAGATCTTAGAGGCTAAACCCTAGAAGCTAGCCTATGGTATGATTGTTTGTATATATATTGACTAGCCTGGCCCTGGTTTATATAATGTGCAAGAGGCCAGCCTAGGATAACAAGAGTCCTAGCCGAATACGCCGGTGGGGGAGGAGTCCTTGTCTTGACCGCCAAGTCTTGTGGAATCTTCCTTGTATGCAGAAGCTGTCCGAACTGGCCCATGAGTATATGGCCATGGGTGTCCTCGGCCCAATCTAGCTGACCGGGAGACAATGTGGTGAGTACCCCCTAGTCCAGGACACCGTCAGCTGGGATGACGGCTTAGAGGCAAGACTCTCCATGCGACCCAGCATCAAACCAGATCAATTCCAGACAAGTCGTTGGCCATCAAGGCCCGACTCTTTGAAAAAACTAGCATATACTTCTTTCGCTTTGCTGTACTGATGCGATCTGGAAGAGGATTCCTGTTGCTAAGTCGGCTGGCGCGATCCCGACAGAGGATTTTCCCCTTCTGGAGAAGTATCTTTGCTATAAAACCAGGTTTGGTTTCAGTCTTTGGGATGGCTGGGCAAGGTGGTGGCTAGGAAATGATGCCTAGCTCTAGGCTGGGCCCGTATGTGAATTCATTCTGCCAGTTTAAATAATAAAACTCCCTGAATAGCTCTACGATGGGCTCCTGTTGAAGGTACACCTTGCAGAATACTTGGAAGTTGCAGATGTTTAACAGAGTTTGGGTCGATATCTTGTGGATGGAGCTTGAAGAAATGCAACACATCATGAAAGAATTTTCAGTCGGGAGGGCTGAAGCCCCGAAGCATATGACCAATGAAGACAACTACTTCACCATCCATGGGCTCAGGAGGAGTTTCAGTGCCTGGGACCCTCCAATGGATGACATCCTTTTTGGCTAGAACGCCTGGCTGAACATACTCGTTCAAGTCTTCCTCGGTGACCTGGGAAATGACCCAGTTGTAGGCAGTGACAGTTTTTCCCATTTGGAGGTTGAAAGCCTAAAAGAAAGAAATATTACTGGTTTAGAACTATGATGTTAAACCAGACCATGGATTCAAAGGTAAAGTGCTATAAACGGCTGACAGGTTAAGTGAGAAGATGAACATTGAAGTACGTGGATATTCATATTTGTGGCTTAAAAGGGGACTAATGATACTTACTGGGTTAAGGATTCTGCTGTTAAGTCGGACATAGTTTAAAAGTCAAGCGTATTGTGTAGAACCAAATTATGAGGATGAATACGCAAGCCTGGTTAAAGCAAAGAGTATTGTCAGGTTATGCAGATTATGAAGCATATAAAGCATATGATGACGGCTTAAACAGGGCCTAATGTTATATGGTGGATCACGGTTTACGATATAAGACGCCCTAGCAGTTATGGTACTTCAAATCTATTGATGAAAATTTTGCTAAGTGACGAACAAAAAGATTTCACACACTGGAGCTGTAATTTTGGATCTGCGGTTGTTCAGAAAAGGCAGTAAATTCTAAACCTAAGGTGGCGGCAACAGAAAAGTTTGTGTGCTTAATGGGGTTTTCTATGGGGAAGAAGTATTCTGATGTTAAAAACGAATGCTAAACTACTACCGCATAAGTTTCATATCATGTTCAGATCAAAGGCTACTTGAACTAAAGGAGAAGACGAAGAACGGCGAAGAACACCGATGAACAAGGCTAACCCTAATGCAGATCTGAGGTACAAAGAGATGAATACTTACAGATATAGATGGACTGCGGTGGAGCACCAGCGTTCTCTGGACCCATCAGGTTGATGCAGCGGCGTGAGTTGGTGCAACGGACGGAGGATGGCGGCGGCGGAGCTCGAGGCTGTAGAGGAGTCGCGAGAGGAAGACAAAGACAAGGAGGCAAGGGGGAAATGAAAAGGACCCCCGCCCCTATTTATAAGAGGATGGATACATGGCATGCACGGGAATCGAGGAGGTTGAAATCATCATGTGGCTATATGTACGCCTCGATTTTCGGATGATCATTAAGATAAGGATCAGTTAAAGATGTTATGGGCCTCGTGCAAATTTAATGTGAAATGACATCATGTCAGGTTAAGGAGGTTCTGTGACCTGACGTCATGGCGAATTACAACAAATTTGTTAAAAGGACGATGCAAGATTTTGACAAGTCAGGTATTAAAGATTGATGTGAACAAGTTCAAATCAACCTCGGGCCTAATGTTGGGGATATAACTACTGGGTATGAACCGCCCAGGAGGGGCTGGGTCATACCACTGGCGACTTATTAGTAAGATGGCGGGTTATAGCAAGCCTATTGACGGCCCAAGACCCAGAGGCGACTTGAGGCCCAAGAGGATGAACCGCCGCATGTATAACCTGTATTGTAAGGCAAGCTTAGTTAGTCACCGAGCCGGACATGTTGTGTATGAGCCGACCGAGACTCTGTAAGCCGCTGGGTATCAATCTGTGTATATAAAGGGGTGACTCGGCGGCGGGTTAACTCAAGAAACAAACAATCGAGAACTAGGTCAAGCGTATTCGCTCCCTAGTAATCGAAACCCTAGCAATACAACACAATGTAGGAGTAGGCTTTTACCTCGTTGGGAGGGGCCGAACCTGGGTAAACTCTCTGTGTCCTTTGTCCCGTTTAACCCCTTCAAGCTAACCTAGTTGTGATGGCTCCACGGCTAATTCCTTCCGCTAGGACATCCGCCATGTTAAGTCCACGACCCCCGGTATCATATCATCCCACTATCTTTTTACCATTACTTATTTTAGTTCCATCTTTTTCTTTAGATGAATAAAATTTTAGTTCGATCCTTTCTTTTCAAGAGTTTGCTTAGTGATCTATCCTTGTAATCGTGTGCAAGATATATAATAAAGTTTAGTTTGAGTTTTTGCTTTCTTTACTTTCATGTTGCAAATAAAAGTAAACGAGAAAGGAAATAAATCAAAAAGATCATATACTAATCTTATGGTAGGTGATGACACCACATAAGGAAAAGTATAAATAGAAAATTTTATTAGAGATTGACAAACATAACATTACTTAATGATGCAACTCATGAAAGAATTAATAAGGGAAGAGAAGATTCACATATAAATATACTATCCTAGAAATATTTTGTGATTGTGAGCCCTCACCAAAATATTTTATGCCAAAATTGTTGACGTTGGACAAGGAAGACAACTTAATGGTTTATGTTTGTTTATATTCACATAGAAGTCATATTGTCATGGATCCTTTAACATGTGATGCTTGCCCCCTACCTTTGCTAGCCAAAAATTCCGCACTAAGTAGAGATACTACTTGTGCATCCAAAAACCCTTAAACCCAAAACTTATTTTCAAGTGTCCACCATACCTACCTAGGGATTGAGCAAGATCCCTCAAGTAAGTTGTCATCGGTGCAAAAAGGCAATAAAAATTGCTTCTAAAAGTGTGAGATCATTTAGTGTAAGAGAAAATTGAGCGTTGCATGAACTTGTGATGCTGAAGAATAAAAGCGACAGACTGCATAATAAAGGTCGCTATCACAAGGGGCAATGCAACGTGACATTCTTTTGCACTAAGGGGTTGAGCATACAAACAAATAAGCGCATGGCAACCTCTGCTTCCCTCTACGAAGGGCATATATTTAACTTCTATGTATTTACTTTTATGCAAAGAGTCAAAGTTTTCCTTCTATTCCTTTTTATTTTTCTCCTTTGGCAAGCATCATGTGGTGAGGAAAGATCTAGGCACATATGTAGAGTTGAATATAGATATCATGAGTTATTATTGTTCACATCACCCTTGAGGTGATTACGTTGGGAGGCGAAACTACAAGCCCCTATCTTTCTATGTGTCTGGTTGAAATGTTTTTCTCATGTATACGCGGTGAGTGTTAGAAATCATTGGAGACTATATGATGGTTGAGTATGTGGACTTGCCTAAGGGCTTTGATACGTGACCCTTCCTCAATAGATGATGAATTGTAGTTGCAAAGTTGACTGAGACCATAGTTTGTTGGTTTTTAATAGAGTTTTTTGCTTTATACTTCAATAGTGCGATGAATTGTCACTTATTCATGAGAAGTCTATGATAAAAGTTCTTTGATAAAAGTTTTATGTTTAAGTTTGTTACTGTTATAATAATGAACATGATACTTCTATGTCTGTATTTTGTTTTTATCAACACCTCTCTCTTGAAGCATGTGGACATGTTTTTTGATTTTGGTTTTCGCTTGAGGATAAGCGAGGTCTAAGCTTGGGGGAGTTGATACGTCCATTTTGCATCATGGTTTCTTACTATTACTTATGATGTTTTTATCCATAATAATGCTTTCTGGAGTAATTCTAATGCCTTTTCTCTCATAATATGCAAGGTACACATAAAGAGGGAGAATTCCGGCAGCTGGAAATCTAGACCTGGAAAAGCTACGTCAGGCCACCTATTCTGCACGACTCCAAACAAGCTGAAACTTCACGGAGATTTTTATCAAATATATGAAGAATATTGGAGCAAATAACTATAGGAGATATGCCCTAGAGGCAATAATAAATGCTATTACTTATCTCCATGTTCATAATTATGTTTATGTTCCATGCTATAACTGCTATGGTTCTCGAGTCTGCAATAACAAGAGGCTCAGAGGAAGACTCATATGCACGTGTGGAATAATAAACGGTAAGAAGTATTCCTAGTCTGGCCTCTAATACTAGCTCTATAACATCCCAAATTTTCAATTTGGAATGTTATACATAGATCATTCATGCATAGCATATTTTATTGCACTTCATTTCGCAAATCCTCGAAACCCTAAGCAACTCAAGGACCCTCGGAGAGAGTTGGGGATTTCCTGTTTTCATATTTGAGTTTTATCAAATATTGAAACGAGGATTTTTGGTTTTAATTATTTTCTCTCCGAAAATATTTCATATTAAAATATATGAGAGGAGATAATATGACTTCTCCAAAATAAATTAAATATTGGTGGAAAAAATATTAAAATCAAATATTTGATTTTATTCGGAGTTTATTGCTATTTTATTTGAATTAGAAAAATTGCACATTTTTCAAAGTTGCATTTTATGACCAACAAAATGTTCATCCTATTCTAAATATTTTATTTAGATGGTGAAAATTTGGTTTGGTATTTTTAGATTTTTATTTTATTTTCTAGGATTTATTTAATTCCGGCGAAATTATTTAAAAAAAAAGAAACGCAGCGCCCGACTGGGCCGAGGCCCAGCCGAGCCGGTCCGCCGGCCCACCTCCCCGCGCTGCCATCTCCCACCTGGAGACCGCGCCTGCTGCCGCCGCCGCCGCACGCCGTGGCCGACTCAGCCACGCGCCCCGCCCCCCTTGGAGCCCCGAAGCGGCCCGCCCCGCCGCTTACCGCCTACGCCGCCTACGCCGCCGCTGTCGCCGCTGCTGCCGCA